>NC_048577.1:31270895-31581252 GCF_013265735.2 Oncorhynchus mykiss
AAAGATTTCCCAAGCTTTAAACATCCCAAGGAGCACTGTGCAAGCGATAATATTGAAATGGAAGGAGTTTCAGACCACTGCAAATCTACCAAGACCTGGCCGTCCCTCTAAACTTTCAGCTCATACAAGGAAAAGACTGATCAGAGATGCAGCCAAGAGGCCCATGATCACTCTGGATGAACTGCAGAGATCTACAGCTGAAGTGGGAGACTCTGTCCATAGGACAACAATCAGTCGTATATTGCACAAATCTGGCCTTTATGGAAGAGTGGCAAGAAAGAAGAAAGCCATTTCTTAAAGATATCCATAAAAAGTGTCGTTTAAAGTTTGCCACAAGCCACCTGGGAGACACACCAAACATGTGGAAGAAGGTGCTCTGGTCAGATGAAACCAAAATTGAACTTTTTGGCAACAATGCAAAACGTTATGTTTGGCGTAAAAGCAACACAGCTCATCACCCTGAACACACCATCCCCACTGTCAAACATGGTGGTGGCAGCATCATGGTTTGGGCCTGCTTTTCTTCAGCAGGGACAGGGAAGATGGTTAAAATTGATGGGAAGATGGATGGAGCCAAATACAGGACCATTCTGGAAGAAAACCTGATGGAGTCTGCAAAAGACCTGAGACTGGGACGGAGATTTGTCTTCCAACAAGACAATGATCCAAAACATAAAGCAAAATCTACAATGGAATGATTCAAAAATAAACATATCCAGGTGTTAGAATGGCCAAGTCAAAGTCCAGACCTGAATCCAATCGAGAATCTGTGGAAAGAACTGAAAACTGCTGTTCACAAATGCTCTCCATCCAACCTCACTGAGCTCGAGCTGTTTTGCAAGGAGGAATGGGAAAACATTTCAGTCTCTCGATGTGCAAAACTGATAGAGACATACCCCAAGCGACTTACAGCTGTAATCGCAGCAAAAGGTGGCGCTACAAAGTATTAACTTAAGGGGGCTGAATAATTGTGCACGCCCAATTTTTCAGTTTTTGATTTGTTCAAAAAGTTTGAAATATCCAATAAATGTCGTTCCACTTCATGATTGTGTCCCACTTGTTGTTGATTCTTCACAAAAAAATACAGTTTTATATCTTTATGTTTGAAGCCTGAAATGTGGCAAAAGGTCGCAAAGTTCAAGGGGGCCGAATACTTTCGCAAGGCACTGTACCTGCAGTGAAGCCGCTCAACATTTACATTACATTCAGTCATCTAGCAGACTCCCATCCAGAGTGACCCACAGGAGCAATCAGAGTCAAGCGCCCCGCCCAAGGACATGTCGACAGATCTTCCACCAAGTCAAATCGGGGGCCCAAACCAGCGACCAATTGGCCACCGGCCCAAGCTCCCAACCTCCAGGCCACCAACCATCCAAGATCCCCCCCGCCCCCCACAGTTCCCAGAGAGCTGCCCCTCTTCGATGGAGACCGTCGCTGTACAGCTATTTTCAGGACTCTCTAGAGATGTTCGATCAGGTTCAAGCCTTGCATTGGCTGGGCCACTCAAGGACATTCAGAGACTTGTCCCGAAGTCACTCCTGCATTGTCTTGGCTGTGTGCTTAGGGTTGTTGTCCTGTTGGAAGGTGATCCTTTGCACCAGTCTGAGGTCCTTAAGTACTCTGGAGTAGGTTTTCATCAAGGATATCTGTACTTTGCTCTGTTCATCTTTCCCTCGATCCTGACTAGTCTCCCAGTCCCTGCCGCTGAAAAACATCCCCACAGCATGATGCTGCCACCACCATGCTTCACCACTATGTCAGAGTGACCATTGGGTTCTTGGTCACCTCCCTGACAAAGGCCCATCTCCCCTGATTGTTCAGTTTGGCCGAACGACCAGCTCTATGAAGAGTCTTGGTGTGTAAGGGTTGTCGTCGGTGGAAGGTGAGGACCAAAGCGCAGCGTGGTAAGTGTTCAACTCAGAACACTAAGCAGAAAATAACAACGTGAATTTACAAAACCGAAACAGTACCGTGTGGCCAAAACACTCACACGGAAACAAACACCCACAAACCAAAAGTGAAACCCAGGCTACCTAAGTATGATTCTCAATCTGAGACAACTAACGACACCTGCCTCTGATTGAGAACCATACTAGGTCGACCACAAAAACCAACATAGAAAAATAAACATAGACTGCCCACCCAAAATAACAGAACTATGGTCAAAACGTGACAGTACCCCCCCCCCCAAAGGTGCGGACTCCGGCTGCAAAACCTGAACCTATACGGGAGGGTCTGGGTGGGTGTCTGGACGCGGACCCCACTCCACCATAGTTTTTTTGCGCCTCTTAGCCCGCCTCCGTGGCCTCTTTAGAGCGGCGACCCTCACCGCCGACCTTGGACTGGGGACCCACGCCACGGGTCCCGAATGGACGGGAGACTCCGGCCGCGCCGGACAAGCGGGAGGCTAGGGCAGCGGGAGGCTAGGGCAGCGCCGGACAGGCGTGAGACTCCGGCAGCTCCGGAGTGAAGGGCGATTCTGGCATCGCCTGGCTGACTGACGGCTCTGGCAGCTCCTGGCTGGCTGACGGCTCCGGCGGCTCCTGGCTGACTGACGGCTCCGGCGGCTCCTGGCTGGCTGACGGCTCCGGCGGCTCCTGGCTGGCTGACGGCACCGGCGGCTCCTGGCTGGCTGACGGCACCGGCGGCTCCTGGCTGGCTGACGACTCCTGGCAGACTGGCGGCTCCTGGCAGACTGGCGGCTCTGGCAGCTCCTGGCAGACTGGCGGCCCCGGAGGCTCAGGACAGACGTGAGACTCCGGCGGCTCAGGACAGACGGGAGACTCTGGCAGCTCAGGACAGACGGGAGACTCTGGCAGCTCAGGACAGACGGGAGACTCTGGTAGCTCAGGACAGACGGGAGACTCTGGCAGCGCTGGGCAGGAGGAAGACTCTGGCAGCACTGGACAGGCGGGAGCACCTGTAGGGAGGAGACGGAGAGACACCCTGGTGCGGGGGGCTGCCACCGGAGGGCTGGTGCGTGGAGGTGGCACTGGATAGACCGGACCGTGAAGGCGCACTGGAGGTCTCGAGCACCGAGCCTGCCCAACCCTACCTGGCTGAATGCTCCCCGTAGCCAGGCCAGTGCGACGAGGTGGAATAGCCCGCACTGGGCTGTGCTGGCGAACCGGGGACACCATGCGTAGGGCTGTTGCCATCCGGCCCGAGGAGACGCACTGGAGACCAGATGCGCTGAGCCGGCTTCATGGCACCTGGCTCGATGCCCACTCTAGCCCGGCCGATACGAGGCGCTGCTATGTACCGCACCGGGCTATGCCTGCGCACCGGGGACACCGTGCGCCTCACTGTGTGCCTGCCCGGTCCCTCTCTCTCCACAGTAAGCACGGGGAGTTGGCGCAGGTCTCCTACCTGACTTCGCCCCCAAGACATTTTTGGGGCTGCCTCTCGGGCTTCCAACCGCGCTGCCGTGCTGCCTCCTCATACCACCGCCTTTCGGCTTTCGCTGCCTCCAGCTCTGCCTTGGGGCGGCGATACTCTCCAGCCTGTGCCCAGGGTCCCTTGCCGTCCAGCATCTCCTCCCATGTCCAGGAGTCCTGAGATCGCTGCTGCTGCCCGTTACCACGCTACTTGGTCCTTTGGTGGTGGGTGATTCTGTAACGCTCGTCTTCTTCCTCTGAGGAGGAGTAGGAGAGATCGAACCAATGCGCAGCGTGGTAAGTGTTCATAGCTTTTAATGACGTACTAGAACACTGAACAAAACAATAAATAACAAACAAACAATCCCGAAGGTGAAATACAAAAACACTAAACAGGAAATAAGCACCCACAACTCAAAAGTGAAACCAGGCTACCTAAGTATGGTTCTCAATCAGGGACAACGATTGACAGCTGCCTCTGATTGAGAACCATACCAGGCCAAACACAGAAATTCCAAATCATAGAAAAAAGAACATAGACAACCCACCCAACTCACGCCCCCTGACCATACTTAAAACAAAGACATTACAAAAGAAAGTGACAATCGGAGCACGTAACAGCTGCCCTTTAAATACAAACAATGATAGATAAATCAACAAATGAATCTAGGCTTATGATGCATTGAAATAAAAGATAGTAAGACTACTTATAAGAACGTTAAAGACAACAAGGTGAAAATCTGAACAAGGCAGTTAACCCACCGTTCCTAGGCCGTCATTGAAAATACGAATGTGTTCTTTATTGATTTGCCTAGTTAAATAAAAGGTATAAAAAAATTGGCGCCTAAAAATAACGATTTCCGATTGTTATGAAAACTTGAAATTGGCCCTGATTAATCGGCCATTCCGATTAATCGGTCGACCTCTAATATAATAAGGATTCTTGCTTTAATTGAGCCATCTATGTATTCAATCTTAATTTATTCAACCATCCACTATAACCATCCATCAAATCAAGTTACTTGCTCAAACTGTAACTATATAATATCTTGTGTTTCACCGAGTTGTTGCTGAACAACGACTTGGATAATATACAGTTGGCTGGTCTTTCCGTGCATCGGCAAGACAGAACAGCTGCCTCCGGTAAGACAAGGGTGGTCTGTGTCTATTTGTCAATAACAGCTGGTGCGCAAAATCTAATTTTAAGGAAGTCTCGAGGTAGAGTATGTCATGATAAGCAGTAGACCACACTATTTACCAAGAGAGTTTGCATCTCTATTTTCGTAGCTGTCTAAATACCACCACAAACCGATGCTGGCACTAAAACCGCAGTCAACGAGCTGCATGAAGCCATAAGCAAACAATAAAATGCTAATCCAGATGCGGCACACCTAGCGGCCGGGGATTAATGCAGGGAAATTTACATCCGTTTTACCAAATTTCTACCAACATGTTACATGTGCAACAAGAGGGAAAAAAAACTCTAGACCACCTTTACTCCACACACACCACACACGTACAAAGCTCTCCCTCGCCCTCCATTTGGCAAATTTGACCATAAATCTATCCTCCTGATTCCTGCTTACAAGCAAAACCTAAAGCATGAAGTACCTGTGACTCGCTCAATACGGAAGTGGTCAGATGACACAGATGCTAAGCTACAGGATTGTTTTGCTAGCACAGACTTGGAATATGTTCCGGGAATCATCTGATGGAGTATACCACATCAGTCACCATCATTATCAATAAGTGCATCGACGACATGGTCCCCACAGTGACCATACGTACATACCCCAACCAGAAGCCATGGATTACAGGGAACTCCCAGAGCTAAAGGGTAGAGCTGCCGATTTCAAGGAGCGGGATTCTAACCCGGACGCTTATAAGAAATCCCGCTATTTCCCTCAAACGAACCACCAAACAGGCAAAGCATAAATACAGGACTAAGATTGAATCCTACTACACCGGCTCTGATGCTCGTTGGATATGGCAGGGCTTCTATTATGGACTACAAAGAGAAGCCCAGCAGCGAGCTCCCCAGTGACACAAGTCTACCGGACAAGCTCAAAGACTTGTATGCGCGCTTCGAGGCAAGCAACATTGAAGCATGCATGAGAGCACCAGCGGTTCCGGACGACTGTGTGATCACGCTCGTCGTAGCCGATGTGAGTAAGACAGTTAAACAAGCCAACATTCACAAGGCCACTGGGTCAGATGGATTACCAGGACGTGTGCTGACCAAATGCCAAGTGTCTTCACTGACATTTTCAACCTGTCCCTGGCCAAGTCTGTATACCTACAGGTTTCAAGTGATGATATACACAAATGTATAGTTTGTAGAGTTTTGGTTTCACACATGTACATTCTCTTGATTAGAAGATATGTACTGGAAAAACACAATGGAAACCTGATACACAACATGTTTGAAATATCTTTAAATAATGTCTGAGGTACAGGAAAACAAACACTCACTTAATAGGGCTGACTGACCTCTGACCTGACTTTTCACTTCATGTGTGTCCAAAGGGGGAATTACCTGCCCCCTGGGGCCCTTTGGAAAATATGCTAAATTCATTTTCTTCACATAAAAAGGAAAAAATTGATTTAGGTAATGGATGACAGTTACTTCAAATTAATTGAAGTTTTTCCCACCTCAGGTGATAGTATTGCTGTTTTGTTTTGTTTCTTTGTTTTTGTCCTGCTTCAATAACAAATCTCACCAGATTGGGATTTCTCCCTAAGGATTAGCCCTCTGACTCCCTGACCTGTAACGCCACAGTGAGATCGCCAAGATGATAGGGGAGTATAAGCCAACTTTGGGGGGGATGGTTTCAACTGTGTGTTGTTATTCTAAACTGAACTGTTGTTCTGGCCTGTTGAAGCTGGTATTTAGATGCATGGAAGGTAATTTGGCCGATGAACAGTGTGAACCTTATCACCCCCTCTAACTGGCTGAAGATGCAGAGAATAGCATTCAGTATGGTCCTTCACCACTTCTACAGTGAAACCTGAGTCTGAACCAGCAACCTGTACACAGCAGTCGAAGCTATCAACTGCCTGTTCTCTCATGCTTTTTCTCTCAAGAGTGCGTGTGGAGATGCATGGAGAGAGATCCAGTCCAAACTTCTCTCATGCTCTTCTTTGGACACTGTGTTAACAACCCTCCAGGCAAGCTTCAATGCCATTCAACTCTCCTTCCGTGGCCTCCAATTGCTCTTAAGTACAAGTAAAACTAAATGCATGCTCTTCAACCGATCGCTGCCTGCACCTGCCCGCCTGTCCAACATCACTACTCTGGACGGCTCTGACTTAGAATACATGGACAACAATACCTAGGTGTCTGGTTAGACTGTAAACTCTCCTTCCAGACCCACATCAAACATCTCCAATCCAAAGTTAAATCTAGAATTGGCTTCCTATTTCGCAACAAAGCATCCTTCACTCATGCTGCCAAACACACCCTTGTAAAACTGACCATCCTACCAATCCTCGACTTCGGCGATGTAATTTACAAAATAGCCTCTAATACCCTACTCAACAAATTGGATGCGGTCTATCACAGTGCAATCCATTTTGTCACCAAAGCCCCATATACTACCCACCATTGCGACCTGTACGCTCTCGTGGGCTGGCCCTCGCTTTCTACTCATTGCCAAACCCACTGGCTCCATGTCATCTACAAGACCCTGCTAGGTAAAGTCCCCCCTTATCTCAGCTCGCTGGTCACCATAGCATCACCCACCTGTAGCACGCGCTCCAGCAGGTATATCTCTCTGGTCACCCCCAAAACCAATTCTTTCTTTGGCCGCCTCTCCTTACAGTTCTCTGCTGCCAATGACTGGAACGATCTACAAAAATCTCTGAAACTGGAAACACTTATCTCCCTCTCTAGCTTTAAGCACCAACTGTCAGAGCAGCTCACAGATTACTGCACCTGTACATAGCCCACCTATAATTTATCCCAAACAACTACCTCTTTCCCTACTGTATTTATTTTATAATTTATTTATTTTGCTCCTTTGCACCCCATTATTTTTATTTCTACTTTGCACATTCTTCCACTGCAAATCTACCATTCCAATGTTTTAGTTGCTATATTGTATTTACTTTGCCACCATGGTCTTTTTTTGCCTTTACCTCCCTTATCTCACCTCATTTGCTCACATCGTATATAGACTTGTTTATACTGTATTATTGACTGTATGTTTGTTTTACTCCATGTGTAACTCTGTGTCGTTGTATGTGTCGAACTGCTTTGCTTTATCTTGGCCAGGTCGCCATTATAAACGAGAACTTGTTCTCAACTTGCCTACCTGGTTAAATAAAGGTGAAATAAAAAAATAAAAAATGCTGCTGGTGTACTGAAAATATATAAAGACATAATTACTGTAAAGGACAGATGAGAGACATTATCAAGGGCCATTCACTTTAAACATCTGCCATTAAAAGGACAAACTGAAACACTATCTGAAGAAGAACATGAAATGCCAGGAAAAGAAGAATGAGTGCAGTGAAGGGGGTGGTCAACCGTGCCCATAATTGATTTAAGCTTATCCAAAATTGATTATTTGGGGTATCAGGTTGATTGTGGAGGTCTGCACACTGTAAAATGTATAGTAATTTAGACTAAGAATGCATTGAGATACCAATATGTCCTTACCACAAGGGATGAGAAAAGTGAGGGTCTTTAATTAAAGTGATTGAACCAATGTGAAGCACTAAGAACTGTCATTCTAAATTTGGGTTGGGTAATATATCAATAATTATAATTATGATATGGAAAGTCAAGGCTTCTAGAGGCAGAGCTGTGCCCTAAAAATGTGAGGAGAGACACTAGATTGTAGCTTGGACTAACCTGCCCCAATCTCATTCTTAGCAAGGTTAGTGTGAAACTGTTATAACGTGTTCTCACTCTCTTCCCTTTGAAATGTTATTTACATGTTGTAAGGCGATCTGTGCCTCTCTGGCTGAAAAGATTTCAGCAGCTATCATGTTTTCTACTCCTCCTGATGGTGAAACAGTTAGATGCCAACTCAGGAGGAGCTTACATTTCCCCCTGTAGATACGGATGATGAGTATTGATTGAAGGTTGTTTTCTTTTAACAAGTTGAGGGTAAGGTCATCTAAACCCTTAACCTGTTTACATTATGTGGAACACTGAGCTGATGAGCAAGTTAAACAACTGACTTTTGTATTTTGACTAGGTGGAGGCTCCAGAAACAGTTACTGAAAACATAGGTCAATGCAACACGATTGTAGGGCTGGGCAGTATACCGTATTTTATGATATATTGACATTACATGTATTGATGCAGGGACCGGTTTGGGATTTTACTTTACCTTCTATACCGGTTTTTGAATGTTTGGTTTGTTAAATGTGATACGCCATGTGTAATGTCAATTTTTATAGTTTACTTCGCCACTTGCGATCAGTCTGCATGGTCAATACAGCACATGCAACAATGTTGATGACAACAATGTTGTTTTCACCTTTCTTCTTAATATGAATCCACTAGAGTTCTGTAATGACACTATTAGTTTGTGTTTCTTACATCAGCAAACAGCTAGTTTGTCTTTTCTTAGCAAGTTGCCCTAAATCTTGTGAAACATTAACTGTTAGCCGCAAATGCAAATAGCTAGCTAGCTAATAAATTTACTGAGTAAGAGCAAACGTAGCTAGCTAAATCAGCATGTTGTTTGTTCAACAGTATCTTCTAAATCAAAGAGGAATATGCAAAGGAAGAATGTGTTAGCTACATGAAGTACCTAAGAGAAAATATGCAATGTAGCCAAAACTTATAGGGTCCCATAGGAAACACTTATCAACACTTTAGTTCCTACCTTGTCACAATAACTCCTCCCTGGCATTTTAATTTGTTGTCATCTCAAACAACACTGTATTCAAAGTGCCCACTATTATATTCTAACTAAATCATTAGAATAGTCATTCTATTTCCATGATTCCAACAGTTTTGCTCTAATTCGCAAGTCAAATCGCAACTGCAACATTTGGTTAAAATTAAGTCCTAGATTAATTGCCCATATTGTGCAGCCCTACGTGGATTATCTCAATTGAGCAGTGGTGTAAAGTACTTAAGTAAAAATACTTTCAAGTACTACTTAAGTAAAAATAATTTCAAATACTACTTAAGTTGTTTTTTTGGTATCTGTAATTTACTATATTTTTTGGACAACTTTTACATCACTACATTCCTAAAGAAAATACTGTACTTTTTTACTTCACCTAAAAGTACTTGTTACATGTGGAATGTTTGGCAGGACAGGAAAATGGTCCAATTCACACACTTCACACACAAGATAACATTCCTGGTCATCTACTGCCTTTGATGTGGAAGACTCACTCAACACAAATGCTTTGTTTGTAAATTATGTTTGAGAGAGTTTAAATAAAGTGGTGCCATCTGGTTTGCTTAATAAAAGGAATTATTTATACTTTTACTTTTGATATTTATGTACATTTGATCAATTACATTTACTTTTGATACTTAAGTATATTTAAAACTAAATACTTTTAGACTTTTACTCAAGTAGTATTTTACTGGGTTACTTTCACTTTTACTTGAGTCATTTTCTATTAACGTATCTTTACTTTTACTCAAGTATGACAATTGGGTACTTTTCCCACCACTGCAATTGAGTGCAGGAAATGCAAAAATAATTAAAGTGCTGAAACTTATTTTGGTTGAATTTGAATTGAACAGTATAAAACAATCAGAATGGAAAAATACTCATTAAAATCTCTTGGAATGTATGTGTTGCCACCCTAGGATCACTCACTACTCATAAAGCAAATGTAGAACTTTTATTATTCAAAAACTAAAAATACCGTCAAATACTGTCATATCGTTCCAATTATTTTTTTAAATACCATTATATAATATTTTGGCCATATCGCCAAGCTCTACCCGGTTGTGGTAAGAAATAATGAAACAATTATGAACTTTTTTGGGATGGGGGCAGCATTTGGAATTTTGGATGAAAAGTGTGCCCAAAGTAAACTGCCTGCTACTCAGGCCCAGAAGCTAGGATATGCATATAATTGATTTGGATAGAAAACACTCTAAAGTTTCCAAAACTGTTAAAATAATGTATGTGAGTATAACAGAACTGAAATGGCAGGCAAAAACCTGAGGAAAATCCATCCAGGAAGTGCTATTATTTTGAAATGGGTGTTTTTCCATTGAAAGCCTATCCACCATTTAAAGGGATATGACCCAAATTCTGTTCCCTATGGCTTCCACTAGCTGTGAACAGTCTTTAGACATTGTTTCAGGCCTTTATTCTGAAAAATTAGGGAGAATGAGCAGTTTCAATGAGAGGCCAGTGGAAAGTCCCCAATCCCGATAGCGCGCCTTTCGTTGTTTTCTTTTATATTGACAACACTATTGTCCAATTGAAATATTATCGATTTCTTAGGCTAAAAACAACCTGAGGATTGATTATAAACATCGTTTCACATGTTTCTACAAACTTTACAGATACTATTTGGAATTTTCATCTGCCTCTTGAGACCACATTTGAGCCATTGGATTGCTGAACAAAACGCGCCAACAAAATTGAGGTTTATGGATATAAAGAGGGACTTTATTGAACAAAACAAACATTTATTGTGTAACTGAGAGTCTTGTGAGTGTAACCATATGAAGATCATCAAAGGTAAGTGATTCATTGTATTGCTATTTCTGACTTTTGTGACTAATCTACTTGGCTGCTAACTGTTTGTAATGTTTTGTGTGCTGAGCGCTGTCCTCAGATAATAGCATGGTTTGCTTTCGGCGTAAAGCCTTTTTGAAATCTGACACGGCGGCTGGATTAACAACAAGTTAAGCTTTATTTTGATGTATTGCACTTGTGATTTCATGAAAGTTAAATATTTATAGTATTTTTAATTTGAATTTGGTATTAGCGTCAGTTTCTTGGCAATTTCTCACATGGAATAGCCTTCATTTTTGAGAACAAGCATAGACTGACAAGTTTCAAAATAAAAGTCTTTGTTTAAAATTATAAACTTGGATTAGCTAACAACGTGCCATTGGAACACAGGAGTGATGGTTGCTGATAACGGGCCTCTTTACGCCTATGTAGATATTCCATTAAAAATCAGCCGTTTCCAGCTACAATAGTCATTTACAACATTAACAATGTCTACACTGTATTTCTGATCAATTTGATGTTATTTTAATGGACAAAAAATGTGCTTTTCTTTCAAAAACAAGGACATTTCTAAATGACCTCAAACTTTTGAACGGTAGTGTACATTTGAACTAAGCTCATGAGACATTTACAAGTTTTATTTTTCAAGAATCAATGGATATATATGTAGTACCAGTCAAAAGTTTGGACACACCTATTCACTCAAGGGTTTTCTTTATTTTTACTATTTTCTACATTGTAGAATAATAGTGAAGACATCAAAACTATGAAATAACACATATGGAATCATGTAGTAACCAAAACAAGTGTTAAACAAATCAAAATATATTTTAGATTCCTTCAAAGAAGCCACCATTTGCCTTGATGACAGCATTGCACACTCTTGGCATTCTCTCAACCAGCTTCATGAGGTAGTCACCTAGAGTGCATTTCAATTAACAGGTGTGCCTTGTTAAAAGTTCCTTTCAGGAATGTATTTCCTTAATGTGTTTGAGCCAAAGAGTTGTGTTATGACAAGGTAGGGGTGGTATACAGAAGACTGACCTATTTGGTAAAAGACCCGGTCCATATTATGTCAAGAACAGCTTGTTGTTGGCAGTGACTCTGCTTCCACTGGACTCCCCTTCTCCTCTGTCTTCCAATCCCAGTGCTGTCCATGCTTTAGGAGAGAGAGAAAAAGCTCCCAGTAAGGCCCTTACAAATGCCCTCTGACGTCCCCCTCCTATGTCCTCCTTGTGTTTTCGATCAGTCTCCGTGTCCTCTTCCATTGCTTCTTTTCATTAACAATACTTTTTTATTGAATGGCCTAAACTGTACAGTCAGTGTGCGAGTTTGAGCAGATAATTTTTGTGAAGTCGGTGACCATCGTTGGTCATCACCGTTCAGTGTGTTGCATTATGGGGTAAAAAACAGACTTGGGGTAAAAACCAGACATGTCGCCTGCATGAACTTTACAAAATGTGATCTAAGGTCATGAATTTTTGACTGCAAGTTTCTGCAGTTGCATTTGACCAACTTCATCCTAAAGCCATCGCCTGCATTGTGGGAGGATCTATTTTCAACCAATCATTAAGTTGTTTTTGTTTGATCATGTCTTTGAGACCAAAGACATGAATGTGATATTTGAGGCTCTCTGTCACTGATTGATTGTACAATGTAGACCTACACACATATGATTTCAGTTTGTGAGTGTGTGATAATATACTGAACAAAAATATAAACGCAACATATAAAGTGTTGGCTCCATGTTTCGTGAGCAGAAATCCCAGAAATGTTCCATATGCACAAAAGGCTTATTTCTCTCAAATTTTGTTCACAAATTTGCTTACATCCCTGTTAGTGAGCATTTGTCCTTTGCCAAGATAATCCATCCACCTGAAAGGTGTGGCATATCAAGAAGCTGATTAAACAGCATGATTATTACACAGGTGGACTTTGGGCTCCAGAGTGGCACAGCATCTCAGTGCAAGAGGAGTCATTATAGTACCTGGTTCGAATCCACATCCAGCCGTGATTGGAAGTCCCATAGGACGGCGCACAATTGGCCCAGCGTTGTCCGGAGTAGGCCGTCATTGTAAGTAAGAATTTGTTCTTAACTGACTTGCCTAGTTAAATTTAAAAGACCTTTAACAAATTGTGCTGTGGACAATAAAAAGGCCACTTTAACATGTGCAATTTTGTCACACAACACAATGCCACAGATGTCTCAAGTTGAGGGAGCGTGCAATCATCATGCTGACTGCCGGAATGTCCACCAGAGCTGTTGCCAGAGAATTGAATGTTCATTTCTCTACCATAAACCGCCTCCAATGACGTTTTAGAGAATTTGGTAGTACGTCCAACCGGCCTCACAACCACAGACCATGTGTAACCACGCCAGCCAAGGACCCTTCTTCACCCGCAGGATGGTCTGATACAAGCCACCCGGACAGCTGATGAAACTGTGGGTTTGCACAACCAAAGAATTTCTGCAAACTGTTGAAAACCTTGACCTGACTGCATTTCGGCGTCGTAACTGACTTCAGTGGGCAAATGCTCACCTTCGATGGCTACTGGCACGCTGGAGAAGTGTGCTCTTCACGGATGAATCCCGGTTTCAACTGTACCGAACAGATGGCAGACAGCGTGTATGGCGTCGTGTGGGCGAGCGGTTTGCTGATGTCAACGTTGTGAACAGTACCTCAATAGTGGCGGTGGAGTTATGGTACGCAAAGTCATAAGCTAGGGACAACGAACACATTTGCATTTTATCAATGGCAGTTTGAATCACAGAGGTACCGTAACGAGATCCTGGCCCATTGTCGTGCCATTCATCTGCTGCCATCACTTCTTGTTTCATCAAGATAATGCATGGCACTATCTCGCAAGGATCTGTACACAATTCCTGGAATTTGAAAATGTCCCAGTTCTTCCACGGCCTGCATACTCACCAGACTAGTCAACCATTGAGCATATTTGGGATGCTCTGGATCGACAGCGTGTTCCAGTTCGCTCCAATATCCAGCAACTTTGCACAGCCATTGGGACAACAATCAACAGCCGGATCAACTGTCACGCTGCATGAGGCAAATGGTGGTTACACCAGATACTGACTGGTTTTCAAAAAACACACCCCTATATTTTCTTAAGATATCTGTGACCAAAAGATGCATATCTGTATTCCCAGTCTTGTGAAATCCATAGATTAGGGCATTATTTATTTCAATTGGCTGATTTCATTATATGAACTGTAACTCAGTAAAATAGTTTATATTTTTGTTTAGTATATAAATATATATTTTTTATAAACAATGGCACTGCCATGGTGATCTGAGCCTTGCTGTTGGAAAACCACATTAGTGCCCAACTTTCGGGACAAGTGCCACCACTACTGGGCCGCTGCCCAGCCACGACACACCTGCTCCCCCGGTCTCCTCAGGAAATCCTGGAGCACGGATGTGCTCTCCTCTGCTGCTGGTCTAGGAAGTTGGTAATGGAGGAGCCCTGGGAGGTGAGGCAGGAGAAGCGATGGTGGGTGTCACGGGAGGCAGTGCGACCGGAGCAGGGTTAAACTGTAGAGGGTCTGTGTTATTGGCTATCCTGGAGGAGGGCGTGTCCAAGGGGGTGGAGAGAGGGGAGCGGACAGGGTGGGGGGAGGGATCTGACAAAGGTGTAGAGCGGGAGGGGGGAGGGAATTGGCGTGGGGTATTTGTATTTATTATTGATCCCCATTACTCTTCCTGGGGTCCAGCAAAATTAAGGCAGTTTATGCCATTTTTAAAACATTACAATAATACATTCACAGATTTCACAACACACTGTGTGCCCTCAGGCCCCTACACTCCACCACTTCTACATATCTACAGTACTAAATCCATGTGTATGTTTGTGTGTGTGTGTGTGTGTGTGTGTGTGTGTGTGTGTGTGTGTGTGTGTGTGTGTGTGTGTGTGTGTGTGTGTGTGTGTGCATGCATGCATGTGTCTGTGCAAATGTCTGTGTTGCTTCACAGTCCCCTGTTCCATTACGTGTTTTTTTTAAATATTTTTTATTTATTTTTTAAATCTAATTTAGTGGGAGGTAGGAGGGAACTGGGGTGAGCTTCATAATGCAGGTGGTGATGGGGTTGTCATGGGGAAGGAGGGGTTTCTGCATGCTGGTTACTAGGGTAGGTTGCTGGTGGTTTCAGTGCCATGGTTTCACCAAGCATGCCATCCATCATCTTATGAGACAGACAGATGGAGAGAGCAAGAGAATGTTGAGATAAATGGGTCTTGTAATGAGGTGTTTTGAGTATGACAATGTGGTTCAAATTCACTAGCTAGCTAACCAACTAGCTAACAACTGTCACAATGTATTTGAGAGACAAGGGCTTATTGTGCAGACTAAAATATAGTTTTAATAATCCTATGATCCTTGCCTGGAAGATGCATTTTATTTTGTGATAGCTCATAATTTCAATACAATTATTATCTTTCATTATAGATCATAATAGTATTTTATGAGGTTTCTGTGTTATGCACTATAGTCCATTACCATATATATGATTGAATATTATCTGCTGTTGGCTTGTGTGGATGCATGTATGTGTTATGCAACATAGCTGACTTGAAACATTGTTAAAAGTGTCAGGGCCAGGGGACTTTCTCATGATGGAAAAATACAGAAGACAGGGCACATTCAGAGCGTGGGGTTGCAGAACAAGCGGTCTTTTGATAGATAACAGGAGCCAGGTGCGAGATAACGTGGGACAGAGAGCCGTATATACAAAAATTGCATTTACCACTTATTGCTTAGCTAATAAAAAATACATAGTATACAATCGGTGACTCATTGTCATATTTATCCTGATACCAGATTCGAATTGACGCAACTCTAACCATTTCTAAAGTGTGCAAATACTTTTGAATGTTTCTCCAGTTTTGCCTTTTGCCTCCAACACCTTGACTAGCAACTCTGCTCCGGGTTTGCGGTAGATTCTGCCTATTATCTAATAGTTATCTAGTAGTTTTAAAGTTAAAGTTCCTGTGAGACAAGACTGAAAAATATGCCACGTCTGACTGATTATACAGTACCAACAACTTACACAGTACAATGGGTTTGCTGGTCGTTTTAGTTGCCAGCCGGCCATGCTGTGTTGAATAGCCTGCATGGTCTTCCTTCTCCCGCCTTGCCTGAAAGCAGCGGAGATGATTCGTCTTCTTCGTCAAAGGACTCGAGTCTTCACGTTTCAGTGATATTCAACGACATTACGCACTTAATTGGCTATTGGATTGCTCAACAATGTCTAAATAGGCTGCCTATGTGGCTGTTTTTGTCTTTCAATTAGAGATAAAGAAATGTTCCTACAAACCCAACATAAGCTACTATTGTAGTATTCGCATTCTCGAAACTGTGGCTTTACAACAACCCGAAGAGAAATGTCTGCATCGTTTACCAAGCATGTCTGCGCAACGCTGCTGCGCAGGGGATTCGCTGCTGGCAATTGTGGTGCTGCCCAAACTGCCCTGAAGAGAGCGCTGCTGCTCCGTCTGATATTCTCCTCAACAGAACCACATTCTGGTAGGCTACACAAAGTCAAACAAGTATACCTACAGTACGTTGTACAATGTTTTATAAATTCATTAGTTTATTTTTGACAGAATCCCTGGACATAAATCTAGTATGGCTTAACCAGAAGTATGAAACCTGGAAGGTAAGGAAGTAAGGCTTTGCATGAAAAGTTAGCAAAGCAACATTTACTGTATGAAATGCAATGTTATCACCATCATTCTATTTCAATTATTATCTCACCCATTTTTGACTGGTAGAACGGTAGAAAGGACTAGATGGAAAATAATGTACATGCATGGAAAATAAGATCTGTACAACTTGGTGTACAAGTCTGTATGAAGGCTGTATAGAAGGACCAGGGCATGGTGAATATTCCCTGTTGTCTCATAGAGAGATAACAGTACAGACTTGATGAAGGCTCTACTGGCTGTTGGATGCAGCTGGATGCTGAAGTTGGATGCTGAATGTACTCTTGAACTCTCTCTCAAATAGATCCTTCAATCTTTCGCCCATTTCACGGAACTCTGCATTATCCTTCAGAAAAAAAAGACACATTTGGATAGAAAACATAATAAACAAACTAGAAATACAATAAATACAAATCATTTAGCCTAATGCAGCTTTGTTATGGATTAAGCAAAGGCACATTGTTAAAGTGTTATTCATGCATTAGCACAAGTAAAGTTGACTAGCATAATTCCAAGACTTTCTTTCAAAATGTTAGCCCTGAGTCTTCACATTGGATACTGCAGTAATGCTGTCTTACCCTGTTAAATGTGGCACAGTTGGTGAAGATAAACATCACGTCAGACACAAAGTGTTGCATTGTTTTGTAGAGATTCTGCTGCAGCTTCTCCACAACCCTGCCCAGCCACATCGGAGTCTTTATCACACTGGTGTAGTTTCTTACCTGGCAATGAAACACAGACGGAGATATGTGAACTTTGATAAGCACACACACAGAGAGAGAACCAAGCAAACTTACATTGATGCAAGGATCTGTCACAAAGATGTTGTCCTCGTCCGCTTTGTACAGACACAGCAGGAGGTACTGACATTCCTGTCAGAGTAAACGTGACTGGTCAGAGATGGTTTACATTTCATTCTGAATAATTATTTCATGTCAAGTATATAGTGATGCCTATAATGGACAGACAGATAGGTTGAGTAATTGATTGATTGAAGGAAGTTGGAGGCAATTGGCCCAATTGTAGCAGTCATTAATACAGGCTCCTCACCAGTAGGTGGTCAGAGATTCGGCAAGTCAAGGCTTCCTGGTAGGTCATTTGTTTGGGGTAGCGCCACAACTGACTGGCACCCAGAACACAGAATGTACACATCCACGTACGATTATCCCTGTGATAACACACATTTCAATAGTGCACAAATTAGCTGACAGCTAAGTTTACCTACACAGAACAGACCTCTCTTGTATCAAATGTATTTCTCCTACTCTCTCTCTCATCAACTCTCAACTACTCTTCTCACCCCAGCATAGCGTCATCCACATTAGGAAGATGACATCTCTGATGGAAGGAGCGAGGACACTTATCACAGCATATCAAGCTGCCCTGGCTTCTACAGATGAAGCAGTCGTCATCATTATCTTGATCGTGCTGCCAAGACAGAAGAGATTGGTTAACAATCAAGCACCAACTTCATGTTTGTGTGTTAACGAATTTCGTACAGATTGGTTTTCCACACCCTTGTGTGTAAAACAAGGAGACTCCTTATCACCGATTCTGTTTGCTATGTTTATTAATGATTTGGCCAAATAAATGAAATAGTTAAATACTGGAGTAAGATATGTTGAAATGCGGATTATATTATTTTGATGGCAGAAACTGAACAAGACTTGCGGAAAATGTTATTATGTGCAGTCAATTGGTGCAAAAGATGGAGAATCCTGATTTTAATTTGTTAGATTTTTTTAATGCATTTTAGAAATCCAAGTACTAAGATACGTTTTTCAGTTGTGGCGGTGAGTTTACTAGAAATTATAAATATTTGGGTCTTTATTTTGATGAACATACTGTATGACCACCTTTCAATACGGCACATCTGCCCTGGCTGACTCAGCATGTAGAGCTTTAAGAAAAACAAAAACACTCAAAGATATTGGTTATGCCACATATTCCAAACTTTATCAGACATGTGTGTCCTGTTCTGGACTATTCAGCAAGAGTGTGAGTTGCTAAGAGGTATCTCAAAGCAGAACATATTTTTTAAGTGTCCACAAGTTTGCGCCTATACTGGCAATAATTGGGGACATTGGCTGGGAACCCTATGAGGTGAGATGGAAGGCATGTATGGTGAGACTTTGGAATAGACTGTTGGATATGCCAATTGCCAGAACATTTTTTCAATGGGATCTTTTCACAGGAGGAGCCTGGGCAACCGAAATGTCAGACCTTTTCCAGCAGTCTGACTGAAAACATTTGTACAAAAATCTATTGCACTTTGTACCACGATATTTACACTTTCCTTAAATATGTGGCTGAGCGATGAGGAGAAACTTAAAATGTTTTTTTTGTCCATTGTGTATTTCTGTTTGTTAATTTTTTTTATAAAGACTGGAATAAAATAATAAATAAATAAATCTCACACCCTGGCCATAGAGGCTTTTATTCTCTATTTTGGTTAGGCCAGGGTGTGACTAGGGTGGGCATTCTAGTTTCTTTATTTCTATGTTTTGGCCGGGTATCGTTCACAATCAGGGACAGCTGTCTATCGTTGTCTCTGATTGGGAATCATACTTAGGCAGCCTTTTTTCCCCACCTGTGTTTTGTGGGTAGTTGTTTTCTGTATAGTTTATGCACCTTACAGAACTGTTTCGTTTTTTTCACTTTGTTCAAGTGTTTTGGTTAATAAAGAATCATGAACACTTACCATGCTGAGTCTTTGGTCAGCTCCTCATTACGATGAGAGCTGTGACAATATAGCAAAGTGCACGTGTGTGTCTGTAGGCCTGTCTCACACTTGAATCTTCTTTGTGCGAGACCAGGTTTAAATACCTTGTTGAATTTCTCTTTAGTTTTTATCATTTTTACTGATTGAGGGTTATTATTATTGCTTGCATAACCTTATCTACTATTATGTACTGATTTATTTTTTCATTATTTATGTGGTGCGCACTTCGCAGAACACCAGAATAATTATCACTGAATTATCACTGAATCATTGAAATGTTTGTTATGTGTCAAATAAATCCTGTAAGGGATGGGTTGCCAACTGATGATTTCACACAAAAATGTCATTAATTCATTCCTTATACAGTAATGTTAAGAAACATCTTGGAATTTCATTTTTACAACTGAAGCATTTGTTTAACCAATGTGATTGGTAAGTGGGTGCCACCATATTCCTGAGGGTGGAGGGGGAAACTTACCCGGTCTTTGACCGTGGAGCTGCACAGCTTGCACTTACACAGGAGAGAGTGGATGTGCAAGAGCTTACTCTGAAAATTAGAAACAAACAAAGACAGTAGTAGTACTAAAAATGTTTTTGAAGGGAAACCTTTTCATCACAGGTCCTTAAAGACCTGCCAGACTATCTTAAGCCATTCCTAGTACAGTAGGTTGGTAAGTGCCAAACACACTTCTCTCTCTCATATCTCTTCCTCACTCTCTGTTCTCTTTCCCTCTGTACCTCGATGAGGACGCTGAGTGGTTTCCCGTCACACTGGATGTCTTTCTTCCAGGAGGGATCTTCCAGAGCTGACCCCTCCGTCACAAACTTTATCGGGGTCATCCAGCACTGCTCCGTACGGATGCTCTTTCCACACGACCCTGGGGCAACAGAAAAGATAAGGACAAAAGGAAAAACTCAAATGAAACCCTATTATAACCCTAGTATAAATCCAATATGGGTCACTACAACTGACTAGAGTGACATAGGGCTATGGAAAAAGAACCTGTAGTGTATTACCGACAATAGCGAAAATTGGTAATTTACATTTATTTTTACAGGGACATTTTCATTAAAAGTGCCAGTTTTAGACAGCAAATGTTCAACCGTAGTCATTGGGCAGTACAGACAGACAATGAGCACATACAGAGCAGAGAGCAACATATGACAACTAACACTAAGAACGCAGACAGACAGAGCAATGACACAAAAAGCAACCAAACAAAAGACAGAAAATGAACAAACAATATCTACACACCTCACAAACTACAGACAGGTTGTGTGTTGCACAGTTCTGTGTGTCTGAAAGCAGTGAGTTCCAGACATGGGAAGCTCTCACAGTGAAAGCCGTTTGACTGAATGTGCTTTTCCTTAAGGGAACTACACACTCACCTCTCATGGCCTTGTGGATCAGCTGAAATGGGTTTTCTGCTTGATAAAAGCACTAAGTGGGGGCGGTATTTGAGGTGCAGCCAGAGAAAGAGGGTTGCCAACATGTAAAAGTGTCTCCAGTACCTCCAATAGGTTTGGAGACATGGCAATAGCTATAGGATTTTCTTATGTTTATTAAACCTTGAGAGAATAAAATATGTACCTGATGCAAACCGATCCTTATGTAGCATTCCATTGATGGCTCCACAGGTGACTTTGAAGACACACTTTTTCACAACACCATGGCTGACTCCTGTACTGCTCTCTCCTACAGCAGTATTTGCCTGCTCTCCTCTCTCTCCTTCCTCTCTTTCCTGCTCAGCTTCTTCTTCCTCCTCACCATCATCCTCCTCAGATCCTGAAGTAAAGATAAACAAAGACGTTTAGGGTCAAAAACCTTATAGCAACTGTGACGACCCTCCCACTCTGTCTGCCGTATTCTCTCTTTGTTCTTGTTTCCTTATTAGGATGCCGGTGGGCGGAGTTGGGAGGGTCGTCAGCTACATGGGAAACACCTGGGCCCGGGTGTGTCCCAGGATAAATAGACTTCTTCCACATTCATTGGGGAGACTCTCTCCATGCAGACACAGACAGATTTGGTTTGTTTGCATTGGCACCGTTCAACACCCCTAATTATCACATGTACACACGCGACCACTCACTTACACTACTGACTAAACACAAACCATTGTTAATTGTATTTACTTTACTTCAGTTAATAAATATATTTTGTTATTCTTTATCTCCACGTTGTCTCCCTTTTTGTTACGGGCTTCGAGCCGGTTTGTGACACAACAAAAACACATGGTTAGAGAAACATCATCCCCTTTACCAGATAGTCATGTTTAAAGGATTCAGAAAGATTCCATTGAGTTGTGATTGGTGTACATACCTGTTATTGAGCCCGCTGATTGGTTGGAGGGAAACAGTGCTCTCTTGGCCTAGAAAGGAGAAAATAGACAGACCAGTTGTACATATTTCAGTCACATAATAGACTCTTCTTTATCTAATATGGTAAGGTGACTTGCATTCATAAACAACATGTATTCATTCAGATGCTATGACGACGCAGCACTATCTTTGCATTTTCAATGGTCCCACATCTTTCCATGCCCAGTATGGTATAAGCCTCTACTTACAAAAACCGAATTACCATGATGTGTTACCGTTCTATTAATTTGTGAGGACCTGGATTATATTTGGTTTATAAAGGCAAGGATCGATTTTTTTATTCAGTTATTATAAAGTCATTTTTTTACATAGAATGATGTGGGTGAACTGTTATATAGATATACAGTATGATGTGGATGTAGTAAGCATTTGAGGGCATTTGCACAACTAAATAGTCTGATTAAATTTGTTGATCCAGATGATGTGGTATATTGAAAGATTGGTCTCATACCTGTGCACTCTTTCTTCTTTTAAAGTCTGGTGAAGTTAAATGGCCTTCCTGAGGTGGGTAGGATGGTGATGGGGGGGGGGAGTAGAGAAAGGGAGACAGACATTGCTTTTTAGTGTTGAATGACATATCAGTGAAATATCTGTAGTTAGTTTCTTTACAGAAAAACAAAAAGGATATAATGTATAGCTATAGTTTGTTGCTCCGTCTGGCCCAATTTTCTGGTATATGTAATGATAAACCGATATGCTGTGGTAAGATTAGGGGAGACCGGGGGTGGTTGTCTCACGGGTTGGTTGTCACCGTGCTAATTACTACCAATCTAAATGGCGCTGTGTAATGTTTAAGTTAAAATGTGTGAATTCTTCGACAGAACTCATTCACCTGGCCAATTCATGTCAGCATGACAAAACATTGAGGTGAGGGGAATTTATGTTTCGTATAGGTACAAGGGGGAAAAAAGTGTGATATTTCTTCGTAAATGTTTTAATTATGGGAGTATCCATGAACAGGTACATTTGTTGAAAACAGGAAAGGGAGAGCTATATTTCAAACCTATTTCTGAGTCTCTAGGTCAAGCTACGTGAACTAGCATCTTAAATGATTTAGTCGTTATCCCAGTTTATCGATTTACTTATGGCCCTGCCTACACCGAACGATTTTACAAATAAAATCTATGAACAAAAAAATATTCCACTTTATTTGGAATGGTAAGCAAGGCAAAATTAAACATGCCTATTTATATAATGAATATGAATTTGGGGGCTGAAATGATTAAATATTAAAGCATTGAACCTCTCTGTCACATGGATGACGCTGGAGAGACAAAGCAGGTAAGGGGAGTCAAACATTTAAGAAATAACGGACATGGAATGAGACAGGAACAGCGTCAGCATAAAAGAAAACAAAGACAAAAAACAATCAATGCAGAAGCCAGAGCTGGGGAACTGACAAATATAGGAGAGGTAATAACAAGTGATGAGTGACTCCAGGTGAGTCCAATATCGCTGATGCGCGTGACGAGGGAAGGCAGGTGTGCGTAATGGATGATAGGAGCGCGTGATGTTGGGTAGCCTGGCGCCCTCAAGCGCTAGGGGGGGAGAGCAGGAGCAGACGTTACAGTACCCCCCCCCCCACCCGGGAGAACCGGCCGAGACATGGGCGCTGGGCAAGCCGGGTGGGGTGTGGAAGCCCAACGAACCGGCAGGAGCGTGAGAGCCTGGTGAGCCGGCTGAGGCATGGAAGCCTGACGATCCGGCTGAGGCCAGCCTTTAGCCTAGCGTATTTACTTCACACAAAGTCGGCATGAATTCAGAGCACACGCATAATTGACACTGCCGGTCTGCACATGCGACCCGAATGCAGTTAATAAACCCTACAGGAAACCCCTACAGTATAGCCTATAAAAGAAAGTGTGCCTCTTGAGCTGTCATTGTGACTCTTCAGAAAGTCATAAATTTGATAGGTCTATGCACAATTCACTACATATGCGTCTCTATTCACAGACATGAAGTCTGTTAGCCTTTTCCCTCATGCCTCTGAATTGTTATCTTCTCCTGTCCTAAAGCCTAGGCTATTTTCCTATCCAGTCCCTATCCCACTGAAACCCCAAATCCTGACTCCTGTCACGCATGAAAAATTCTTAACTTAATTTGGTGACACATAGGTTGCATTCTGAAAGCACGTCTCTCGCTTAAGCATGTCAAAATACCGTTATAACATGTCCCCCTCTTCTCTGCGCTGTCTCATACTTACTGCCCATATGAGAACTTCGGTAGAGAATGTGTGATCAACAAATGATATGAGAGTAGATATGGATATTAAGATACCTTGATATTTAAACTATTTGCACTCTTCAAAATAGTTATCCATGAGCTGATCTGGTCATCAACGAATCATCAACAAGACTTAGCCAAAATATTCTGACATTCGTTTATTATTAGGTTATCTAGCAAGCTTAGCAACGATGGTCATTTGACTGCCATTTGTATGATTTGACGACGCTATGGTCGGGATGTGCTCTGTGCGTCCTGAGTGCACTCTGTGTCGTGAATTAATTGAGGAACATGATAACGCTCAGAATTTATGAACGGCCTGCTTTGCAATTCACAACAATGTCATTGGCGATCAAAGACCATTCTATGAAGGCGTCACTACAGATCCGGGTTTGAATCCTGGGCTGTGTTGTAGCCAGCCTCAACCAGGAGACCCATGAGACGACACACAATTAGCCCAGCGTCGTCTGGGATAGGGGAAGGTTTGGCCAGCTGGGATGTCCTTGTCCCATCGCGCTCTAGCGACTGTGGTGGCCAGGCGCATGCACGCTTACTTCAGGTCACCAGCTGTACGGTGTTTCCTCCGACACATTGGTGCGACTGGCTTCCGGGTTAAGCGAGCAGTGTGTCAAGAAGCAGTATGGCTTGGCGGGTCGTGTTTCGGAGGACGCGTGGCTCTCGACCTTTGCCTCTCCCGAGACCGTACGGGAGTTGCAGCGATGGGACAAAACTGTAATTACCAATTGGATATCACGAAATTGGGGAGAAAAAATGTGATAAAATCAATTAAAAGTTGTTTGTATGTGTGTGTCAAGGAGTCAGTGTAAGTATGTGTGAATGTGTGGGTCCAGGTTGTGTGCATAGAATTAGTGCAAGAGTGGTATTGCAAAAAAAAGGGTCAATGCAGGTAGTCTGAGGGCACATGCCACATTTTTCAGCCTCCTCAGGGGGAAGAGGCATTGTCGTGCACTCTTCATGACTGTGTTGGTGTGTTTGGACCATGATAGATCCTTAGTGGTGTGGACACCGAGGAACTTGAAGCTCAGAACCGGCTCCACTACAGCCCTGTCGATGTGAATGGGGGTGTGCTTGGCCTTCCATTTATAGTAGTCCACGATGAGTGTCCTTTGTCTTGCTGACGTTGAAGGAGAGATTGTTGTTCTAGCACTACACTGCAAGGTCTCTGATCTCAACGACGTTGGTGATCAGGCCTACTACCGTTGTGCTGTCGGCAAACTTAATGACGGTGTTGGAGTCGTGCTTGGTCACGCAGTCGTAGGTGAACAGGGAGTACAGGAGGGGATTAAGCACACTCCCCTGAGGTGCCCTGGTCTTTAGGGTCAGCGTTGCAGATGTGTTGTTGCCTACCCTTACCACCTGGGCGCGTCCATCAGGAAGTCCAAGATCCAGTTGCAGAGGGAGGTGTTCTGTCCCAGGGTACCTAGCTTAGTGATGAGCTTCGAGGGTACTATGGTGTCGAACTCTGAGCTGTAGTCAATGAACAGCATTCTCAAGTAGGTGTTCCTTTTGTCCAAGTGGGAAAGGGCAGTGTGGAGTGCGATTGAGACTGCGTCATCTGTGGATCTGTTGAGGCGGTATGCGAATTGAAGTGGGTCCAGGGTGTCTGGGATGATGGTGTTGATGTGATCCATGACCAGCCTTTCAAAGCATTTCATGGCTACAGATGTGAGTTCTACTGGGCGATAGTCATTTAGACAGGTTACCTTGGCGTTCTTGGGCACAGGGACTATGATGGTCTGATTGAAGATACGTAGGTATTACAGACTGGGTCAGGGAGAGGTTGAAAATGTCAGTGAACACACTTGCCAGCTGGTCAGTGCAAGCTCTGAGTACGCACCCTGTGGCCTTGGGAATGTTAACCTGTTTAAAGGTCTTACAGTGACTCCATGTTGGAATTAGATATGAAGATAAAAAGGGTCAGTCCACATTTCAACCCAAGACCTCTGTGTTTCTCCTAATATTGAAAATAGTTTTGTAAGATATACTGGTGCTGAGAAATACACACAAGAGTAAAAAGTGTGACAACCAACCCCAGTCTCCCCTATATGATATTGTATATGATACAGACTATATGATACAGACCTATATATATCCCAGAGTGTAGTGTATGGCAACATTGTCCAAATGACATAGGCCTGATTAGAGTATGAAAAGTGACCACGCTGTTCAACTTTCCTGTGTTATCACGTCTGGTTGAATTGTGTTTTTAAATGGTCAAATAAATTAGATCAAAATATATGCTGTACCTGGATCAGTTTTTCCAGAGTGGTGTCTCTACAGCGGATACTGTACTTCCAGTTCTTGCGGCTCTTCTTCCCCCCAAACTCCTCAAAGCCACTTGGGGTGAACCAGCGACCCTGGGCCACAATGCACTTCTCCCCTGAGCCAAACCAATAAGGAAGTCAGACATCAACCAGCAACCCTGAACCACAATGCACCTCTCCCCTGAGACAATCCAATGAGGAAGTCAGACATCATACACACCACCACAAATTAAAACCATGCAAAGTCAAATAGACTGTGGTACACATGTGCCTGACAGTGATTGAAACCTGGGTCTCCTGCACATCACAATACTGTGTTAACCCACTAAAGGCTATGCACTAGATCTGGGCCCGTATTCACAAAGGGTCTCAGAGTGGAACATTTATTGTAAGTGCTGAAGGGTAAAAAATAAAAGCTATCCTTAATCATAAAAGTCACACCTAATCAACAGATTTTTAGGACACCTGTCCTAACAAGTTAAGAGTTACCAGCAGGTGTCTTGATAATAGAAAAATGCAGCGAATCAGTGGTTCCTGCGCCACATGCAATTACTTTGGAGTTGTTAAAATAATGTTTTGATATTTCTGCTGTATATGATCAATCCATAAATGATCTAGACCTACTGTACATGTAACAGTATCTCTTGAGCATTTGACAATGATTTCACATGAGGCCAATTCCACAAGTATATGCCTAAATACTTATAAACACTAGGCTAATAAATAAACAAGTTTTTCTTTTGATTATTTATTTATTCACATCATGTCAATTTTAAGTTATCCAACATCACTTTGTTAAAAAAATCTGTTTAAATTGGGCATGCCTATAAATTGGGCAATTGATGGCATCTACGGCTTATGTTAAATTTGATTGTGTTCGATGAAAATGATAGACCTTTCAAACATTGTTTACAACGTTGTATGCAACATTATCTGCAAGTGACTTGATGCCTTGTGTGCCAAAGCGATTCAGAGTTGTTAAATGGGAGTGACGAGTGTGTTGATATAACGGTAATATTGTCAAAATCATGCTTTAAACAACCATCAGAATTGGTTCAAAAAAAATATGCATGCCAACATATTAGAGTAGGCAACAGTGGATGCTGTTGAGGGGAGGACGGCTCATAATAATGGCTGAACGGCGCGAATGGAATGGCATCAAACAGATGGAAACCATGTGTTTGATGTTTTTAATACCATTCCAATCATTCCACTCCAGCCATTACCATGAGCCCGTTCTCCCCAATTAAGATGCCACCAACCTCCTGTGGTAGGCAATGTGATATCCAACTTTTTACCATTGCAACATTTGATGTAGGCTACAGTCACATTCACCATGGTTTTTATTTTTATTTTACCTTTATTTAACTAGGCAAGTCAGTTAAGAACAAATTCTTATTTTCAATGACAGCCTTTTAACAGTGGGTTAACTTCCTGTTCAGGGGCAGAACAACAGATTTGTACCTTGTCAGCTTGGGGATTTGAACTTGCAACCTTTTGGTTACTAGTCCAACGCTCTAACTGTGTTACCTATAGAGTTAACAGGCAAGGACTGACCATCCATGCTATTAACAATATAGCTTTAACCATGTTTTGAGGGTATTCTTCAAGAATCAATGGGCACATATCATAAATGTGTAAGTCCAAAAATGTATGTAGCAACCGCAGATTGCCACTTTTAAGGTCTCAGGCAAGGTTATTCAGCCAAACCACATCCATCATTACACACAAACACATCATATAAAGTCCTTGTTATGACCTACCTTTGGCCAGCTTGTCCCTGTTGAGCATGCCTTCTTTGTCCCCACAGGTGACTGGGAGATGGCTCTTGTAGATTGGCCAGGTCCAGATGTCAGCTTTCTCCCCCTTCCTGAAAGGTGAGCCTGCATGGGAACACATTGGGGACAGTCATTAAGATTTGACTTGAAATAAAAAAATGTATATATTTCACCCCGCCAAAACAATAAACCTACTTCCTACCCTATGAATTCAAGAGTCAATATTTACTCAAGAAAATGTCTGTTTGAAGTTAGAGGTACTTTAGACTTTCCTACTCAAGGCCTCCTCTTTTCCCCAAGGGAACATAAGCCGGGGACTCACAGTATTTGAGCCTCTGGACTTTCCTCTTCTGACTGGGGGTGGACTGGGTGGATGTGCTGGGCTGCTCCTCCTCCGCACTCACACTTCTCTTTTTCTGTTTCCTCTTTTTCCTTCCTGTCTTCTCCTCCTCCTCCTCCTCTCCTCCTTCCGCTGAAGCCTTCTTCTTCTTCTTATCCTCCTCCTCTTCATTCTCCACCTTCTCTGGCAGTTTCTCATAGAATGTGAATGACCCTACAAGGGATTGGTGGCAACATTGAGCAAACCATGCAACCTAATTCATGTAAACCAAATAAATAATTATTAGAAATCCAAATTAGACAGGGCTTTGAACCTCAACTTCAAAGTATCCACCATTGAGACTACATTTATATTATACTAGGAGTTAGAATTATATATAGATATTAGCCTATCCATACAAATGCCATAATAAGGCCATAATAAGAGAGTAATAAGAGTGAAGGCTCCAGAACTGACCGTCCAGCAGGCGGTTTCGTAGCAGGCGTAACGTGGGGTACTGCTGCAGGAGGTGATCCCTGAACACACAGTTCCAGAACACCTTGATGCTGTCGGGCCTCTCTGCCTCCACCCAGTCCAACACCCGGTACACACCCTTCTCCCTCAGCTCCTTACTCCTAATCAAAATCAGCTTCTGCAGGAGGGGTCAAATACAAAACCATGGTCCAATTTGTGGGGGTTAACAAATTTTGGCTGGAGTAGAGTGATAGACTTGATTCTCTAGAAGCAACTACCATCCCAATCAGTTCATGTGACAGACAGGAATTCATGGACATATTACTAATCAATGATCATCAACTCCAATGTCCACTTTTACAATAACATTCACAATAACGTGTTATTTATATTTTTTGTACCCAGCTAGTAATAGGAGAGTGAATGGTCTTAGTGTACATAGTACACTCTTAGAATTAGTGTTGAACCGATGAACCCTGGAGAACCTCAAGGAACCTCTAGCGGTCAAACCGGGAAATGATTACAATCGTTTTCAAATCAAATCAAACCAAATTGTATTAGTCACATGCGCCGAATACAACGGGTATAGACCTTGTTCTCCAAATAGAATTTTAGAGTTTTTAAATTGTATAGAAATGCAGTAAATGAGCTTCAACCTTTTTTTTTTATGTCTAAAACTCAGATCCTGGCTACGGCCCTTCACATCAGCTCCAGTACTCCTACAAACCGGGTCTATACACTAGTCCCAATACTAATATAAACTGGATCTACACCTACATATCTCAGCACAAATACCCATATGAACCAGGTTCAATACTCTGATAAACGAGGTACACTTGTGACTATTCAGCAATACCTACGTAAGGTCTACCATTGTGTAAATTACACTAAACAAACCTATTGACAATACATATTTGATAAGTTATTACATTCATTCAGTGTATGGGTCTATACATGGCCAATATTTTACAGTCAAAATCACTGCTTTAAACAAATGTAAAGGCTAATGGATAATGGTAAAATCATCTGTAAAATAATCTTAATCAAGTATATCCATAACTACAGGGAGCATCATGGATGCAACACTGGATGCAACATATTTTGAGGCGCACCTTGTAAGAGGCTATATTTATTGCATCCGTGATTGACAATGCTGTACCAATTTAACTCGTATGTGGTTATAGTGTCCCATCAATTTATGTATAGGGGACAGATTGGAGTGGCAGCTAGTCTTAAACCTTAAATGGTTGAGCAAAAGGCATGTGCCATGTCCTTTTGGTCTGCTTTGCCCTGAAGTTGCTGCCAATTTGGACTGCAAGTGATATAAAACACTAGTGATGGGAAACCGATGCTTTCTGAAGGCTTTGGCGCTTTCACCAAAATGTGCCGAAAAACGGATCTTCATTATCAGTTCACAATGCACATTAGTGACATCTGCTGGTTAACAATAAACAGCAGCGTATGATTATCAGAGAGACGTTGTTTTAATCCACTGCTATCATCTGAACTCTGTGGCGTGGCGGTAAATTGTGGCTTCAGTAGCCTATCAGTTGGAATACCAGCTTCGCATCTTTACTGTTTTTCAAAAACGGAATCTATGGCATTATTTAAGATGCTTAAGACAGAAACGTATACTATACTAAATAAATACCAATATTTGAACAGTGCAGAAAGTGTTTCACATAAAACCATTTTCAAAATAGGATTCCATCTCTGAATGATAGGATTCCTCACAACCCTGAATGTTCTCTACTCTAACAGGTAAGCTGCCAGGCAGCTGAAACTTTTTGTACAAAATCCTAACTATATTTGAAAGTACGTGTCTAGTACAGGTCGATGTTTGAAAGCAGCTTGGAATCAAAGACGGTACCAGAACCACAGAGAAATCAGTGGGATTTCATTTTTTGTAACACGCGGTCTGAAAAAGCATGTGACGAGATGAAGCTTCGGACGTCATTGATGACGCACCCGTGAAAAAGTGATACACACATCAGCACACAACTTCGAAGTAGCTGCTTAGCGATTTCGGCACATGCCTCGGAGCTCCGGTATCAAACGTAACACTATAAAACACCAAATATTAATTCATATGCTTTAGGGGAGAGTGGGGTAAGTTGAGTATTTTTTTACATTCAGCACCACTCCGTCAAGGGAAATATAGTGTTCTTTCTAACAAAGATATCTACATATATTTCAGGATGTTGTGTATCCCCGGGAAATAATCAGAATTCAGGAAATCATTACAATTTTGAAAACATAGCTAGTCACAAAAAAGTGGTCTCTTGGCACAATTTACGAGGTGAGGTGAGCTGCGGAACAGGGTAAATTAAGCCTCCTAAAAATATCTACTGAATGAAATATTGCCACTACCTTTTTAAAACCATGTCAATCTTTATTTCCCAAACACAATTCGCAATCACTTTTTGTCTTTTAATAATTTGAATCACCTTTTAACACAGGTTTAACACCTAACAAACACTTTTTTTTAAAACACTTTTAGCATAGGCTAGGCCCTATTGTTGCCTCATATGCCAGCAATAATGCCTTGCATTACACCTGGGAAGAAACACTTCAATTTGCTCAACTTGCCATTGGCTCAACTTACCCGATGGGAAACATTTTGACTATTGCCCACACAGCTACAAGGATGCACTTTTATGCTAGGTTTAGGATCTCATATTGAAGCTTATAGAGACTCCAACTGATGTACAGAACAATCTTATAATGATCTACTTTGGTTCAGATAAAAGCATCATGATACCTCTAACACAATAAATGTATTTGACTTGGTGAAAATCTGTTTTTTGGAAATAACTTGCTTACCACTTTCTTCCTTCACAGACACCATCAGATGATGACCTCTTCCTAAGTATTTGGTAAAATCTTTCACCAATCCCTTGTAATTACAGTAAAATACTATGAAATTCAAACCCTCACCTCAATAAATGTAATTCATTCATCCAATCATTAATTCCTTTCGATGATGGTAGCATTTACAGTATAGGCCTAATACAGTACATTTTACAGTATTGTACTGTGTCATTACACAGTACTTGCTATGATACTGTATTTATATTACAGTAGGTGTACTTTAATATTAAATACAACATTTTACTTGCCACCGAGCTGTATATAATTTATTGTCAAATTCATGATGACCCCTTCAAAGTAAATTAAGGCACATAATTATTATTATTTTTAAATAGGCTAACTAGGCAAGTCAGTTAAGAACACATTCTTATTTACAATGACTGCCTACACAGGCCAAACCCGGACGAGGCTGAGCCAATTGTGCCGCCCTATGGGACTCCCAAACACGGCCGGTTGTGATATAGCCTGGAATCGAACCAGGGTGTCTGTAGTGATGCCTTTAGACCTCTGAACCACTAGGGAGTTAATGTAAACTAGACCCTTTAAACATGAAACTAAATATGAAAACATTTCAACAATGTAGTTGTTTTTTTAAACTGTTGAATACAGACTTCTGGTGTAAAAGTAGGTCTAAACCTTGGAGATTTATCCTTGTCTTGTGACCATTTTGAGAAATCTAAATGAAACTTCTCTGAATCATACTTCATACTTCCTTAAAACCTGTTAGATCTACCCCCCCCTTTTTTGAAAATTCTGTTAAAAATCGCGCAACTTTTCAGCGTCCTGCTACTCATGCCAGGAATATAGTATATGCATATGATTAGTATGTGTGGATAGAAAACACTCTGAAGTTTATAAAACTGGTTAAATCACGGCTGTGACTATAACAGAGCGTGTGTTTCATTGAAAAACGCAAGAAAAACTGCTCTCTGAAAGCAAAAAATAATTTCCATAAGTCACTTCCACCAGTTGTTAAAGGACAACAGAATTTAATGGAAATTTGCCTGCACTTCATACAAATTCCGCACGATGGCGCCATTGTACTAATTTTCAATCGAATTAATTGTTGGAAAATCCATCTGTCTGACCCCAAGTTTTCCAGTCTTCACCCGGATGCAGTTCAAGGAGAGATCAGATTGCATTGTTTTTGAAGTGAGGACCTATTGAAGAGACATCGCCCTGTAATCGTTTTGATAGATTATAAACGTTTACTAATACCTAAAGTTGGATTACAAAAGGATTTCGAAGTGTTTTGTGAAAGTTTATCGTCGACTTTTTTAATTTTAAAAAATTACGCAGCGTTTAAAAACGATGAATTTTTCTGAATGACACTACTTCAATACAAAGCTATTTTGGGTATATATGGACCGATTTAAACGAAAAAAAGACCCAATAGTGATGTTTATGGGGCATATAGGAGTGCCAAGAAAGAAGCTCGTCTAAGGTAATGAATGTTTTATATTTTATTTCTGCGTTTTGGGTAGCGCCGTCTATCGCAAAATCTGTTGTTTACGTGTCGAGCTGGCATTTTGGGGGGTGCATGCTATCAGATAATAGCTTCTGATGCTTTCGCCGAAAAGCATTTTAAAAATCTGACTTGCTGGCTAGGTTCACAACGAGTGTAGCTTTAATTTAATACCCTGCTTGTGAATTTTGATCAAGGTTTGAGTTTTAACGAGTACATTTAGCATTTAGCGTAGCGCATTTGCATTTCCAGGTGCCTACTTGGGACATGTGCGTCTCAAGTAGATTCAAGATTAATAATGTATAATATATGACTTATTTGTTAAGTACAGTTTTAATTTATTTCAAGCCTGTAAAGTAGGACCTACAAAAGTTTGTTTCGGTATTGTGACCGATGGGATTAAATTGAGCCTTTGATTGGGCAGTTATGTCTATAGAAATTTGGCGGTCTCTACTGCTCTCACCTTGTACATGTTCTCCGGAATGAGGTGGTGGTCACGAAGCTGGTTAAGAAATGTGTGTGGTTGCACCATGCACGACATCTCTGTCCTACTACAGCGTAAAAACTGCAGTAACTGCTTATCTGTCAGAAAAGCCAACGGGTCCATTGGCGCCGATCGCAACTGTAGTTCAACTCTTCAATTCAGTTTTCTTTGTTGAAAAAAATCCAATATTTACCAGGTCACTGAATATATTAACAGTTTAATAATTAATGAACAGGTTAAAATTGGGTTGCACGTATAGATTCATAAATGAAAGTATGATTGTAGGCTATTTACGTTTCAATTTCAGGCCCAGGGTGAAATGATTCATTCAGACGATAGACGCGCAAAAGCAATCGAGACGAAAATAGGCTACATTCCAGTTTGGACGATGGACGTAATCCAAAAAGTTTTCAGTTGTAGGCCTACAGCATGTTGCTATTGTTATTTTCGAAGATAAAATAGATCTCCCGCCTGCACTGAAACCCACTTCAAATGGCGTTTGGAAAGTGAAAACGCTCATGTGACCGGCCGATCCCGGCCGCCATAGGCGAGACCACAAAATTGCCGCCCCTTATCAGAATAGTCCCAGTAAGCAAAATTACGTTAAAAAGACGTCTACAATACGTATTTTCAAGATGTCGAAGTTAGGTTCATTGTAGGTTCTCAATGAAAGGTGAAAATACGCATTTTCCAGATGTTGAAATCAGGTTCAAATCAAAATGTATTTATCACGTGCGCCGAAGACAGACCATACTGCATAACTGCTTACTTACAAGCCCTTAACCAACAGTGCAGTTTTTAAGTAAAAAATAGGTATTCGGGTAAACAATAGATAAGTAAAGAAAGAAAAAAAATAACAGTAGCGAGGCTATATACAGGTGGTACCGGTACAGAGTCAATGTGAGGGTGCACTGGTTAGTCGGGCTATTTGAGGTAATATGTACATGTAGGATTAGTTAAAGTGACTATGCATAGATGATCAACAGAGAGTAGCAGCAGCATAAAAGAGGGGTTGGCAGGGGGACGACACAATGCATATTCCTGGTAGCCATGGCCATAGCCATTTCATTAGTGGTTCATTTTCGGGTTCTGAATGAAAGTTGAAAATACATCATTTTTTATATGTCTACGTTTGAGCCAAATCAAGGCTGGTCCAGATGGCACCAAAAAAGACAACTGGACAAGACCAAAAAAAGTAATCCAAAAGGCATCAGTGTCGGTCAGTGCTTACTGAGGTATAGTGTCACCTGAAATTGAATTTTAGGAATGCTCATCTATGTGGTAGGCTCATCATTTGTAAAACACACACAAAAAAGACTGCAGGTCCGGACAAAAACAACAAAAAAAGACGTCAAGAAGACGTTGGCCCGTGCTCACTGGGGTGTAGCCTACCATGTCCACAAGCAATGGAATTTTATGAATGCCCATTGATATGGTAGACCCACAGTTTGTAAAGCAGGCCTTTGCATTGGCTTTATTAGTCGAAAGCGATATTTAAACTCTGAATATCAGCTACCCAACTAATCCTGAGCCTATTTGCAATGTGTTGACACTGCGGGAAATGCAGAAGTATTTCCTTTTTCAATGAAAAAAATATATGGATACAAACTTGAAACCACTGAGCATGACAATTTAGCCCATGGGATGAAACTAATGGACAGCAGTTGTGAGTAGCCTGACGGTCCATTCCATATGGTCAATTTTACTTTTACCTGTCCTGTTTTTAGGACATGTTGTTTTTTAACATGTCAGCGCATTTTTTATTTGATTGGGCGCCATTTTGGTTAGGCTATTTGATCGAAGAAACCTAATGTAAAAAGTTTCCATCTCATTGCAGTTTCATACACTACAGAAAAGGACACATACTCATTCTACCATATATCTGCTACACAATTTATGTTAAATTCGTTTTTTGCGTCTCCATCAGCACCCTGGAGATGCAGGCTGGGAATGGATAAGATAAATATTTTGCATCCCTGCCTTTGACAAAGTGAACATTGCTTGTCACAGGGCGGCATCAGCGCTCACCTGAAAAGCCCATATGCCACTGGTCGAGAGAAATTGTCATTGTTTTTGGGCAGAATTATGTAAAGGTTTTATGTGTTGTTGGAGGTACAACTTGGTCAGTTTAGCTTTAAAAAAAATGCCGCCCTTGTCAATCTGCCGCCATAGACCTAATGAGCGGGTCGGCAGGTTTCAGACGTCCCTCCCACAAACAGAGCAATACAATCGCACACTCAATTCGTGCAAATATGTTTTTAAAAGTATTTCAGCAGATTTGGTGCATTTTTATTTGTTTTTTTGTGTGGCTTAATTCGTGTGAAAATAATTTTTTTGCCCGACTTCATTCCGAGGAAAATACATTTTTGGGGGGCAAACTTCAGAACAATCTTATGAAAGTTATTAGAGCAATGGTGTTCTAGACTGCCTTTTTTGTGTGTCCCACATTATTTATATAAAAACGTGTTATTAACAACCCAATATTGTTAATCAACCAGGTTGTCACAGAAATAATTATAATATAATAGTAGCCTTACAATGTTTTTTATTTTATTACACCCAGTACCGTTTTCTATGCCTGTTTTCGCTTAATACTTTGTGATACTGGTGCGCTTGTAGACAGAAAGGTAATTGTTTTTGTGGTATCGATGAAGGTATTTTATTGGGGAATGGGGATCCATTTTTATGATGGGAAATTATTATACACACACCCGCACACAAACACTTACACACATATAAACACACTTTGTTAGTACTCATGTTATAGCCAACTCTTGACTTTTGTATGAATTGTTTTTTTATGAAATATTTGTATCTTGTGGTCATGTATTCATTATCTTTAACTGGTTAAATGTTTGTAGTTTGCATGTTTCAGTAATGATTAACATGCTTATATTTTGCATTTTTATACATGTATTTCCACTGAAGAAAGCAATAATTAATCAACACACTACTGTAAATAAATGGACACTAGCTGTTATAATTTGGAAATTGCTCTCCGGAAACAAATTGTGAGAAATGCTCAGTCTGAAGCCATTCGGCTGTGGGTTTCATAGCCCTATAATAATGACACAAGTTATATCCCCTTAAAAAGTGTTTATTTACAACATGTGGGGGTATAAGATGTTGGAAATATTGGCATAGGAGAGTCTGAAATTAAGTAAATACCCTAACCCTAAGCTATGTTCAATGTCAGCAGCAAATTCCAGTGAGAAATGTTCAGTCTGAAGCCATTGGGCTATGGGTTTCACAGCCCTATAATAATGATGCAAGTTATTTCAGATTTAAAAGGGGTATAGCATGTTGGGCAAAGGGGTATAAGAGAGTCTGACCTATAACCCCTAACTTGAGTTCAGTCATCACCAAAGAGATCCAAGAGGGGCCTAGCTTCGTCCTTCATGACAGGGAAAGGCCTCAATTCTGATCTCATTAGATCAAATCAGAAGAGGATGGATTAACAGTGATTCATATTACTGGTTTGCATCCTAAAAAAGGATAGTTGTGTTTTTCTGCATAACACACTAACATTATTTGTCTACCCATATGATGTGGATCATTGTCAGGTTATTTGATATTTATACCATGGGTGGGTCTAATCCTGAATGCTGATTGGTTAAAACCGTATTCCAGCCGGTGTCTATTCCACAAGTTAACACCGGCTAAATCTATGATGTTGAAATGACCATTTACTCTGTTCCATCTGACTGCACAATCCACGCTTCTCATTAGCCCAGCCAAGCAACTTATACACTTGATCTCCACTATAAAAGCATCTAGACTTTCTCACATTTCCTTTAGACTAACATTTCGTTTTCAAAAGCTGAGATTTGTGTAAACATTTCTGTCAGTCTCTCCGACATTTGCAACATTGTTTCAATATTCAAATTCAATCTCCAGCTGTCCCATAGTAATTAACGTGTTGGGAGTCGAGACGAGACAGACAGGCAGTGTTTCTCAGCCAGTGAAAATCATGAATCAGCTGGCATAATTTTTATGGATATATACAAAGAAATTAAACGTCAATTGAAAAAAGGTAAAAAAACGAAATGAAGTGCAGCTAGTTTGCAGTCTTTCCAGCTTCAGTTTGAAGTGATTGTGTTGTTGGCTAGCTCCTCTGAACAAGTGTCCTATGCCATTTTCTATGCTATGCGAAATCACGCCTCATTAGCTCATTGTTATGGATGCATCCAAATAAATGTCACTAGAAAACAGCTTAAACAAATGCAAATGCAGCTACTTTGCTGTTATTCTAGCTGCATGTGACTGTAAGTTAGCTGTAGTTGGCTAGCTAGCAAGCAAGGGATAAGAAAGTTGCAAGCCAGTACAGCAATGAACCATTTAGAACGAACGACTGGGTTGCGTCCATAGATACAGAACAAAAAGACTGAAGGACTGGGTCTGGCAACCAAACCGATAGAACGGACGACCAGCCGGCTTGGGTAGCAACCCTAGATTTGTGTTGGGACTATATCTTGTGGAAGGATGAAATAGTACGAATAAATGTATCAAAATAACTTTTTTAATGAAAATATGTCAATCATTATTTAAATATGTTGGTAACCCTGTCACATCCTGATCTGTTTCACCTGTCTTTGTGCTTGTCTCCACCTCCCTCCAGGTGTCGCCCATCTTCCCCATTATCCCCAGGGTATTTATACCTGTGTTTTCTTTTTGTCTGTTGCCAGTTCGTTTTATTTTGTCAAGCCTACCAGCGTTTTTCCCGTGCTCCTGTCTTTCTCTAGTTCCTGTTTTCCCAGTTTTGACCATTCTGACTGCCATGACTCTGAGCTTGCCTGCCGTTCTGTACCTTGTCACTCCAACCTGGATTACTGACCTCTGCCTGCCCTGAGCCCGCCTGCCATTCAGTACTTTTCGGACTCTGCTCTGGATTACTGACTTCTGCCTGCCCTTGACCTGACGTTTGCCTCTCCCCTGTTTTTGTAATAAACCTTTGTTACTTTGAAACTGTCTGCATCTGGGTCTTCTCCTGAGCCTTGACAAACCCGTTGTATAAAAGTGATAATGCCCTCGAAAGCCGGTGTTTGGAGGATATATATGCATGGTTTGCCGGCCCTCGACTGGCATTATTACTTCAATCACCTCTCCATTATCACTTAAATACGCTTCAGTAACAAAAGAACACCATGGTTGTAATAACACTTTAAACAGGTAATTTGTACATGTGTAGAATGTGTTTGTTTTGGGTCTACACTGGTAAGTTAACTTAGAAAATGTCTAGTCACAGAGGAATTTCTTCTGAATAACTGGTCAGGGCATACATAGCAATTTCCATTCAGATTCAGGCAAGTTTGATGTAAGGCTTGATCACACCTGTAGTGATTACTACTATCCGTCACACCCATTGTTGCTTATCAATTGTTCACTATATATGTCAATGTAATTACACCCAACACAATGTTGAAAAATTGAATGCTTCCCACCACTAGATCACATAACTATATGTGAGCTGGATGTGATCTCAATGCTGCCACCAATGTAGTGGAAGAAAGTGAAAGCTGCAACAGGGACTCTAACCAGGGCTCATACATGGCAAAGTGAGCTCTAACGGCCGTTGCCATGAAATCCTAGTAGGCCTCTGAGCAGAGGCAGTAGACCTACAATGCTGGAATAAGGCTTGTTACAATAGCTTAATAAGTATATAACATGATTGACACAACGGTAATAATCATCATGAAACATCCTTGGAAGTGCCATAAGTGTAAGCCAACATAATTAATTATTCGACATTAACCCGTTTAACTGAATTGGTATGGCTTAATTGATCATAGTCCAAACTCATTATAGTTGTAAATACCATGCAGTTACACTAGGAGAATTTAAACCAAACAGATTTGTTTTGCAAGTCTTCTGTTTCCCCACATTTACTGATTCATTTTCCATCATGAAAATGTATCCCCATACCCCAATCAAATGCCTTCATCGATACAACAATACCATGATACTGACAAACACAGCTATTTATTCCAATATTATGGCAACCCCCATAAAATCCGACATAGCACCAGTATCCCAAAGTATTAAGCGAAAACATGCATAGAAACAGCATTGGCATTAATAAAAAAAATAACAAAATGTAAGGTAACTAATATAAGTATTTAGAAGACAAACTGGTTGATTAACAATATTGGGTTGTTAACACGTTTGTTTACTGATATAAATAAATGTGGGACACAAAAGGGCAGTGAAGAACACCATTGCTCCAATAACTTTAAAAAGATTGAAAAGCATGTTGGGGAATAATCAGAATAGTTGGGTAACATAGATAATATGTTTTATTTTCATTATATGCTTGTGAGTTACTTCTCATCAGAATGTATCTTGTAGTACTATAGTGGTGGCCATTTGCAGTTATCTGTTCTCTGTCATGGGGTCATGTCACGTTCTGACCTTTATTTCCTTTGTTTTGTATTTATTTAGTATGGTCAGGGCGTGAGTTGGGGTGGGCAGTCTATGTTTGTTTTTCTATGATTTGGGGATTTGTATGTTTCGGCCTAGTATGGTTCTCAATCAGAGGCAGGTGTCATTAGTTGTCTCTGATTGAGAATCATACTTAGGTAGTCTGGGTTTGACTGTTTGTTGGTGGGTGATTGTCTATGTTGATTGCTTGTGTCATCACAGTTTTCATTTAGCTTCAAGGTCGTTATTTGTTTATTGTTTTATATAGTGTGTTTCAGTGTTCAGTGTTTTCTTTATTAAATTTCATCATGAACACATACCATGCCGCATTTTGGTCCTCTGATCCTTCTCGCTTCTCCTCTTCAGATGAAGAGGAGGACGCCCGTGACAGAATCACCCACCAACCAAGGACCAAGCGGCGTGATAAAAGACAGCGACGACAGCAGCAGCAGCAACAACAGCGGCCAGCATCACAGGACTCCTGGACATGGGAGGAGATATTGAACGGAGAGGGACCCTGGGCACAGGCTGGGGGGGGCACACGAGGTGTGGGGCTAAGCCAGGTAGCAGACCTGAGCTCACTCCTCGTGCTTATTATAAGCAGCGTGTTAATGGTCAGGCACCGTGTTATGCGGTTAAGCGCAAGGTGTCGCCAGTACGTGCCCATAGCCCGGTGCGCTATAGGGCAGCCCCCCGAAAGTGTCATGCGAGTGTGGGCATCGAGCCAAGGCGTATGGTGCCTGCTCAGCGTGTCTGGTCGCCGGTATGCAGTTTTGGTCCAGGGTATCCTGCGCCGGGTCTGCGTACTGTGTCTCCGGGGCGTTGGAGGGTGCAGTGCGTCCTATGCCTGCGCTCCGCTCGTGCCGGGCAAATGTGGGAATGGAGCCTAAGGGAGAGGTGCGCGTAGTAGGCACTAGATCTCCCGTGCTTACCCACAGGTTCAACCTGTGCCTGCACTCTGGAGGGTCCGGGCTAGAGCAGTGATCCAGCCTGGGGGAGTGGTGCCAAGGCTGCGCACCAGAGCTCCAGTGCTCCCACAGCCCGGTCCTTCAGGTGCCTCCTCCTAACACCAAGCCTCCTGGAGGTCTCCCCAGCCTGGTGGGTCTCTGTTTTAACACCCAATTAAAATTAAACACTGTCAATTGATAAGGATTTATAAGACCCTTATTTTATAGTAATGGACAGAGCCCAGTCTTAAAATCAAACAGCAGATTTTATTCACGAGAGTACTGAACATGCTACAGTTTACCACAGGTTATAAACTGAAAATTATGTCATTAGTTTTCGAACTGTCCCGTCTCTTCTCCCACCCTGGTACAAAGGCAGTATCTCAAGCCTTCCCACATCGTCTCCCTACCAATTTAATATAATTTATGACTGAGCCAAGGTCTTCCTGTGTAGATAAGCATTCTAGCCAGTCTGAAGATATAGTTCATTAATTTCTACCAAGGAACAGACAGTCATTGTTCTAATTCTTGATTATATTTACACACATTACATTCAGTACTAGGATCAAGAAAGAAAATTCATACATATACAGTAACACAATAGTATTCTGATATTCTCTCATGATTTGGTAAATACAGGACATTTCCACTACAAGCACAAAATCTGCTAAAATACTTTAGTACAAATTTGCACAAATTGAGTGTGAGATTGTGTTGAAAAAGTAAAACACTCTTTCTAAGGCAAGATACCTAAGTGACTTTTTCGTGACAGGTTATGAGAATATATGTCACCGCTAAGTTTAGGTCACCGCTAAGTTTAGGTCACCGCAAAGTCACAGAAAAACACAACCATTTTTCCAGCCAAAGACAGGAGTCACAAAAAGCAGAAATAGAGATAAAATTAATCACTAATCTTTGATGATCTTCATCAGATGACACTCATAGGACTTCATGTTACACAATACATGTATGTTTTGTTATGCAAAGTTCATATTTACATAAAAAAAATCTCAGTATACATTGACGCGTTATGTTCAGTAGTTACAAAAACATCTGGTGATTTTGCAGAGAGCCACATCAATTTCCAGAAATACTCATAATAAACGTTGATCAAAGATACAAGTTTTATACATGGAATTTTAGATAAACTTCTCCTTAATGCAACCGCTGTGTCAGCTTTACGGAAAAAGCAAATCATGCAATAATCTGAGTACGGCGCTCAGAGCCCAAACCAGCCAAAAATATATCTGCCATATTGTGCAGTCAATACAAGTCAAAAATAACATGATAAATATTAACTTACCTTTGATGATCTTCATCAGAATGCACTCCCAGGAATCCCAGTTCCACAATAAATGTCCATCATTTATGTCCAAATAGCTACTTTTGATAGCGCGTTTTGTAAACAAATCCAAAGTCAAAGCGCGTTCACTAGGAGCAGACGAAATGTCAAAAAGTTCCGTTACAGTCCGTAGAAACATGTCAAACGATGTATAGAATCAATCTTTAGGATGTTTTTAACATAAATCTTCAATAATGTTCCAACTGGAGAATTCCTTTGTCTTCAGAAATGCAATGGAACAGGAGATACCTCTTACGTGAACGAGCAACCCGAGCCCATGGTACTCTGCCAGACCACTGACTCATACAGACCTTATGAGTCCCTCCTTTACAGTAGAAGCCTCAAACAAGTTTCTAAAAACTGTTGACATCTAGTGGAAGCCCTAGGAAGTGCAACATGACCAATATCCCACTGTATCTTCAATAGGGGCTGAGTTGAAAATCGACCAACCTCAGATTTCCCACTTCCTGGTTGGATTTTTTTCTCAACTTTTTGCCTGCCATATGAGTTCTGTTATACTCACAGACATCATTCAAACAGTTTTAGAAACTTCAGAGTATGCTAATAAAATGCATATATTAGCAACTGGGACTGAGTAGCAGGCCGTTTACTCTGGGCACCAAGCTACTCAATACTGCCCCCAGACATAAGAAGTTAAGAAAATCATTTCTGGTCGTAGCAGTATCGAAGTGGCGTGAAAAGAGTGTGTCCCAAGCCAGGGCAGTAAGGAGCGCACACTGGGGCAGGGCGGGGTGCTGATGCTACTATTTTATAATATCGCACTAGCCTCGGCTCCAGGCTTAAAGGTCCTGAACAGTCATTCTGAAAAGTACTTTTTATCTCATGGCTAACTACCAGGAAGTTTGAAAAGACAGGCTTCTTCTTTTTCTTTGGGATTGGGATGGCGGATCGGTGCATACACCACCCCCTACTGTACTAAAGTGTGAGGCCAGTCATGGCCTACCGACATTAAATTCTCTTCATTATTCCTGTTCCTAAAAAAATATAAGTAAATTGCACCACCAACTAACCCTACACCTATATACAGTACCACTATTTCATAAAAATATAAATCACCACGCCATTAACTCTTCTGCAATAAAATCTCATACACCCAGGTAGGGATGTTATGGTGACCGTATTACCGCCACACCGGTGGTCACAAGTCATGAAGACAGTCAAATTCCACATGACCATTTAGTCACGGTAACTAGTCTTCTCCAAGCTCTGATGCTGCTGATGTGTAGTCTACCAACCTTGCTAACTGCCTGGTACTCAGCACTCTATTGTCTCTCTCATCTGACATCGATGCAAATGTAATCAAAAATGTAATCAAACACTTCATGAGAGCCCATGAGCTCATGTTGCGCAGCATTTCAATAGGCTATGCAATTGCATGAGAAAACATAGTGATGGCCTCTATTAAAAAGAGGAGGATCCCATCAGATTTCTTAGGCTAGGCATACTATATATATTTCTCAACTTTCCTAACATTAAGCACATTTCCTATAGCCCACATGTCTGTTATGGAAATCCTCTTAGGGATCGGATCCCGCTAGCGGGATCAAATTCGACAACATCCGCTTAAATTGGAGTGCGCCAAATTCAAATGACAAAATCGTAATATTAAACATTCATGAACATACATTACATCATCATTTAAAAGCTTCACTTCTTGTTGATCCAAACACTTTGTCAGATTTCAAAAAGGTTTTATGGTGCAAGCATACCATGCGATTATCTGAGGACAGCGCCCCACATAAAAATACTTTTTCAACCAGCATAGGCTTCACAAAAATCACAATTGGCGATAAAATAAATCACTTACCTTTGAAGATCTTCCTCTGTTTGAAATCCCAAGGGTCCCAGCTACACAAGGAATGTTCGTTTTGTTCGATAAAGTCCTTTATATCCAAAAAGTCTGTTTAGTTGGCGCCATTGATTTCAGTAATCCACTCCTTCAACATGCATACAAAGGAATTCAAAAAGCTACCAGTAAACTTCATCCAATCAAGTCAAACAATGTTTCTAATCAATCCTCAGGTACCCTAATATGTAAATAAACGATAATATTTCAGACGGAAAGAACGGTGTTCCATAGAAAAGGAAAATAACAAAGAGCGCACCCTCATTCCTTGTCGTATGAAGACAAATTATGAAGAGAAATTAGTGATAAAACGTATCATCGTCCATTGGACATAAACATTACACAACAACTTGGAAATCGCAAACTCAACAATGAGTGGTTTGGAAGGAATCAGTGGTTAGCAATCACTAGCCTGCTATTCAGTGGAGTGGGTGTGTGGTCCAAGTCTGGGTTTAAGGGTCTCTTTGCCAAGCTGAAGACTTCGTTTTTATCAAAGATTCTCTGTAATTAGTTACTTGATTAAACTGAATAATCATGTAACTGTAATTAACTAGGAAGTTGGGGCACCAAGGAAAGTATTCAGATTACAAAGTTATAATTTCCCGATATATCTTTTCAGATATTTTCATATCTGATCAATAGTCTTCTGATTAATGGTTTATTTATTTTACCTCACGTTAGTCTCATTCCAAATGTCGTAAATTGTTGGTTATCTGCACGAATCCAGTCTTCACTATGAGTCATCCATACATCAATTGTCTTAAATCATTTATTCATTACTAACTAAGTAATTCACAGAAATGCATAAACAAACAGTAAATATGGTTACATGAAATGATAGAATGTGCCCTAGTGGGCTGAATCGGCATGGCGGCTTGTTAGACAAAGGGGCAATGGGGGGTCGACTAAGATGTCCCTACAGAGTTAATTATAATAATTAAAATGCTAATACCTTACACATGAACGCTCACTCATTCAGGAACAATGGCAATCAATATATATACTTACGCTCAGTGTGTCGTCTTGATTGCTGGTAAAAAGTATTTCTTTTGTAGAATTGTCCGTCTCTCTCCCTCTCTCTCTCTGTCTTGGTTAGAGGGGATAGTTCAAAGTGACATTCGTTATAGAATGGATGTTTCGGCAGTTGTCGTTCTTCGCGTTCAATGATACCGAATTCCTAGCTGCAGACTAGTAATCAATATCAAAGACTTGTTCTTATTCTGTCGGTATCAATAGTCTAAGAGTTTAACCACGTGGTATGGTTAAAAGATTCAGCAATGGTCTACAACCTTTGTCCTCCTCTAATGGAGAAAAACATCTGGTCTGGTGATAATTTCTCAAAGTTGGGTTTTATTCGGAATGGCAGAAAAGGCTGTCTCAGGATGTCTGACCCTAACTGGGCTCAGTGGCGGTCCTCTGATTTAGTTCAAATCAAAAGAGAATTGTATTTTTCTTCATTCAACAGTCCAAAATCATATTACACAATTATACAAACAGTATCATACTCACTCATTCATCTTATACAACAATTAGATGTAAACCTTATATCTGAGGCTATTATATAAACAGCGTTATGATAATGTGGCCACACCGTCTCTCTTGAGCTTCCCAAGTTGTGCCAAACGGACCAGTTCGTAGCTGGATTCTTCACCGATCTTTCACACTTTCTCTGGAACATAAAATTTGTTCGTACCTCAAGTTCTGTGAGGTGGAAAGATTTCATTTGTCTACATGAAAAACTACTCTCTATAACTGTGTGTCCATGAGGTCTTCTCAGGAATTTACGACCTCTGACCACAGCAGTCTGGTTGTAGAAGCAGAGAGCGGGGGATGGTGCTCGCTGTACTCAAAGAGGGCAATGTCATGACAACATGATGGGCCAGAAAAGGTTCAATACAGTAGCCATGCTGTCAATCTAGCATGACTTCTGCTGTGTTCAAGGTAACTGGGATCTCAGAAACAAATGAGCTCCGACTGGGAAAATATGTTTTGAAAGGTCATCCAACTCGGAATTCCAAGTCGGGAACTCGGGCCTCTTTCTAGAGCTCCGACCTGAAGATCATTGATATCATGATTGAATCTGGTTTTTTTCTGAGTTCCCAGTTGTCTTGAAAGCACCACAACTCCAGAAAAGGCCAGAGTTTGACTACAAAGTTTGATGCTAAACTTTGATGCTAAACTTTGGCACCCCCTTCATGTTCAAGTGAGCACAGTACAACAACGTGAGTCCAAAAATGTCTTGTATGATGCTGCATAAATGATGTAATATGCCAGGGAGATATGTATACTGTAGCTAAGAAAGTAATGCTAAGTGTATTTTGTGTACTAAGCTGTTAGTTGCCCATGTGCCTCACCCTAATAATTTGGTCCCTTTCCCCCTCCTACTGTTCTGACTTGGTGGTGCAAATAGCCTGTAGCCTGTTTTACACATGATCGAAGATTGTAAGAGCTTCATTGTCTGCTTATATGTACCCTTTATTTATCCACGGTTCTGACTTGGTGTGAAGGGCGAACACTGTAAGAACAGCCCATGTTCTGAATTCTGTAGCTGTACATTTCAAAAGTGCTGAACAAATGACTACATCCATCCTAGCTCGCTCATTAATGTCTTAAACGAAATTACAGATGGCCTCTTATCCAGACGTTGTCCCATTATGCCATAGTTTGTACATCTCAATTGTCAGTTGAAACCACATTTATCTAAGCAAGTCTGCCATATCAGCTTTGTTTTTTAAAGGCAGTAAATGAGGCTGAATGAAATGTTTCGCTGCCAGACAAGGCTCCGCTGATAGCCAGGTGTAGCAGTGGTAAGTGTTGGGGTTTGTTCCTTGTTAATCATTGGTGAAATTAGCATTTTGACAATATCTTTAATTAAATCATTCAAAAACCTTTATTAATGCAATTGCAGACAGAAGATGACAACAGGAACATAGCACGCATGTTTCCTAGTAAGTTCTGCAAAATAGAAAAGGTCCCAAGTTATTTTATTAAACCCAAAGTTCAGCCCTAGTGATGTCACTGCATACGTTATTACCTTCTACTCATCAGACAAAGCCCATGTGTATACAAACTTGCAAGAGAGATACAATAGTTCCAGTGTTTTCTAAGGGCTAAGCAGTAAATGTCCACTCCCCAAGTTGATTTATTGTGGAATGTCTGACTAGTCTCTTATCTCTTTCACTCCCCTGCAGTTCTGTCTCAGTCACACATTTCTCAGACCATTTCTTTAAAAGAGGCAGAGAAACTAGAAAACAACTGTGGAATAATAGTAAACCTCTATAATTAATATATATATTGTTAATCTGTAGTCTAGGACCCTATAATGTAAGGAGGGAGGGTTCTATTAATACAACATAAGCATAATCAATTATTATAATACATCAAACATTTGGTACATCCCCTATCATGACCCCTAGGTGAACCCCTGACATAAAGATTCACTCCATTGCGCTGAAAAGAAAGTTATGCTGTTGGGACAGCTTTATGTAGGCCCTAACAATTTGTGGGCACCGTTTGTAACCGTTACAATGCAATTAATGTATTGTTTAGTGTTGTGTTGTGTAGTGGCTTTGCTGGCATGCATCTAAAGAAAAGTTTTGGTGTTTGCCCCACCAAGATTTAAGAGCTTAAATCGCCACTGGGGAAGATATTTTCACCATAAAATGCTCCTTCATAATAAAAGCATTAATCAAATTTGCGGTCACTTTTGTTGCCTTATAATGTAAAGAAATAGCCTAATAGTTTATCAACATTATAAGCTAATCTGTTGTGTCAAGCCTCATTGCATAAAAACATTTTTTTTATGCTAGTGGTTGTATTAATTTGGGATCTAGCACATCCCACGACTGTAGCAGACCATGTTTGGAATATTTCTTCCTCGCACAGAATAGAATAAGTAAACTTTTGTATTATGGGGGATAGTAGATTGACATAGGCTAGTGCATTTGAGGTTCATTAGGCCTACTCATCTTATTGGCTGACGAAAAGTAAATGTGGACAGTTCTTACAATATCTTCGGAAAAGAACACAAGGGTCACGGATGTGCCTGTTTTCACTTGTAGCCTGTGAGACCCGAGAGAGGTGCTTCGGAGCATTCAGCATGCATCTGGAAGAAGGGAATTATAGTTATTATATTCAGCCTATAGGCACAACGGCCACTGGCTGCAAAAGGCATGTTTTTTTTTAGGGGGCAGTGCGACCACACAAAGGGGATGCCGGTGTGACATTTTAGGCATTATCAAGTGCTTGTCAAATTGTGAATGAGAGACTCTGTCACGGCTGTCGTCAGGGTGGAAATGACCGGACCAAAGCGCAGCGTGATGAGCGTACCTTTCTTTTTTTTTTACAAGGAAACGACCGTGAAGCTTGACTTGGGCAACAATGCCACGAACAAAGTCAACTACCCACAATAACAAAAGGGGAAAAAGGCTACCTAAGTATGATTCCCAATCAGAGACAACGATAGACAGCTGTCCCTGATTGAGAACCATACCCGGCCAAAATATAGAAACAGAAAAACATAGAAAAAAGAAACTAGAATGCCCACCCTAGTCACACCCTGGCCTAACCAAAATAGAGAATAAAAGCCTCTCTATGGCGCAAATAAAGCAGAGTTCATGCCTTTCATGCAACTTTTTCATGCAAATCATCATTAGAGTCGCATCATGCAGCCTTAGAATGTATTAAAAATATATCACCCAATGTTTGTATCACAACTAAAGTTACATAAATAACTCTGAATGAAGCAAATAAGAGTACCTGTTTCTTTGTTAACCTATCAACACAGAATAGCTGCATGTGCTCACTCCCTATAATCATTTGCAGAAAATGTATTTTCTATTTTATTCAGCTTTGTTAAATTGTGTTCTTCATACTATATAATAATATCAAATAATGCTGCGGAATTCTAAGCAAATCTTGTCTGCTAAATGAACTAGTGTAGCCCACAGCCATATGGCATAGCCAGATCAGGACCTATCATGCTGACAACTCAGAGTTTGCTATTCCGTTCTTTTGAAATAGACTACATTTTCTTTGTCTCAGACCTGTCTAAAATAAATATTGTGATGCTGTAGGCTACATTACATGGATTGATTAGACTTTTTAAAATGTAGATGTTCCGAAGGTTTGCATCAGTGGCTTGTAGGCTATGTCTGGAAGCTCGGAGATGCTAAATGTGTTTATGTTAATTAACGGTCAATTGCTGTGAGACCTGCAGTTATTTGCTTGACAATCACCAGCTGACGAAATTGTGACCGCCACAGCCCTACACCCAAGTACTTCTCTGCAATGGTCACCTACACTCATTAAAAACCCACTACCCCATTCTACTACTTTGACCATATCTGTTTCTGCCTATGCCAACAGCCTAGGAGGATGAGACACCACCCCTCAGCAAACCCTGTAACTTTTCTGAAGTCAAATCTCATATGCCCAAATACTTCTCTGCAGCTGCCACCACAACATCCATTTTCTGTGATTAACTTTCCATTTCTGCGGTACAGTTGATAACCCTTGCTATGAACGCTAAGAAGCCAACCTTACTGAAGCTCACTCATTACCCTATTCCTTTGTACTGGCACAAATCTACTATTCACTGGGATCCTCTCAGGATCCAGCACCCTTGACCCATCCTCCGCACTAATCTGCCTCTCTCGCACCAGACACCTCCGATCCCCAGCATCACGAGCACCCCTACAATTGACACACACAACTTTATCCACCGAAACTACACAATCCTCTGTCGCATGCCCTCCAGCACACTTCCCACATCTCGCAATCTCCCACTTACACACTTCTGCAGCATGAACAGAATTGTTGCATCTGAAACAGTGCAGTGGATTCTGCACAACAGCTCTAACAGGATCACTAATATATCCTAACATGACTTTGAGACTCAAAACTCAAAAGGACTGACAATGACTTTTTCACCACGCTCCCCACCTGGTCTGCGTCGCACCAAACGGGATGCATCACAAAGACCAGGAATTTGAACTTAAATTGTTCCACCTTCACACTTAACGCTACCCCAGAAATCACTCCTTTCAATGGTGCCTTATTCCTAAGAGCAAAACAAGAAACAGATATTGACCCAAGTTGCGTGACACAAAGTGCCTTCTCCCTCTGGCCAGAAGTAACACACACAAATATCACAAGTCCACTGCAGGTTACCTTCACTGATTCAACTGCACGCAACTCCTTTCTAACCCACCCACTTTCTAAACCACAAATGGTTCAACCAAAAAGCAAAGGTCCGAAAAGGCAGGCTGAGTGACAACTCTTTGAAACGCCTATGTCAAGCAACTTGACTTGATTCAGTGAGCAGCATCGCAGTGAAATCATCTCAAACAACACTGAAATTGCAGCAAAGATATATATTTTTTATATACACATCTCCCATTTGGCATCCCTCTTGTGGTGCGCTAACGAACTTTGGGACTGGTAGGGATATCTCTTCTCCATGTATCTGTCAGGTGAAAGTCAGGTTTGGCAAGGTACAAAAGGAAAGATGTTACATTTTTTTCTTTCTCAGCTTGATTTTATTAAAACAAACTTTTTAATGAATTAAACATGTAAAGAAGTAAATAAAAAAAATATAAAATAGTGGAGGAGGGATTGGGTAAAGCATACAAACCCAGTTTAGGGTAAGGGTTTAGGTTTAAGGCAGGGTTCCCAAACTCGGTCCTCTGGACCCCAAATAATCAAGTAATCATCAAGCTTTGATCATTTGAATCAGCTGTGTAGTGTTAGGGCAAAAAAACTAAACTTGCATGCCTTGGGGTACCGAGGACCGACTTTGAGAAACGCTAGTTTAAAGGGAAGTGTTGGAAATAGGATACGGATCTAGTTTAGGCTAAGGGGTCTTGGGTTAGGGGTAAAAAACATTATTCAAAATAGAAAGTAGGGAATGAAAACTTGTTCTTCAGAATACTATGGGGGGAGTGGTGGTTTGTGATTTTTGAGCGGTGGGATGAATGGTTGTGGTTATTGCTGATGTTGTTTGGGATGAATGGCTGTGGTTATTGTTGATGTTGATGGTGTTTACTTTGTTCAACAGGAGCGGCAGAGAGGATTACACAAAGGTCCTCTCACGAACAGCAACATACCGTCTACACATCGGTTTGGATATCAGGTAAGTTTTTCAGGTAAGTAATTAGGTAACTATGCATGTTTAAAGGCCACTCTGGGTAAGTATGCGTGTAATAAAACGTCACTCCAGGTAAGTATACATATTCTAAAAGGAGGATTATATGACAAAAGAACAAAACATTCCCAAAAGCTCTTCTTGAGGATGCTTTGCTGCCTCAGGACCTGGACAACTTTCCTTAATAGAAAGAACCATGAATTTTGCTCTGTATCAGAGAGTTCTACAGGAGAATGTCAGGCCATCTGTCTGTGAGCTGAAGCTGAAGCGCAGCTGGGTCATGCAGCAAGACAATGATCCTAAACACACAATCAAGTACATGAAAATGGTTAAAAAGCAACACATTTTAAGTTTTGGAATGGCCTAGTCAAAATCCAGACCTAATCCCAATTGAGATGTTGTGGCAGGATTTGAAACAAACAGTTCATGCTTTAAAACCCACAAATGTGGCACTGTAGAAGCAACAATCATTTGGTCATCATACTTTGATAGGGTTTCTTTCTAAAAAAAATCATCAAATTTAACAAAACACATGATTTTGACTGTTCATGATGTTTAATGTTGCACATACTCAAGATAGAAAGGATATAGGCCAATGCCCAATGTAAACACCCAAGCACCACTCCCTCCTTATCAGGATGTTTTCAGACCCAAAATATGAATGTCATTAATTACGTAGTATGAAAGATAAAAGTGACTCCCAACTCACATTTTCTTCTGTCAGTTTTTTAATGTTTAAGTCAAGACTTGTTTGAAGACATTAAGTTAAATATGTATTTGCATGTTATTAAAAGAAAGTGATGCCTCAATATCATATAATGTAATGTAGCAGTGGCTGATGTTAGTTGATAAATGTACTATACTTTTATATAATACATTCTAATTAACTTATATCAATAAAAAGATAAATTACAAAAACAAGAAGTAAAAAAAAAATAAAAAAAATAAACCATATATATAGTAACCTAAACATTATACTTCAATATCAATATTGAACTGTCAAATGATTCAGATCAGTGATGTGGTGCCAACCATTGCCTGGCTTGGATCAGAAAAATAGCCCTAGAAAACACAATTTTAACAAGAAAAAGAGGAATGTATTCACAGAAGCCCAATTCTCAAGGGATGAAAGCAGTGTTTTGTGGAGGCAGGGGTTTCTGTTGAAACCCTGTTCCCATATCGTCTCCCTCGGGACCCTTTGGGTAGATCACAGTCTGTAGAAACAACACAGTACATAATAGGACAGATATGTCCCAAATAGCACCCTATTCCCTATACTTAGTGCTCTACCTTTGACCAAAGCCTGCACCCTAAAGTAGTGCACTATATAGGGATTAAGATGCCATTTGGGTTGCAACCTATGATAGAAATTCTACAATAGAGAGATGTTAACAAAAAAGCTACAGCACACATGCTCAGTATTTACTTACTAGGTTGAGCCTGTAGTGTCAATATTGCATGATAATCACATCCTTGTTATTAAATAGTTTTTAAGTTATATCAGTTTTTTAATGTTTATTTTTAATTCAGTTCAGCTTCAGTTCGTTTTCAGACCTTTATTGTTTGTTTTTATTTAGTTTAAGTGATATATTTTATATATATATATATATATATATATATATATATATATATATATAGTTATATATATAGTTATATATTATTTATTTGTATTTTTATAGTTAGGGGGACAGAATCAAATCAAATTTGTTTTGTTACATGCTTCCTTTAAGTGTAGACTAACAGTGAAATGCTTATTTACGGGGCATTCCCAACAATGCAGAGAGAAAAATTATAAAATTAGGAATAAATACACAATGAGTAACGATAACATGGCTAAATGTGAGGGGTACCAGTACAGAGTTGATGTGCAGGGTTATGAGGTAATTGAGGTAGATATGTGCATATAGGTAGGGGTGAAGTGACTTGGCAACACGATAGATAATAATCAATATCAGCAGCGTATGTGATGAGTCAAAAGAGTTTGTGCAAAATGCAGATAACCAAAAAGCTAACTGGCCTAACTATTTAGCAGTCTTATGGCTTGGGAGTTGATGCCCTTCAAGGTCCTGTTGGTTCCAGACTTGGTGCATTCAAACCACTTGCCGTGCAGTAACAGAGAAAACAGTTTATGACTTGGGATGCAGTCTGGATTATGTTTAGGGACTTCTTCTAGCAGCGCCTGGTATAGAGGTGACTGCCAGGTCACTGACCTTCTTCTTATAGGCTGTTTCATTGTTGTCGGTGATCAGGCCTTCCACCGCTGTGTCGTCAGCAAACTTGATGATGGTGTTGGAGTCATGCGTGGCCATGCAGTTATGGGTGAAAAGTGAGTACAGGAGGGGACAAAGCACACACCCCTGAGGGGCCCCCGTGTTGAGTGTAAGCATGGCGGATGTGTTGTTCCCTACCCTTACCACCTGGGTGGTGTTCAGTCCCAGGGACCTGAGCTTAGTAATGAGCTTGGAGTGCACTATGGTGTTGAACGCTTTATTTGTCACATTTGTGGGAGCAAACGGTACATATAGGGACAAACATAACACTGTAGAGCAAAGGTGTACATTAGACCACAAACAGAAAGTGGACAGGAAACCAAAGATTAAACAGACATACAGTGCCTTGCGAAAGTATTCGGCCCCCTTGAACTTTGCGACCTTTTGCCACATTTCAGGCTTCAAACATAAAGATATAAAACTATATTTTTTTGTGAAGAATCAACAACAAGTGGGACACAATCATGAAGTGGAACGACATTTATTGGATATTTCAAACTTTTTTAACAAATCAAAAACTGAAAAATTGGGCGTGCAAAATTATTCAGCCCCCTTAAGTTAATACTTTGTAGCGCCACCTTTTGCTGCGATTACAGCTGTAAGTCGCTTGGGGTATGTCTCTATCAGTTTTGCACATCGAGAGACTGACATTTTTTCCCATTCCTCCTTGCAAAACAGCTCGAGCTCAGTGAGGTTGGATGGAGAGCATTTGTGAACAGCAGTTTTCAGTTCTTTCCACAGATTCTCGATCGGATTCAGGTCTGGACTTTGACTTGGCCATTCTAACACCTGGATATGTTTATTTTTGAACCATTCCATTGTAGATTTTGCTTTATGTTTTGGATCATTGTCTTGTTGGAAGACAAATCTCCGTCCCAGTCTCAGGTCTTTTGCAGACTCCATCAGGTTTTCTTCCAGAATGGTCCTGTATATGGCTCCATCCATCTTCCCATCAATTTTAACCATCTTCCCTGTCCCTGCTGAAGAAAAGCAGGCCCAAACCATGATGCTGCCACCACCATGTTTGACAGTGGGGATGGTGTGTTCAGTGTGATGAGCTGTGTTGCTTTTACGCCAAACATAACGTTTTGCATTGTTGCCAAAAAGTTCCATTTTGGTTTCATCTGACCAGAGCACCTTCTTCCACATGTTTGGTGTGTCTCCCAGGTGGCTTGTGGCAAACTTTAAACGACACTTTTTATGGATATCTTTAAGAAATGGCTTTCTTCTTGCCACTCTTCCATAAAGGCCAGATTTGTGCAATATACGACTGATTGTTGTCCTATGGACAGAGTCTCCCACCTCAGCTGTAGATCTCTGCAGTTCATCCAGAGTGATCATGGGCCTCTTGGCTGCATCTCTGATCAGTCTTCTCCTTGTATGAGCTGAAAGTTTAGAGGGACGGCCAGGTCTTGGTAGATTTGCAGTGGTCTGATACTCCTTCCATTTCAATATTATCGCTTGCACAGTGCTCCTTGGGATGTTTAAAGCTTGGGAAATCTTTTTGTATCCAAATTCGGCTTTAAACTTCTTCACAACATTATCTTGGACCTGCCTGGTGTGTTCCTTGTTCTTCATGATTCTCTCTGCGCTTTTAACGGACCTCTGAGACTATCACAGTGCAGGTGCATTTATACAGAGACTTGATTACACACAGGTGGATTGTATTTATCATCATTAGTCATTTAGGTCAACATTGGATCATTCAGAGATCCTCACTGAACTTCTAGAGAGAGTTTGCTGCACTGAAAGTAAAGGGGCGGAATAATTTTGCACGCCCAATTTTTCAGTTTTTGATTTGTTAAAAAAGTTTGAAATATCCAATAAATGTCGTTCCACTTCATGATTATGTCCCACTTGTTGTTGATTCTTCACAAAAAAATACAGTTTTATATCTTTATGTTTGAAGCCTGAAATGTGGCAAAAGGTCGCAAAGTTCAAGGGGGCCGAATACTTTCGCAAGGCACTGTAAGTGTAATAACCGAAGCCGTACGTGCCTTAAAGTGCATAAGGGCTTAGGGCAAGGAGGAGGAGGTGACACTTAAATACATGATATATTATGAAAAGAGCAGGATACCATTATACAGATTAGATAGAGAGGAACAAACATAAGTGCTTAGGGTAAAGGACATCAGTGCTTAGGGTAAAGGCCATAAGTGCTTAGGGTAAGATAGACATGATTAATTTTAGGACACGAGAGGGTCCTGCCACCATTGTAATCTAATCAAGAGTGGATACAGGTGTTATTGGGCATGAACAAGCAGGAAGCCTGGACTGAGAGATAATGGTGGCAGATGACCTGAGGGAAGTAACTTCATTAACATGTGGAATGGACTCATATGCTGTGTGTGTATAAATACAGAGCCAGTGCTCTGGGAAAGTATGTGTTCCGCGGACCATCTAGGCTTCTGATATGTTTGTATTAAAAGCCTGTATTGAATTCACAAGTTCTTGTAAGTTTATACACTGCTCCAAAAAATAAAGGGAATACTTAAACAACACAATGTAACTCCAAGTCAATCACACTTCTGTGAAATCAAACTGTCCACTTAGGAAGCAACACTGATTGACAATACATTTCACATGCTGTTGTGCAAATGGAATAGACAACAGGTGAAAATTATAGGCAATTAGCAAGACACCCCCAATAAAGGAGTGGTTCTGCAGGTGGTAACCACAGACCACTTCTCAGTTCCTATGCTTCCTGGCTGATGTTTTGGTCACTTTTGAATGCTGGTGGTGCTTTCACTCTAGTGGTAGCCTGAGACGCAGTCTACTACCCACACAAGTGGCTCAGGTAGTGCAGCTCATCCAGGATGGCACATCAATGCGAGCTGTGGCAAGAAGGTTTGCTGTGTCTGTCAGCGTAGTGTCCAGAGCATGGAGGCGTAACCAGGAGACAGGCCAGTACATCAGGAGACGTGGAGGAGGCCGTAGGAGGGCAAAAACGCAGCAGCAGGACAGCTACCTCCGCCTTTGTGCAAGGAGGAGCAGGAGGAGCACTGCCAGAGCCCTGCAAAATGACCTCCAGCAGGCCACAAATGTGCATGTGTCTGCTCAAACGGTCAGAAACAGACTCCATGAGGGTGGTATGAGGGCCAGACGTCCACAGGTGGGGGTTGTGCTTACAGCCCAACACCGTGCAGGACGTTTGGCATTTGCCAGAGAACAACAAGATTGGCAAATTCGCCACTGGCGCCCTGTGCTCTTCACAGATGAAAGCAGGTTCACACTGAGCACATGTGACAGACGTGACAGAGTCTGGAGACGCCATGGAGAACGTTTTGCTCCCTGCAACATCCTCCAGTTTGGCGGATGTTGTCAGTCATGGTGTGGGGTGGCATTTCTTTGGGGGGCCGCACAGCCCTCCATGTGCTCGCCAGAGGTAGCCTGACTGCCATTAGGTACCGAGATGAGATCCTCAGACCCCTTGTGAGACCATATGCTGGTGCGATTGGCCCTGGGTTCCTCCTAATGCAAGACAATGCTAGACCTCATGTGGCTGGAGGGTGTCAGCAGTTCCTGCAAGAGGAAGGCATTGATGCTATGGACTGGCCCGCCCGTTCCCCAGACCTGAATCCAATTGAGCACATCTGGGACATCATGTCTCGCTCCATCCACCAATGCCACGTTGCACCACAGACTGTCCAGGAGTTGGCGGATGCTTTAGTCCAGGTCTGGGAGGAGATCCCTCAGGAGACCATCCGCCACCTCATCAGGAGCATGCCCAGGCGTTGTAGGGAGGTCATACAGGCACGTGGAGGCCACACACTACTGAGCCTCATTTTGACTTGTTTTAAGGACATCAAAGTTGGATTAGCCTGTAGTGTGGTTTTCCACTTTAATTTTGAGTGTGACTCCAAATCCAGACCATGGGTTGATAAATTTGATTTCCATTGATACATTTTGTGTAATTTTGTTGTCAGCACATTCAACTATGTAAAGAAGAAAGTATTTAATAAGAATATATCATTCATTCAGAACTAGGATGTGTTATTTTAGTGTTCCCTTTATTTTTTTGAGCAGTGTATTTTTAAACGATTCTCCACGACATATGCACGGAATACAACTGTACCCCTTGAAATGCTTGCTTACGAGCCCCTCCCAATAGTGCAGAGTTTAAAAATTACATAAAAAATACAACAAATACACAATAATGGAGCTAAATACAGGGAGTACCAGTAACAGATCAATGTGGAGAGGTATGTACAGTTGAAGTTGGAAGTTTACATACACTTAGGTTGGAGTCATTAAAACCCGTTTTTCAAACACTCCACAAATTTCTTGTTAACAAACTATAGTTTTGGCAAGTTGGTTAGCACATCTACTTTGTGCATGACACAAGTAATTTTTCCAACAATTGTTTAAACAGATTATTTCACTTATAATTAATTAACTGTATCACAATTCCAGTGGGTCAGAAGTTTACATACACTAAGTTGACTGTGCCTTTAAACAGCTCCAAAACCGTCATAAAAAAGCCAGACTACGGTTTGCAACTGCACATTCGGACAAAGATCGTACTTTTTGGAGAAATGTCCTCTGGTCTGATGAAACAAAAATAGAACTGTTTGGCTATAATGACCATCGTTAAGTTTGGAGGAAAATGGGGGAAGCTTGCAAGCTGAAGAACACCATCCCAACCGTGATGCACGGGGGGGGCAGCATCATGTTGTGGGGTGCTTTGCTGCAAGTGGGACTGGTGCACTTCACAAAATAGGTGTCATCATGAGGAAGGAAAATGATGTGGATATATTGAAGCAACATCTCAAGACATCAGTTTGGTCGCAAATGGGTCTTCCAAATGGACAATGACCCCAAAGTTGTGGCAAAATGGCTTAAGGACAACAAAGCCAAGGTTTTGGAGTGGCCATCACAAAGCCCTGACCTCAATCCCATAGAAAATCTGTGGGCAGAACTGAAAAAGCGTGTGCGAGCTAGAGGCCTACAAACCTGACTCAGTTACACCAGCTCTGTCAGGAGGAATGGGCCTAAATTCACCCAACTTATTGTGGGAAGCTTGTGGAAGGCTACCCAAAACGTTTGACCCAAGTAAATTTAAAGGCAATGCTACCAAATACTAATGGAGTGTATGTAAACTTCTGACCAACTGGGAATGATTAAATAAATAAAAGCAGAAATAAATCATTCTCTGCTATTATTCTGACATTTCCCAAGGAGAAATTGCAGCCCAAATAAATGCTTCACAGAGTTCAAGTAACTGACACATCTCAACATCAACTGTTCAGAGGAGACTGCGTGAATCAGGTCTTTATGGTTGAATTGCTGCAAAGAAACCCCTACTAAAGGACATCAATTATAATAAGGGACTTGCTTGGGCCAAGAAATAAGAGCAATGGACATTAGACTTTTGAGATTTTTGGTTCTCGTCTTTATGAAACACAGAGTAGATGAATGGATGAATTCCGCATGTGCGGTTCCCACCATGAAGCATAGAGGAGAAGGTGGGATGGTGTGGGGGTGCTTTGCTGGTTACACGGCCTGTGATTTATTTGTAATTCAAGGCACACTTAAAAAGGATGGCTAACACAGCATTGTGCAGCGATACGCCATTCCATCTGGTTTGTGCTTAGTGGGACTATCATTTGTTTTTCAACAGGACAATGGACCCAAAACACACAGCTGTGTAAGGGCTATTTAACCAAGAAGGAGAGTGATGGAGTGCTGCATCAGATGACCTGGCATCTAGACCACCCGACCTCAACCCAATTGAGATGATTTGGGATGAGTTGTACCGCAGAGGGAAAGAAAAGCAGCCAACAAGTGCTTAGAATATCTGGGAAGTCCTTCAAGACTGTTGGAAAAGCTTTCCAGGTGAAGCTGGCTGAGAGAATGCCAAGAGTGTGCAAAGCTGTCAACAAGGCAAGGGGTGGCTAATTCAAAGAATCTGAAATGTATTTGGATTTTTTAAACACTTTTTTGGTTACTACATGATTCCATGTGTGCTATTTCATAGTTTGATGTCTTCACTATGTAGAAAATAGTAAAAATTATGAAAAATCCTTGAATGAGTAGGTGTGTCCAAACTTTTGACTGGTACTATAGGTGTTCCTCTTGTCCAGGTGGGAGAGGGCAGTGTGGAGTCCAAAAGAGATTACGTCATCTGGGTATTGTTATATAAATATTCATACACATAGCTCATATAAACAAAGACATTCCGTAGTAAGAACACATACACCCAGCCATAAGACTGACCCCCTCTTCCTTATATAAACACACATCTCATCTCCCTCTAACTGGCCTGTCCCAAGAGCAAAGAACTTTTGCTGTGCACCAATGGGGCCCGCTCTGGCTAGAGCAAGGCCCGCCTCCAACCCTCCGACCAGTCAAGAAGACCGAAACGACAAGACTCCACCTACTTTATTCTATGTATAAAAATGTATGTAACCATTGTATAGGCCTCTTTTTCACCTGGCTCCTTGCCGAGTTATGTGAACTAGGTCCGTGCACGTAAAACTGCGGGACAAGATATCTCTGACTCATTAAAACTGTCTTTTGTTACAACTGAAATCCACTCTGTCCAACGTCCGTGATTTAGTCTCAACTCTCCAGTTTTTGAACACTAACAGAATTGGTAGCAGAGTTTGGTTATTCTTGAATTCGATCTATTATAAGTTAGTGTGAGAGGACGAGACTGATCACGGCTAAAAAATCAGACGGAAGAGTGACTTCCCCAGCCATTCATCTTGCCTCAGGAAATCTGATCGGAGCGCTCTATATAAAGGTGAGCAGAGCCCGTTATATCGAAATCTGCATATTGTATTATAGCCTAAACCAAATTTTGATCAGAAAGTACTGGGCGTGAGTATGAATCGGTGCCCAAATTTTTTACATAAGAACCTAAGACATTGATCGGGGAGATCTTGTTTTGCTCGTTTTTATTTTTTATTTGTATTTTTATTTTTTATCAATTGGCCTATTATTAGAAGTGTAGTATGCACGTAAAAGTTCCTATTGAATAAGTTCTAAACTGTTTAATTGGTTGTGTTTAGAGATTTAGTTAATTAATAGATCGACTGAATCTGCATGTAAAAGTTCCTATTAAATAAGTGCTTACTGTTTAATTGGTTTTGTGTAGAAGTGTAGTATGCGCGTAAAAGTTCCTATTGAATAAGTTCTAAACTGTTTAATTGGTTGTGTTTAGAGATTTAGTTAATTAATAGATCGACTGAATCTGCATGTAAAAGATCCTATTGAATGAGTTGTAAACTGTTTAATTGGTTATGTTAGAGGTGTAGTCGAATAGATATAGGATATGTAAGTTTGGCCTTCCACTAGACAGAGATCGGGAATGATGTGGCTATTGCACATCAAACAATAAACATAAGATGAACCAGAGTTGACATTCCATGATTTGGAGATGGGGGAAATTAAATTGAAAGAAACGTTTGTCGCGGAGTAGGTTGGGATACGTAACTGGGCTATTATGCACACGTGCTGGTAGACAAAGCCACCTTAGTATCGAATGGAATACTGATTTTCGTTTTTTTTCATTCCTGTTGATATTGCCTAAAGATATATAATTATTCTGACAATTGCTATAGAATCGCTCGAATTTACTGATATAAGTTCATAAAGGAATTTACTGAATTGTTTACAGAAAGTATTTAAATAATTCACTGAACAACTCTTAGTTGTCTAGACATTCTATCTATATTTCCTAAAGACCTAGAATTACTCTGAAAATTGTTATAGAACCGCATATATTCACTGATATATTGTTCCAAAAGGAAATCGCAGAATCATTTATAGAAAATACCTAAACGAATCGCTGAACAAATTCAAATAAAATACCGGTGAAATACACACGTGGCGGGCGTCACATACTGATAACCCCCTTTGTCTCGACCAGGGACAGGCTAAGCATACAACGATAGAAATAAACACCACATAGTAAGGATTGAATATACCTAAATAACGCATTATACACATTATCAGACGACTTAGATAAAATGTCTGCAGCCATCACGCCCAAACAAATGATTGCAGTAGAAACTCAAGACCAAGGGGAGCAGCCAGATAACACTCAGATCGTGGCACAGACTGTCTCTCAGATGATCCAACAGCAGGCAGCCCCACCACCCCATTACCCTCCCCCACAGCGGTATATCCTGCAGGCAACGGGCTCAACGAGGCCCCTACACTGGACCATACAGAGGGGGAAACTACCAGTGGTATAACTGAGGAATTCCCGGTCACTATGCCAGATATTGCACGAAACCACTCTCCCCGCAGCAACAGCAATGGAGAGAAAGAGGAAGAGGACGTGGAGGGGCACCAGGAAGAGGAAGAGGACCCTCTCCTAGACACATGCAGCAGGAGCAGCAAGATTACAACCAACCCTCCCACTTCAACACCTGATCACCCAGTAAGAATGATGAGGATGCCACTCCTGCCGATGACCACACTGTCTGAAGCCCAAGAAGTGTACTGGCTAAAATGCCTACCCACAGGGCCTGCCACCCCTCACATCCAGTTTAAGTTCAACCAACTGAAAGCTCAAATCTACACTCTGCACCCATATAAGACTCCCCAAGCTGAGATCCATTGCACACTCAATGCAACAGAAACTGATGACTGCCTCTACACTGCAGACTGGGACGAAGACATGATGCACCTGACCCCACCTATCAGGTGTTGTACCATTGGGTGTGGCCCAGAGGGGGTGGCAGCACCGGTCATCCTACGATCAAGGAACCTCCATGCACCCCTGGCCTGGACGGCTGAAGCATCAATAGCCATAGCACTCCTGAAAACAGATCTATCAGCGGCAGCAGCTCTGACGGCACCTGACTACAAGAACAAGTTCCATTTGGATGTTTCTGGAAGGGAAGGATTCACCTCATCCGTCCTATTCCAGAAACAAGAGGGGGAGAGAAGGGTCTTGATGTACTACTCTTCAAACTTGACCACATTGAGGTAGGACAGTCAACATGCTCCAGATACGTTGCTGCAGTAGCAAAAGCTATTGAAAAAACAGCTCACCTCGTGATGTCACCCTTCAATCAGCCATCATCCCTCAACCAGCATCGGCCAAATTAGCTGAAATCATCGGATTGACGCAGGTCCTCATCAGAGGAAAAGGAAAGACTGAATATCTATACAGACTCAGCCCATGCCCATGAAGCAGGCCACACTGATGGACCCAGAACTTTTATGAGAAACACATGGCCCCACACACGAAGGCAAACTAAAGACCCTCCAAAAAGGCCTCGCACATCTGGTGGCACCCTCACATAAAAAATATGACTGACTTATTTTATGACGATGATTTATTTTGTGACGAATGCAATGGTTGTGACAGACACAACCCAAAGACACCATATCAAACACCAATGGGCTCATACGTAATACCTAATGCATGTTTTCAGGATATTAGTATAGACTACACCGACATGGGCCCCGAAAATTTATCTAAAGGCAAACTCTATCTCCTAGTCATAGTAGATAGGTTCTCCAAATGGGTAGAGGCAATAATAACAAAAGGGGAGAATGCTAGGTCAGTCTTTAAGTGGCTACAAACCAAACTAATACCCAGGTATGGCATCCCAAGACAAATCAAATTTGACAAATGGCTTACATTTAACAAACACCTGAGACAGGTGGAAGAAAGATTTGGCATAACCCACAGATTTGGATCTGTGTACAGGCCCCAATCCCAAAATCTGGTGGAACGTCAAACCAAAAGCAAAAGCTAAGATAGCTAAAGTATGTGCCTCATGGGATAATGACTGGTAGAGTCATGCATGGTCCACCAAGGGAGGGAGGTCATATGCCCGCCCTTGATGTACAACAAATTGTAATGTCTAATTATGTGAAAAAACTGACGGTTCTCTCTGCAGCACTCTCTACCCAGGTTCACAAGGTCCAGGAGGGGGAGCTGCCGGGGGACACGACACTACTGAAGGTAAAGGTTGGTGACGGGGTGAGGGTTACAGTCCACAAGAGAAAGTGGCTGGAACCCAGGTGGACTGGACCGTACGAAGTGAAGGAGGTTACTTCACACTCAGTCCAGGTCTCAAAGGTAAATCAGGCACACCTTGGCACCGCCTTACACATTGCACCCCAGCCCCAATTCCTTCTAGAACACTGACTGAAGTCAGAGCTGATTTGAGCGGCCTAAATTCGATTCCAAATGAAGACACTCCTTCCTCAGGTGATGCGGCATCAAACTCCGCCTCCCCTGAGAAGGGAACCTCGCCCAGTTAGAGGGAAATTTCTCCCTCTCTGGGTGAGGCTGGGGATATCTGGTCCCTTATTTGTGATATTCATACTGATATTTGGAGTAACCCTAGGACTTTCACATGGTTAATTGAACAACTACTTCACCCTGCCACATCACATACACCAACCCCTACACATGTCCCTAACTCCTTTCCTGATATCACTCCCTCCAATCACTCCCGTCCCAAACGTAGCACTACACCTACAGACCCACCATGCAAACCAGACAAGGTTAGGAGCACCACCTTATGTATACCCACGATTGCAACCGCCACCTTTCTGCTATAGTTTTCACGTCTAATAGACGTGAAGAGGGGGATTTGTTATATAAATATTCATACACATAGCTCATATAAACAAAGACATTCCGTAGTAAGAACACATACACCCAGCCATAAGACTGACCCCCTCTTCCTTATATAAACACACATCTCATCTCCCTCTAACTGGCCTGTCCCAAGAGCAAAGAACTTTTGCTGTGCACCAATGGGGCCCGCTCTGGCTAGAGCAAGGCCCGCCTCCAACCCTCCGACCAGTCAAGAAGACCGAAACGACAAGACTCCACCTACTTTATTCTATGTATAAAAATGTATGTAACCATTGTATAGGCCTCTTTTTCACCTGGCTCCTTGCCGAGTTATGTGAACTAGGTCCGTGCACGTAAAACTGCGGGACAAGATATCTCTGACTCATTAAAACTGTCTTTTGTTACAACTGAAATCCACTCTGTCCAACGTCCGTGATTTAGTCTCAACTCTCCAGTTTTTGAACACTAACAGTATATGTTGGGGCGGTATGCGAATTGAAGTGGGTCCAGGGTGTCTGGGATAATGGTGTTGATGTGAGCCTTGACCAGCCTTTCAATGCATTTCATGGCTACATATATGAATGTCATTTAGACAGGTTAGCGTGGCCTTCTTGGGCACAGGGACTATGGTGGTCTGCTTGGAACATGTATGTATTACATACTGGGTCAGGGAGAGTTTGAAAATGTCATTCAAGACACTTGCCAGCCGGTCAGCGCATGCTCTGAGTATGTGTCCTGGTAACCCTTCACCAAGTGAGTTCCTACGCAAATGTTATCATTATAATTAAACTGAATGAAAACACATTATAAATCTCATAAGGCCTTATTTTGAGGCCAAGCTTTACCCTATTTCAGTGTCCTGAAACAAATGGCTTAAAGGCCACATCAGGCCTGCAAGTAAGGTTGAAAAATTACAGTAACTTTAACAAAATTCCCAGATCCTGGTTGAAGGATTTCCAGGAATCTTACAACCGAGATTTCTGGAAAAACTGGGACATTTTGCAACCCTACCTGCTAGTCACATTATGCTGACTGACTGTGTAATTCTTAATAGAATCCAGCCAGAGTTATGCTATCCAGCAGCTTAACGTTTGATTCACCCCCAACCTGAATTCATAATGACTACCAGGGTTAGGAACAGTGTGAGGAGTCAACCTAAGCCATTTAATAAACTAGAACAACCATTTCAGTAATGGGAGCAAAAAAATCTAACTAAATGATTCGATTAGTTTCGAAAAATGTATGTTATTTATCTTTGTGTATCATAAGTTGAATCAATTAATCACTAAATGTACATGCATTGGTGCGGCAGGTAGCCTAGTGGTTAGAGCGTTGGGCCAGTAACACAAACGTTATTAGATCGAATCCCTGAGTTGACAGCTTAAACAATCTGTCGTTCTACCCCTGAACAAGGCAGTTAACCCCTGTTCCTAGGCAGTCATTGTAAATAAGAATTGGTTCTTAACTGACTTGCCTAGATAAATTAGAAGAAAAAAACTGCTATTTAACACAATTCCCCAAAAATCTACCTGCAGTGGAGCATGCTGGGGAAAAAGTTATAACTTAAAAAATTGAGTTGGTATTACTTCTCATTTAGTTTTAAGTCAGTACCACATCAATATTTTAATAATAATGACTTTAATGACTTTAATGAATAATGACTTTTGAGTTCAACTTACTATAAATATTTGAGTAAAAAATGCCTTGGAGTTTACCCTGAAGCTTTGAACCAACGCGTTTCTTTGTTTCCTTCTGAGTTTCCATTAGCGCAGGAAGTGCAACACCTCAGTAGGAATCTGTGTTAAAGCGGCGCAGAGTAAGTGTGTCTTTTGTATTTGTAAAATAATTTTGGGGTGATATGAAAATAGAATTTCAGAGGTTTCCAAAACCGTATTGCATGCTAGTGATTATTAACGGTTAGACAGGGTATCTGGAAAGTTTAACCTGTTGGCCATGCTGTGGTCAATTGTTCAAATTAGAAACCTATGGCTGTATGGGCTTGGATTCTCATGAGCTAAGGTTAGGTAAAAATGATAAAGTCGCAAATGACAAAAATCCCCAGGATTAATCGTTCAGTTGAAAATGTGTGCTTTTTAGTAGCTTTGATTAGCAGATGGTGCCATTTGACTGTTAAGGTGTTGGAAAAGTGTTCTATACAATGATGTATATAAACCTTGGATTGCTGGTGCATTGTATTGGCCACAGAGCTTTCACACCACCGATCAGCGGTATTGGCACTCTCCATTAGGAGCAGTCCTCAATACGAATGAATGGAATTATACAGTATTTCAATTAAATGTTTCAAGGACAAAATTACACATGTTGTTGTAGGGGGGACAGTAACATTACTCTAAAAAAATACTTTAATGAAAATTTTTATATATTTACAAATGTTTATTTTTAGCTCACATAATATAATATTTGAAAGTATGCATTAAGGTGTCTAATATAATAAACGTGTCAAAAACGAATGTTGACATTAATAAATGCATTTCTTTAGCTTCCAAAATAATTTTTTACATTGGAGCAGGAGTGTCAAGATGGCTTTGCCCGGTGGATTGAATACGGGGGTTAAACACACCATTGGTTCTATCGCTTCTAACTACGTCAACGATTTTAATTAGCTTATATGGAATTTCAACTGGATATAATCACGACCACCTGGTGAGTTTAGCATAGAGCTAAATGTACCAGGTTATGTGACGGGAACAGCTCACATGTAGCCTTTGATCACGTGCAACTACGTCAATGATTTTATTTGGCCGATGCTTAAACTAACATTTTTTGAATGTTCGCATGTACAGCCCCACAGAATTTTATACAGTGACCAATGTTTTGATTGCACATTTTGAATTGAAGTTTTTGCAGTAGAAGTTTTTTTTAATTACTCCAGAGTAACTAGGACACTGTTGAGATATTCTAAATTTTAATTATAAGATAATGAGCAGCCTATTTTATATGGAACCCTGCAAATCAACCTCCAAATATGTCTTACCTCGTAGTTGTTCTGAGGAGGGAAAGGTGCGTTGCTTGGAGTCATGCAGCCATGAGGTACCGGTATTTGATTCCCAATGACGAACACTTGCTAAAAGACAGACATGTACATTTGAAGTCCTTTATATAAATTGCTGATCAAATATACAGGTGTCATGACTGCTCAGCGCTCTTACAGTTGCAGAATAAACACTATATAGACACAAGTATGTGGACACCCATTCAAATGAGTTGATTCAGCTATTTCAGACACACCTGTTGCTGACAGGTGTATAAAATCGAGCACACGGTCATGCAATCTCCATAAACAAACATTGGCAGTAGACTGGCCTTACTGAAGAGCTCAGTGACTTTCAACGTGGCACGGTCAGGATGCCACCTTTCCAAGAACCAAGAAGTCAGTTAGTCAAATTTCTGCCCTGGTCAACTGTAAGTGCTGCTATTGTGAATTATACAACGGGTGGGTCTAATCTTGAATGGTGATTGGTTAAAATTGCATTCCAACTTGTCTATTCCACAAGTTACCACTGGCTAAATCTATGCTGTTAAAATGCCTATTTACTCTGTTCCATCTGACTGTGCAATCCACTGTCTCATCAGCCCAGCCAAGCAATTTATAAACTTGATCTCCACTATAAAAAGCATCTAGACATTATCTCACAAAGACAACTCCTTCAAACAGAATCCTTCCAGATCCTTCGAGATCCTTAGTCTGCATTTATGGACTGCCCTATTCAATTCAACCCACATGTTTTCAATGGATTTTAAATCCCGGAGACTGAGATAGACATTGCAAAATGTTGAGTTTGTGGCCAAATAACAATTTCTTTGTTTTTATATTTATTCTCGGTAATACCAATTACCCCACCGAAGACATTCTTTAAAAAAGTATACTTACCATGACAGAATTTATGGGTAAATAAAACTCATAGAATAAAAAGGAAAGTTTGACATCTTCCAAAGTCTGAGGGTTGTTTTAACCTTCCAGACTTGGAATTGTATCAACTCGCCACACAAGGCTTTTACTTGCAACATATTGTTAAGTGCACTAAAGAAGAACAATGGGCACATATTGAAGTTGTGCATGCTAATCATCAGAATCTTTTCACAAGTCTATTTTCGAAGGATAAAGAAGAACATTAACAATTTTATAGTTAAGAACACTAACAATATTGAAGAAAATGAAATGCATACTAAAAGAACCAATATCACTCCCTAAAAACACAACCCTATGGAACAATCCTTGGATAGCTTTTCAGAGTTCACTGATAAATTGGCCCCATGGAAAACTAAAGGCATAGGAAATAAAATGATTTCCATTACAGAATTAAAAAGCAATTTTAGACTGACTAATGTAGACGTTTTCAAATACATGCAATTGAAAAGTTCAATACACTACATTTCTATCTGAAATCTTTTGGACATCAAAGAAATGTTGAGGGAATCTTATTTGACTCAGAAAAGGATTCACATGTATGATAGGTAATAAAAATATACAACTTTTAGATGAAGATTTAAGATGAACTGATATTGACACAAGACGAAGGGAGTGTTGGAACATAACTAATCAACACATCCACCAATGCTGCTGTGAACCGCATCACAAGAGACATGCTAAACGGAAGACGCATAAAAACAATGTTATCTTTGATGCAATTTCAATGTTGTTTGAGTTGCTTTGTGTGCCACCAAATTTGCTTGAGATTATTTTACTGCAAAACTGCTCACTGAATCCAATTTACTTGACATAGGAGTTTCAAAGAGCTGTCAGTCAAGGCGAGCTCAAGAATATAAGCTCCCTCTCACTCAGCCTGTATTTTCAAACTTCCTGGCAGTTACCATGAGATAAAAAGTAATTTTAAGAATGACTGTTCAGGACTTAAGTGTACAACTAGCAATGACTCAATAATTCATGTCTTCTGGGAGTGCTATAAAGTCCAAAAATTATAGATGGAGTTAGAAAGTTGGTAGCCAGAAGTTTTACAATGTAAGTTTACTTTTAATCCATCTATATGCATATTTAAAGACATGGCATATGAGGTTGTGGTGAAATACTCAATGGGATGGACCATACTTTTCTCTTCAATGATTCTGAAAAACATCTCAAACTGGTACTGTACATCTTTCATTCATGCTGGGAAAAGAGAGAGTTGCTCCCATGAATCAGAAATCCTTCCTAGGTTTGAGCTCACGGCCGCTGTGTTGGCAGCAAATGGTCATAACAAAAGTGAGAACCGTGAGCTCTCCCACGTCCGCACACTGGAGCAGGAGTGCCAAGATGGCTGTGCTCGGTGGCTTCAATACAGTGCCCCCTGTCAGTCAACCAGGGGTTATACACACCATTGGTTCTATTGTCCCCTAGTGGTCGGGAGTGTAATTGCCCAAATAATACCATAATATAAGATGCACCCAAATTGGCTCCTACACTGGCTAAAGTTCATGATGCCATTGACCTTAACAAGGGGCCCAGGACCAGTGAAAGAACATTAACCCCATAACATCAAAGACCCACCACCATATTTTATGGTAGATATGGGGTTATTTTCTGTGCATTCTCATTTCGGTGCCAAACTGGTGTGCGTGGCCAAAGCTATTTTCATGTCACCCAACCAATGCCTGGAGTTTACTAAACAACATTGGCACTTGGATTGGACACTGTGATTTGGTCAGATGACATGAACATAGAGCTATTTAGAGAACCCCATACCATAAGCGCAGACAAAGGATATCAATGATCTGGAAGGATTCTGTACAGAGGAATGGTCTAAGATCCCTCATAGTGTGGTCTCCAAATCATAAAACATTTTAGAAATAGTGTAAGTGCTGTTATCCTTGCACAGTGAGGTATTGAAAACAGGGGTGTCATTCATTTTGACCCATACCTTTTGAAAAAAAAACCCACTTGTTAAGCAAAATCTCTTTCTCTAAGCAATTGTATTAGTATACATTTTGGTTGCATACAATGTAGCTCAGTATTGAATGATTTATTTTATACAGTCATTTTTGCCCCTTTTTTTATCAAGGGTGTCGATAATTTCGGGACCAGAACTGTATTCGGAGCTAGATTTCGGTTTAAATCTTGTACCGCATTTTGACAGAAATCTATGTCCATAGACTCACCTCAGGGTTGGAACGGCAGCACTGGCAGACAGCTCTGCAGGCGAATGACGAGACACAGATGGACACTATGAACTCCAGCATGGAGAAAACAAGCAAAACACCTGAAATTCCCTGTGACCTGATCTATAGACAGAGAGGAACAGGAAACAGCAGATGACTAGACTACCCTGCCATTTTGGAGCAATTATGTACAATTAAACTTTGACTCCTGTTTCAGCGTGGGCTAACAAGAAGTATAAATTAACTCAATAGCATCTAATTCACTATTGCTTGCATGTTGGAGATGTCACAAATGCTACAGATGGTGTATAATTTAAACAAATAAAAAACATTCAACAGTATGTCTAGCAATACAATTATAGATGATAAATCCCCCTTTACCGATTTACAAATATCTCCTGACCAAAGGAATAAGCATTTGGTATATACCCAATATTGTTGGCAGACAAAGGATGGAGGGTAGTATGAAGGATAGTCTGGATAGTCACAGTAGTAGTTGTAAAAGAAGATCCCAGCACTGTCCAAAGAATGCAGAATGGTGCCAGTAAGAGCAATAACCGTGGCGACAACATTCATTCCAAGGGAGCCTTTTACCTAAGGGACAGAGAGCAGAAAGAGGACATGGGGATGAATGATTGGTTGTGAAGAATGAAATACAATATAGAATACAGTGTGTTGACAATCATTATTACATGTCTATTAAAGGTGCAATCTGCAGTTGTTGAATCGCCAGTGCCCACCCCACTGCTTGTGTTTGTGGGAGGAAAACAAGCAGGTTGAACGGAAAAATGAGGGCCTATATATAAAGTAGATTCTGTTTTGAAATAGAGTGGAACTTTATAAATCAAAAGCCTGAACTTTATTGAGGGAAAAAAATTGTTGATACTGACCAGACATGTGTTCAAATTGTTGTCAGCAGCAACAGTTAGAGAGCCTGCAATGACATACTGAGAAGGAACAAGGAAGTTGTTATACAAGTGTGCGTCCCAAATGGCACCCTATTCTCTACACAGTACACTACAAAAGTAGTGTACAGTATGACCAAAGTTCAAATTCAAGTTTAATTACTTCCATAGAAGTCAATACAAACGGAGTGTATAAATGGCATAGGCCTAGCCAAATACATATACAGCGATAAAAGTCATTAGTTAAGTAATTCGTTATAAAGCATTACCATACATTTTTTTTTAAATATTTTGACATTTGTTTTTAATGCATTTATTTTCAAATTGTGACATTATTCAATTATTAGGATGTTTTGTTTGCATCAAGAGAGACAGGAAATGTAAGGTAGGATTGTTAGACAGAACAGCTCACTCACAATGATAGATCCCCAGACAAATATTCCGCTGATTACTCCAATATTGTCTACTTGTGGTCCTGTAGCCATCACGATTCCTGTCAACAGCATCATCAAACCAACCATGATCTGTATGGTCTGTGAGAGAAAAACAAAGTACAAAGCAGGAAATTAATTTTTATTTTCTTCCAGTACCTTCAACTAAAATTGTCTTTTTTTTTAAACTTCAAATTAATTTTCAAATGATGTACAACAGAAATTCTTACCCCCAGCGCTTTTGGTTGCCCTGCCCGGAAACTTCCCAGCACTGAGGAAACCGTCTGTCCCAAACAGTGAGGGGCAGAAGCGACCCCCATCCCGTTGCCAGTGGGGTGTACATGGGTGATGACCACCACCCCGTTAGTGGTGGTTGTTACAGAGCTGGACATCTTTCACAGAGGAGAGAAGGCTGTTTGTAGTACAGTAAGAGGTGATACGGCTGGTCAGTGGTGTGTTGATGAGCCTTATGTAAAGTTTATACTCTACCTGGGACTTCCAGATAATCATTTACTTGGGACTGTCATGCATAATAGGTGTGTGTCTGCCACTCATTAGACTTTGAACTCTCCCCATTGTGGTTGCTGTATTGTCTGTTTACTTGAATAACTTGAGCGACATTTAGTTCCTTCTGTATTAGCATAACTTCCCATCATGGGCTTGAAGTTGTTTGCCTATAGAACACAGGCTATACAAGAAACTCATACACTTCCATGAAAGGGTGTATAAGTTTCTATTTCATGTTACATAGCATGGAAGTGTATACATTTCTTTTGTTCCCTGCTGTAGAGGCAATCATCTTCATGGTGTGGTATAATAAAGTAATTTAATTTAACCAAAGACGTTGCTCCTCTGTGGGGAGACATCCTGAATTAAAGAAGAAGTAGGAAGTAGGTGAAAGAAGAAGTAGGTGAAATAATAGTGAATGTTGAATTATTGGTGAATGGGCATTAGATAAGCATGACAAACAGAAAAGAGCTTAGTAAAAGTGGAGTGTATATAAATGCTGAGATATCATATAAGCTCTTCATGTCTATTCCTGCACCCCTCCCTTCCTCTCTCTTCCTCTTCTTCTCTTTGTCTCTCTTCCTCTCCTCATCTTTCTTCCTATTGTCCCCTTATCCTCTTCTCCCCTTTCTTCCTCTCCTCCTGTCTCTGCCTCTCTTTCTCTCTTTTCCAAGGTTATGTTAGTTATTAGTTTTTAATTCTATTCATTTTTTTTATTTTTCTTTGAAATTCAGTTAAGTTTCAGTTTGCTTTTAGAGTTTCTATAAATGTTCTGTTTGATAAAAACATTACTATTTCAATTTATGTTATTTAGTTTCAGTTTAGTTTTAGCAGTAGCAGTGCGTGGGTAAAATCACCAGGGAAGCCAGTGAATTCAACCACACATTTGTTTTATTACAAAACCAGATAGCAAACTCTGTCCAGCGAAGTTCACAAAGCATATTGCATGTACAGTAACAGACAGTTAAAGTATACATTGGCTTCAAAAAGTAATCCTACCCCTTATTCCACCTTTCTCACCCATCAACACACAATGACAAAGTGAATACATGTTTTTTTTTTTATGTTTGCAAAATGATTGTAAATTAAATACAGAAATATCTCATTTACATAAGTATTCACACCCCTGACTCAATACATGTTAGAATCACCTTTGGCAGCGATTACAGCTGTGAGTCTTTCTGGGTAAGTCTCTAAGATATTTGCACATCTAGATTGTACAAGCTTTGTCAAGTTGGTTGTTGTAGATCTGGTTCAAGTCCAAGCTCTGGCTGGGCCACTCAAGGACATTCAGAGACTTGTCCCGAAGCCACTCCTGTGTGGTCTTGGCTGTGTGCTGAGGGTTGTTTTCCTGTTGGAAGGTGAACCTTTGCCTCAGTCTGAAGTCCTGAGCGCTCTGGAGCAGGTTTTCTTCAAGGATCTCTCTGTACTGTGCTCTGTTCATCTTTCTCTTGATCCTGACTAATCTCCCAGTTCCTGCCCTTGAAAATCATCCCCACAGCATGATGCTGCCACCACCATGCTTCACCGTAGGGCTGTATTGGCCAGGTGATGAGTGGTGCCTGCTTTCCTCCAGACGTGATGCTTGGCATTCAGAACAAAGTGTTCAATCATGGTTTCATTACACCAGAAAATCTTGTTTCTCATGGCCTGAGAGTCCTTTAGGTGCCTTTTGGCAAACTCCAAGTGGACTGTCATGTGGCTTCCGTCTGGCCACTCTACCATAAAGGCCTGATTGGTGGAGTGCTGCAGAGATGGTTGTCCTTCTGGAAGGTTCTCACATCTCCACGGAGGAGCTCTGGAGCTCTGTCAGAGTGACCATCTCGTTCTTGGTCACCTCCCTAACCAAGGCAATTCTCCCCCAATTGCTCAGTTTGGCCAGGCGGCCAGCTCTAGGAAAACTCTTGATGGTTCCAAAATTATTCTATTTAAGAATGATGAAGGACAATGTGTTCTTGGGGAGCTTCAAAGCTGCAGAAATGTTTTGATACCCTTCCCCAGATCTGTGCCTCGAAACAATCCTGTCTCGAAGCTATACGGACAATTCCTTCGACCTCATGGCTTAGTTTTTGCTCTGACATGCACTGTCAACTGTGGGACCTTATATAGACAGGTGTGTGCCTTTCCAAATCATGTCCAATCAAGTTGTAGAAGAATCTAAAAAAGTATCAATGGAAACAGAATGCACTTGAGCTAAATTTTGAGTCTCATAGAAAAGGGTCTGAATTCTTATGTAAATACGGTATATCTAAAAAGATGTTTTCACTTTGTCATTATGGGGCACTGTCTGTAGATTGATGAGCAACATGTTTTATTTAATACATTTTAGAATAAGGCTGTAACGTAACAAAATGTGTAAAAAGTGAAGGCTCTGAATAATTTCCGAATTCACTGTATGTGGTCTAAAAAGGAAGGAAAATACAATCACGAGAATCCACTTTTGATGACAATATACCAACACACAAGCAGCGCATTGCACAAACAAGACAACCCTCACAATTTCAACTGGAATCACTTGGGTCTATTACTGAACGTTTTGGACGAAATTTATGATGAAATGTGAGGTATACAAAAAAATGTACATGATATTATGACCAGAGCTCTCGGGAAATAAACGCTGATTAATTTTGAGACTGGCCTCTGTCCATTTTATGCAAATAAGTATCTTACAAATTCTTAGAAACGGACAGTGTTTTAATTGAATTGGTTAATGAACATATAGGAGTTAAATTCCTCTAACAGAGACCTATATACCGTAAGCAATATAACAATTGAGATGTACAAACTATTACATAATTGAATGATTTGCAGATAAGAGACAAACCATAATTTTGTTTAAGACCGAGTAGTTGATATACTGTAACTATTTGTTACTACACAACATACACTTAGTATTACTTTCTTAGCTACAGTATACATTTCTTCCTGGCGTATTAAGTCATTTATGTAGCAGAATACAATACATATTTTTGGACTCACAGTTGTTGTGCTGTGCTCACTTGAAAGTGGTGCGGCGGTCCTCCTTGTGGGCAAATTTTGCCATCAAACTTTTAATCAAAATCTATCATTCTCTGGATTTATGGTGCTTTCAAAACAACTGGGAACTCCCGAGTTCCCAACATGGAATTCCCAGTTGGATGACTGTTCAAAACAATTTTCCCAGTCTGAGCTCATTTTTTTACAAGTCCCCAATATCAAATCAAATCAAATCAAATTGATTTATATAGCCCTTCGTACATCAGCTGATATCTCAAAGTGCTGTACAGAAACCCAGCCTAAAACCCCAAACAGCAAGCAATGCAGGTGTAGAAGCACGTTGGCTAGGAAAAACTCCCTAGCAAAGCCAAAACCTAGGAAGAAACCTCGAGAGGAACCAGGCTATGTGGGGTGGCCAGTCCTCTTCTGGCTGTGCCGGGTGGAGATTATAACAGAACATGGCCAAGATGTTCAAATGTTCATAAATGACCAGCATGGTCGAATAATAATAAGGCAGAACAGTTGAAACTGGAGCAGCAGCACGGTCAGGTGGACGGGACAGCAAGGAGTCATCATGTCAGGTAGTCCTGGGGCGTGGTCCTAGGGCTCAGGTCCTCCGAGAGAGAGAAAGAAAGAGAGAAGGAGAGAATTAGAGAATGCACACTTAGATTCACACAGGACACCGATTAGGACAGGAGAAGTACTCCAGACATAACAAACTGACCCCAGCCCCCCGACAAACTACTGCAGCATAAATACTGGAGGCTGAGAAAGGAGGGGTCAGGAGACACTGTGGCCCCATCCGAGGACACCCCCGGACAGGGCCAAACAGGAAGGATGTAACCGCACCCACTTTGCCAAAGCACAGCCCCCACACCACTAGAGGGATATCTTCAACCACCAACTTACCATCCTGAGAAAAGGCTGAGTATAGCCCACAAAGATCTCTGCCATGGCACAACCCAAGGGGGGGCGCCAACCCAGACAGGATGACCACATCAGTGAATCAACCCACTCAGGTGACGCACCCCTTCCAGGGACGGCATGAGAGAGCCCCAGTAAGCCAGTGACTCAGCCCCTGTAATAGGGTTAGAGGCAGAGAATCCCAGTGGAAAGAGGGGAACCGGCCAGGCAGAGACAACAAGAGCGGTTCGTTGCTCCAGAGCCTTTCCGTTCACCTTCCCACTCCTGGGCCAGACTACACTCAATCATATGACCCACTGAAGAGATGAGTCTTCAGTAAAGACTTAAAGGTTGAGACCGAGTTTGTGTCTCTGACATGGGTAGGCAGACCGTTCCATAAAAATGGAGCTCTATAGGGGAAAGCCCTGCCTCCAGCTGTTTGCTTAGAAATTCTAGGGACAATTAGGAGGCCTGCGTCTTGTGACCGTAGTGTACGTGTAGGTATGTACGGCAGGACCAAATCAGAGAGATAGGTAGGAGCAAGCCCATGTAATGCTTTGTAGGTTAGCAGTAAAACCTTGAAATCAGCCCTTGCTTTGACAAGAAGCCAGTGTAGGGAGGCTAGCACTGGAGTAATATGATCAAATTTTTTGGTTCTAGTCAGGATTCTAGCAGCCGTATTTAGCACTAACTGAAGTTTATTTAGTGCTTTATCCGGGTAGCCGGAAAGTAGAGCATTGCAGTAGTCTAGCCTAGAAGTGACAAAAGCATGGATACATTTTTCTGCATCATTTTTGGACAGAAAGTTTCTGATTTTTGCAATGTTACGTAGATGGAAAAAAGCTGTCCTTGAAATGGTCTTGATATGTTCTTCAAAAAAGAGATCAGGGTCCAGAGTAACGCCGAGGTCCTTCACAGTTTTATTTGAGACGACTGTAAAACCATTAAGATTAATTGTCAGATTCAACAGAAGATCTCTTTGTTTCTTGGGACCTAGAACAAGCATCTCTGTTTTGTCCGAGTTTAAAAGTAGAAAGTTTGCAGCCATCCACTTCCTTATGTCTGAAACACATGCTTCTAGCAAGGGCAATTTTGGGGCTTCACCATGTTTCATTGAAATGTACAGCTGTGTGTCATCCGCATAGCAGTGAAAGTTAACATTATGTTTTCGAATAACATCCCCAAGAGGTAAAATATATAGTGAAAACAATAGTGGTCCTAAAACGGAACCTTGAGGAACACCGAAATTTACAGTTGATTTGTCAGAGGACAAACCATTCACAGAGACAAACTGATATCTTTCCGACAGATAAGATCTAAACCAGGCCAGAACTTGTCTGTGTAGACCTATTTGGGTTTCCAATCTCTCCAAAAGAATGTGGTGATCGATGGTATCAAAAGCAGCACTAAGGTCTAGGAGCACGAGGACAGATGCAGAGCCTCGGTCCGATGCCATTAAAATGTAATTTACCACCTTCACAAGTGCCGTCTCAGTGCTATGATGGGGTCTAAAACCAGACTGAAGCATTTCGTATGCATTGTTTGTCTTCAGGAAGGCAGTGAGTTGCTGCGCAACAGCCTTTTCTAAAATTTTTGAGAGGAATGGAAGATTCGATATAGGCCGATAGTTTTTAATATTTTCTGGGTCAAGGTTCAGAGAGGCTTTATTACTGCCACTTTTAGTGAGTTTGGTACACATCCGGTGGATAGAGAGCAGTTTATTATGTTCAACATAGGAGGGCCAAGCACAGGAAGCAGCTCTTTCAGTAGTTTAGTTGGAATAGGGTCCAGTATGCAGCTTGAAGGTTTAGAGGCCATGATTATTTTCATTGTGTCAAGAGATATAGTACTAAAACACTTGAGCGTCTCTCTTGAGCCTAGGTCCTGGCAGAGTTGTGCAGACTCAGGACAACCGAGCTTTGAAGGAATACGCAGATTTAAAGAGGAGTCCGTAATTTGCTTTCTAACAATCATAATATTTTCCTCAAAGAAGTTCATGAATTTATCACTGCTAAAGTGAAAGTCATCCTCTCTTGGGGAATGCTGCTTTTTAGTTAGCTTTGCGACAGTATCAAAAAGGAATTTCGGATTGTTCTTATTTTCCTCAATTAAGTTAGAAAAATAGGATGATCGAGCAGCAGTAAGGGCTCTTCGGTACTGCACGGTACTGTCTTTCCAAGCTAGTCGGAAGACTTCCAGTTTGGTGTGGCGCCACTTCCGTTCCAATTTTCTGGAAGCTTGCTTCAGAGCTCGGGTATTTTCTGTGTACCAGGGAGCTAGTTTCTTATGAGAAATGTTTTTAGGGGTGCAACTGCATCTAGGGTATTGCGCAAGGTTAAATTGAGTTCCTCAGTTAAGTGGTTAACTGATTTATGTCCTCTGGCGTCCTTGGGTAGACAGAGGGAATCTGGAAGGGCATCAAGGAATCTTTGTGTTGTCTGTGAATTTATAGCACGACTTTTGATGGTCCTTGGTTGGGGTCTGAGCAGATTATTTGTTGCAATTACAAACGTAATAAAATGGTGGTCCGATAGTCCAGGATTATGAGGAAAAACATTAAGATCCACAACATTTATTCCATATTCTTTTTTTTGTAAATTGAAATTTGCTATCGTAAATGTTAGCAACACCTCCGCCTTTGCGGGATGCACGGGGGATATGGTCACTAGTGTAGCCAGGAGGTGAGGCCTCATTTAACACAGTAAATTCATCAGGCTTAAGCCATGTTTCAGTCAGGCCAATCACATCAAGATTATGATCAGTGATTAGTTCATTGACTATAATTGCCTTTGAAGTAAGGGATCTAACATTAAGTAGCCCTATTTTGAGATGTGAGATATCACAATCTCTTTCAATAATGACAGGAATGGAGGTGGTCTTTATCCTAGTGAGATTGCTAAGGCGAACACCACCATGTTTAGTTTTGCCCAACCTAGGTCGAGGCACAGACACGGTCTCAATGGTGATAGCTGAGCTGACTACACTGACTGTGCTAGTGGCAGACTCCACTATGCTGGCAGGCTGCCTGGCCTGCACCCTATTTCATTGTGGAGCTAGAGGAGTTAGAGCCCTGTCTATGTTGGTAGATAAGATGAGAGCACCCCTCCAGCTAGGATGGAGTCCGTCACTCCTCAGCAGGTCAGGCTTGGTCCTGTTTGTGGGTGAGTCCCAGAAAGAGGGCCAATTATCTACAAATTCTATCTTTTGGGAGGGGCAGAAAACAGTTTTCAACCAGCGATTGAGTTGTGAGACTCTGCTGTAGAGCTCATCACTCCCCCTAACTGGGAGTGGGCCAGAGACAATTACTCGATGCCGACACATCTTTCTAGCTGATTTACACGCAGAAGCTATGTTGTGCTTGGTGATCTCTGACTGTTTCATCCTAACATCGTTGGTGCCGACGTGGATAACAATATCTCTATACTCTCTACACTCGCCAGTTTTAGCTTTAGCCAGCACCATCTTCAGATTAGCCTTAACGTCGGTAGCCCTGCCCCCTAGTAAACAGTGTATGATCACTGGATGATTCGTTTTAAGTCTAATACTGCGGGTAATGGAGTCGCCAATGACTAGAGTTTTCAATTTGTCAGAGCTAATGGTGAGAAGCTTCGGCGTCTCAGACCCCGTAACGGGAGGAGTAGAGACCAGAGAAGACTCGGCCTCTGACTCCGACTCGCTGCTTAATGGGGAAAACCGGTTGAAAGTTTCTGTCGGCTGAATGAGCGACACCGGTTGAGCGTTCCTACAGCATTTCCTTCCAGAAACCGTGTGAAAGTTGTCCGGCTGCGGGGACTGTGCCAGGGGATTTATACTACTATCTGTACTTACTGGTGGCACAGACGCTGTTTCATCCTTTCCTACACTGAAATTACCCTTGCCTAACGATTGCGTCTGTAGCTGGGCTTGTAGCACAGCTATCCTCGCCGTAAGGCGATCGTTCTCCTGTATATTATGAGTACAGCGACTGCAATTAGAAGGCATCATGTTAATGTTACTACTTAGCTTCGGCTGTTGGAGGTCCTGACGAACCGTGTCCAGATAAAGCGTCCGGAGTAAAAAAGTTGAGGAAAAAAAACAAAAATATAAACGGTAATTAAAAAGTAAAGTTGTCAGGTAGCAAAATAGGTTGGCAACAAAACGCACAGCAACTCGAAAACAAGTCTGCAAGTTGTGAAAGGAAATGTCCCAGTCGTCTGCAAGTTGTGACAGGAAATGTCCCAGTCGTCTTGAACACACTGAAGTCTGAGATTTCCCAGTTCCGAGTTTCCAGTTGTTTTGAGTGCGGCACAAATCTTGCTTAATTGACAGCATGGCCAATGTTGAATGTTTATTCCTTTAAACTTGAAAAAGAGACCCTTAATCCCAGATTTGGGACCACACAACCACTCCACTGAATAGCTGGCTAGTGATTGTTTTGCAATGCTTGCAGTCAGTGGCGGTTCTGTCATGGCTGTTGAAGGATGAGGACCAAGGTGCAGCGTGATGAGTGTACATTTTACTTTATTTAAAAATTAGCCGACAAAACAATAAACAATACAAAACAAACCGTGAAGCTCAAAGGCTATGTGCCCTAAACAAAGTCAACTTCCCACAAACACAGGTGGGAAAAAGAGTACCTAAGTATGGTTCCCAATCAGAGACAGCGATAGACAGCTGTCCCTGATTGAGAACCATACCCGGCCAACACATGGAAATAGAAAATGCGGAACGCAGACCCCGCTCCACCGCTGGCTCACCCCACTTTGGTGGCACCTCTGGTGCGGGGACCCTCGCCGCCGACCCTGGACTGGGCACCCTCGCTGCGGGCCCCGGACTGGGAACCCTCGCTCCGGGCTGGAGGCCGTCTCTGATGGCTCCGGGCTGGAGGCCGTCTCTGGAGGCTCCGGGCTGGGTGCAGGCACAGGACTCACCAGGCTGGAGAGACACACAGGAGACCTGGCTCTGGGAGCATGCACAGGACTCACCAGGCTGGGGAGACATACAAGAGGCCTCTTCCTTGACCGAGGCACCGGATACACTGGGCCGTGGAGGCGCACTGGCGGTCTCGAGCGCAGTGCTGGCACCACCCATTCTGGCTGGATGCCCACTTCCACCCGGGAAATGCGGTACGCTGGCACCGAGCACACCAGCCTGTGAATGCTCGGCCGAGACACAGTGCACATCACCCCATAACACGGGGCCTGACCAGTCACACGCTCACCACGCTGCACCTTGGTCCTCATCCTTCAACAGCCGAGACAGGTTCTAGCTTGTATAGCTGCCTGGGTGAACCCCCCTTCAGCCCCCCCCCCCCCCCCTCCCCAAATCACTATTCTGCACTTACTGTATTTTTTATTCAGACATTTGGAACAACACAAATACATAATCCTAACATTTAAAACTATTAACACTACCGTTCAAATTTTGGGGTCACTTAGAAATGTCCTTGTTTTTGAAAGAAAAGCACATTTTCTGTCCATTAAAATAATGTCAAATTGATGAGAAATACAGTGTAGACATTGTTATTGTTGTAAATGACTATTGTAGCTGGAAATGGCAGATTTTTATGGAATATCTACATAGCCTTACAGAGGCCCATTATCAGCAACCATCACTCCTGTGTTCCAATGGCACGTTGTGTTAGCTAATCCAAGTTTATAATTTTTAAAGGCTAATTGATCATTAGAAAACCCTTTTGCAATTATGTTAGCACAGCTGTAAACTGTTGTTCTGATTAAAGAAGCAATAAAACTGGCCTGCTTTAGACTAGTTGAGTATCTGGAGCATCAGCATTTGTGTGTTCGATTACAGGCTCAAAATGGCCAGAAACAAAGTACTTTCTTCTGAAACTCGTCAGTCTATTCTTGTTCTGAGAAATTAAGGCTATACCATGCGAGAAATTGCCAAGAAACTGAAAATCTCGTACAAAGCTGTGTACTACTCCCTTCACAGAACAGCGCAAACTGGCCCTAACCAGAATAGAAAGAGGAGTGGGAGGCCCCGGTGAACAACTGAGCAAGAGGACAAGTACATTAGAGTGTCTAGTTTGAGAAACAGGTACCTGCAAAACGCCAGCCTCAACGTCAACAGTGAAGAGATGACTCCGGGATGCTGGCCTTCTAGGCAGAGTTGCAAAGAAAAAGCCATATCTTAGACTGGCCGATGAAAGAAAAGATTAAGATGGCAAAATAACACAGACACTGAACAGAGGAACTCTGGTCGCATAAACGTGGTCGCATAAAAACCTGAGGGAGATTTTACCATAATTCTGTTACCAAAGTTAGCATCTGCACTGTTCTTCCACTAAATGTTTTAATGTAATATTTGTGAATAGACTTGTATGATTTGTTAAACATTTAAATCAATGTTTTTTGTTTGGCATACAATGTAAAGTTTAAAACACGGAGTCAATAATGTAATTCAGTTACCGTAGAATTGCACATGTGGAAACGTTTTTTTGTTTGTTGAATACTTCACATGTAATCACATTTTCACACGTGTAGTTTCATGTAATAACATGTTGCTTTACATTTTATCACATTAACTTCACATCAGATCAAACCATGCCCAACCATTATAAGTAAAGTAATGAAAAGTTATGGGGGCTTTAAAGTAAGTGGTACGATGTTCAGCTAAAATATGACCTCACCTGGGATTAGAATTTATAACCTCTGGATTTGATGCTCAGGGCTGGACAAATGCAGGGTCTTACCGGGACTGATGCCCCTGGGCCCAGGCCTGTGGGGAGCCCAAAATAAAGCAAAAAATTAAATTTAAATAAAAAACAGTTACACAAATTTGATAAAGGAAATATGTACATATATATATTATATATACAGTACCAGTTAAAAGTCTGGACACATACTCATTAAAGGGATTTCTTTATTTTTACTGGATTGAAGACATCAGAACTATGAAATAACACATATGGGATCATGTAGTAGAAAGTGTTTCAGATTCTCCAAAGTAGCCACACTTTGCCTTGATGACAGCTTTGCACACTCTTGGCATTCTCTCAAACAGCTTCACCTGGAATGCTTTTCCAACAGTCTTGAAGGAGTTCCCACATATGCTGAGCACTGTTCCTTCACTCTGCAGTCCAACTCATCCCAAACCATCTCAATCAGGTGATTGTGGAGGCCAGGTAATCTGATGCAGTACTCCATCACTCTCCTTCTTGGTCAAATAGCCTTACACAGCCTGGAGGTGTGATCTGGGTCATTGTCCTGTTGAAAAACAAATTATAGTCCCACTAAGCACAAACCAGATGGGATGGCGTATTGCTGCAGAATGCTGTTCAAGGTCTGGTTAAGTGTGCCTTGAATTATAAATAAATCAATGACAGTGTCACCATTAAAGCACCCCCACACCATCACACCTCCTCCGCCATGCACCATGGTGGGAACCACACATGCGGAGATCATCCTTTCACCTACTCTGTTTCTCAAATTTGGACTCATCAGACCAAAGGACAGATTTCCACCCGTCTAATGTTCCTTGCTTGTGTTTCTTGGCCCAAGCAAGTCTCTTCGTGTTATTGGTGTCCTTTGCAGCAATTTGAGCATGAAGGCCTGAGTCACGCAGTCTCCTCTGAGCAGTTGATGTTGAGATGTGTCTGTTATTGGAACTCTGTGAAGCATTTATTTGGGCTGTAATTTCTGAGGCTGGTAAATCTAATGAATGTATCCTCTGCAGCAGAGGTAACTCTGGCTCTTCCTTTCCTGTGGCGATCCTCATAAGAGCCAGTTTCATCATAGTGCCTGATGATATTTGCGACTGCACTTGAAGAAACTTTCGAAGTTCTTGAAATTTTTCCATATTGACTGACCATGTCTTAAAGTAATGATGTACTGTTGATTCTCTTAGCATAATATGGACTTAATGCTCAAATGCATTAAGAAGGAAAGAAAATCCACATTAACTTTTAACAAGGCACAACTGTTAATTGAAATGCATTCCAGGTGATAATCCCATGACGCTGGTGGAGAGAATGCCAAGAATGTGCAAAGCTGTCATCAAGGCAAAGCGTGGCTACTTTGAAGAATCTCAAATGTACAATTTATTTTGATTTGTTTAACACTTTTTTGGTTACTACATGATTCCATTTGTGTTATTTCATAGTTTTGATGCCCTCACTATTATTATACAATGTAGAAAATAGTAAAAATAAAGAAAAACCCTTGAATGAGTAGGTGTGTCCAAACTTTTGACTGGTACTGTATAACCCCTAACTTGAGTTCAGTCTTCGCCAATGAGAACGAAGTTGGGCCTGGCTTCGTCCTTCTTGACTGGGAAATGCCTTGATTCTAGGCCCTAGGAAATCCTACATCCATCTCATTAGATCAGAACAGGATGGATCAACAGTGATTCATATTACTGGTTTGCATCCTAAAAAAAGGATAGTTGTGTTTTGCTGCATAACACACTAACATTACTTGTCTACAAATATGATGTGGATCATTGTCAGGATATTTGATATATAAGCTTCAGTAACAAAAGAACACCATGGTTGTAATAACACTTTAAACAGGTAGTTTGTACATGTGTAGAATGTGTTTGTTTTGAATTTCTTCTGAATAACTGGTCAGGGCTTAGCATTTTCCATCCAGCTTCAGGTAACTTTGATGTAAAGGCTTCATCACACCTATAGTGATGACTTCTATCCGTCACACCCATTGTTGCATATCCATTGTTCACTAGATATATCAATGTAATTACACCCAACACAATGTTGAAAAACAGAATGCTTCGCACCACTAGATCACATAATTAGACATGTGAAAGCTGCAGCAGGGACTCTAACCAGGGCTCATACGTTGCAAAGTGAGCTCTAACAGCCGTTGCCATGAAATCCTAGTAGTCCTATGGAATAATCCTTGTTACAATAGCTTAGGTATATAACATGATTGACACAACGGTAAAAATCATCATGAAACATCCTTGGAAGTGCTGTAAGCCTAAGCCAACATAGTTGATTATTTACATGAACCTGTTTAACAACTCTGATACCTTCTTTAATTGTGATTTATTCTCCCCAGATGAAAATGCAGTTGCATTGTTTTTTAATAAAACCTCAAATGCAAGGATCATCAACATAATTTTTTGATGATCATTATAAATGAATTCAATTCAGTTTCAAATTGTTCACAGAAAGTAGGATTTTGTTGTAAGGAAACATTAAAGCGCTATCTTCTGGCTCTTTTAGGAGATTCTGAAATTAGTATCTGGTAGTAATAAGCAGGATGTTCAGATAGGCTCATCTCAACCCCGTGGCTATAGCGTTCTCTACTGTGCTAACCACTACTATTATTCAAAGAGATTAACCTCGCCAGTCTCCTCAAGGTGACAGCAGACATAGAGATCGACCAGGTCCCGCCTCCTCAGTCTTTTAGAAGGAGCAGTTCTGAAGACAGAGACGCCATCCCTCCACTGAAGTTTGGGTTCTGTGATGTCTGTAAACGAGCCGCCACCAGACATGAGATCAAGTGACCAGCTCCCCTGGGGAACGTAAACCGATAAACGGATCTGTACAATAGGAGGACACGTCCCACTAGTACAGCCTCAGTGAAGCAACTGCTTCCTCCTGTCCCAGCTTACAGGCTGACTACTCCGAAAAGTTGTGAGTTCTGTCACCATAACTTCCTGATATACTGCATTCTCTTTCTACTGAGTGCTGGCATTGTTGTGATCAAATGGCCTTGCTGTCTGAAAACTCCAGTAACACTACTCCACCCGTGTAATGCTAAAACACTTTATAATTTTTGTTTTCATTAGGCAACACACACAGTTAAAATGTGCCATGAATGTATACACATAATTAACTTATTGATTGATAATAGAATAATCTCATCATCAACCACAGCTGAATCCAATGATAGACATATTGCATTGATGGTTTTGTAAATGGATGTTCAGTCTTAATTATTGTCTAGTGCCGGTATAAGTTAACATCATATCCCTGTAGGTCATCATGGATAACGTCATCATGGTGCTCCAGACAGGTGTGTACAGCCTTCAGGATGGTTTTCAGACGACGGTCCAGCACTGAGAGGTGTTGTACAGAGAGGAGGGGGGCCACACTCTCCAGGGGATCCTGGGACAGAGACTCCCTCATGACATCACTCAGACGGAAGCCCGGGAGGGACAGGAGACGCAGACGCATGAGAGTTGAGCGACGGATTCTGAGACAGAGAAAGAGATTTGGGAGAGAGAGAAGAAAAAGACAGAGAGGAGGACAAGGGGAGAGAGAGAGGAGAGAAAGAGAGAGAGAAGGAAGACAAGGAGAGAGAGAGAGAGGAGGAGGAAAGTGAGAGAGAGAATGAGAAGGAAGAGAGGGGGAGAGATGAGTCTCCTCTTGCACTTTTTTTCTGCTGCACTTGCACCTGATCTTTATACAAGCTGATAGTTTTACCTGCAACACTGTCGTAAGGGCACCAATATGGAGGGTTCATCAACAGAATGACGCCCAAACCTAAAAATAACATAGTTTCCACAATATTACACAACTGTTATATCGGTATGTATAAACTTGCCAGTGCAAAACAAAATTTGCACTGGTGACGCATCATTCATGGCAAGTGAGGCACAGCCCAACCACTGTCCAGCAGATGGCCCTGTTTTGTATGTAATTCTGGCATTAATTTGTGTGACAACATTATATCGTATCAGTTAGCAAACAATGTAAACAAAATAACTGCTTGAGTTAATATTACAGCATACTCGACTCCTCCATGTCATATCATTGTTTTGGTCAATATTCTTTGAGTAAGGCAGATCCAGAATGCAGCTGTTTCAGCCTTGCTCATGTGCCTTCTGTGGCGGAGGGGCACAGAGCGTAGGCGTTGTTGATCTTCTCTGGTTGCGCGTGATTGGCTCAGGGTGATGTCACTTACAACACCCCAGCACCTACTGGGAGAGCTCACTGACGACCAGGCAGCTTCTTCCCATTGGGTGCTGCCATAGAGTTCAATTGGCAGTGCCTGTCCAAGAAGTCTCAAGGTCATTTGTCACAGATAAGTCTACATCTTTTCTCCAGTGATTGGACTGATGTGTGTCAACCTCATTGTTTATCTTCTAGCCACCTGAAAAGTTATCATGTTGACTATCTCCTAGCAAATCATTTTCAAGCTATGTAGAAAATGTAGAGATAAAACATTTCGGTGCTCATCAGCCACTAAACTTTGAAATAAGCCCACCCGTTAAAAAGAAAGCAAGCTGGAAAAGAAGATTCAACTGTGGTTGGTGGTGAATAGAAGCAGTGGCTAACATCTGTTTTGAGGTAGCTCTACGACGCGGCTTGTTAATGTTTGATGCCACTGTTATACTCATGGAACTGTAACTATGCAATGGATGAAGTGAGGGAGTAACTTGTTGCTTTATTCTAAAAGGGAGCGTCTTGGTAAAAGGCAGGCAGACACACTCAGAATGGTGTTTTGGCTGCGTTCCAATACTTTAATAATGTAATATTGTAGACCCATGCTGAATTTGACTATGGGAAGTAAACTGATCATAACTGAACGTTTGTGTCTGTAGTGGTTTCGATGCATATTAGCTTTTTTGATACATCCAATATTTTAAAGTTAAAATCGCCACTGAACATACAGTATGTATCACATTATAAGGTATTGATGGAAGGTATGGTACTCACGCCCTCCCGTTGTCTAGGTGCAGCAGGAAAGTGTCATTCCCAAACTTCTCAAAAGTCTCGTAGTGATGTCTGTCCATATTGCCTTAGTAGGAATTAAAGCAAAACAATAGTTTATTGCTTTCTGTCTATTCAAAATCTGTTCCACATTATCAGTGGACTTAAACCTTGGCACATTCCTAATATGGTCGTGTGGGGAAATGTTCAGAACATTTAGTCATTCTTATGGAGCAATACATGGAATGTATTGCTTCAGTGACTCGATAAAAAACAAAAGAAGAGAAAAATCAAGGTAGTGTGTTGAATTGTTACTGATTTCAAGAATATTGGAATTACTGAAGTAGTAATAGTAGTAGAATCTGTGTCGTTCAGTGTGCTTACTGACTCATGAGGAAGTCCAGAATGACCATGTCAATTAGATCCACTAGTCTGGTGCCTTGGTTGTATGGAGGAGTCTGTTTCACCGTGTCACAGTAATCTGGGTTCTTCTCCCATCTGAAACAGTAGCAGCTGCATGTGAGGTATGGACTCGAACACGTGTATGCTTTAGTCAAATGCACGGGTTTATTGCCAGTGGGGGACAATATGATACTACTACACATTATTACATTGCATTGATCAGTTGAATTCTATCAATGCAATCCAAACGTTGAATTATACCTCCAACCCATCAGTTTGCCATCTACTGTACAGTATATAACCACTAATACAGATATACACTTCACTTGGTTTCTTCACAACCCCTCCCATAGTTAGAGACCCCCAGGCAAGGGGCCCATTTCGGTACCCACTACCCACGGTGCCAGTTTGGTGCGGCTGTAGGAGCGCCTCCAAGGGGACCTCCAGGAGCGTCTGGGGGCCAGGGAGAGGTCAGGCAGCATGGAGGCCAGGGACACCTCCAAGACCTGGGGTCGACCACACACTGGGTTCTCTGTGGAGCAGTAGTATTCACACTGACCGTGGAAACACAAATTACCCACTGGGGGAGGCGGAAGGAGAGAGAGAGAGACAATGGGTTGGGTGAATAGTACAGTTAACTGACTAAATGCAAGTAGTAGGCCTACAGTGGACAGTTGTTGCCAAACATTTGGGGTCATAACCCATCTAAAAGCATTTAGAACTTTTTCTTGTGACCAGTCATAAACCCAGAACGACACAGAAAAGTAAACTGTAGCCCACCAGTGCAACCCAACCAACCGTTTGGGAAACTCTGGACTAGCACATAGTGCAAGCCACTATACACACACAAGCTTAATAACAGAGAAGGAGGGAAATTTGGTTGCTATCTGTGCTGATTGGACACACCAGGAGAGTTAGATTTGATTATGAAAGCTGATTGGACCAACCGCCACACACCAGGAGAGGTGAAGAAGGTTCTGGATAGTTTGTGGTCTGTGGTGATAGCTCTGATCTCTCTGGTTATGTTGATGAGTCTACCTACCACTGGAGGGATTCTACAGAAACCTAGCACCCTGAGAGACGACACACACACACAGATAAAGAGAGATATAAATCAGTGGTAGTGATTTAGACGTTATTTTCTCCTCTTTCTTTTGACACACAGATTAATCTCAGATGGGAGGTCCATTTTTTATTGTTTTCACCTGTCTAGGTGGAAGGCAGCAATCTCTGCATTGTGTCTCTCAAAGTCAGAGAAGTAGAACAGGTTGAAGTCTGTCTCTGCATCTCTCTCCTGCCTGCATAAAACACACACAGAACAATGTGATTTTTCTCACCTCCAAAATAAGATTACTGTGAAAGAGTAAGAGTGTTATGTGACTGATACAATAAAGTTGTATTGTATTGTATAGTATCATATCACATTGTATATCATAAGGTAGTATATCGTATTGTAAGCCGTATTGTATATCATTTTGTTCTTTGATGAACTGCAATGTGCCTTTTACTATTGTCTAGGCTCAGCTCTGTCAGCTGAGGTTGCTCTTAAATGCTGATAAGACAAAGTTCATGGTTTTCAAGAAATCTAAGATGAAACCATTAAAGCTAATTTATGCTTGATCTGAAAATGTGGTCGGAGGTTCCGCAATTGCGGACCCTCCAGAGGCATGCCGAGGTCAAATTGAGCTCTGTACTGCATCGCCGCATGGTGCCCAAATTTGAACAATGCGGAGGGCTATATATTACTCTGCATTGACATGATTGGTTGACGGTAGGTGGGGCGGGAAGGTCCAGTATAAACACAAACTTACTTCCTTGACAAGAGCTCTGCTCTGCTTAACGAAGCGCAAGAAGTAGAAATACCCTGACTTCTGCAGAGGCCGTGTCGCAGTAAATGCTGTATGGCCACTGCAGATGTCGGATTGACCATGCAGAGCCTTTTAGACTCTTCCATGCATAGTCACTATGCAGGACGAGCAAATAGAAAAGGGTATCAACTTACTTGAGTTTCTTGTTAGATGAGTGGTTCACATCTAAACCCCACATCTAGGGTCTTGTGAAAAAGCTCAGGCTCAAATTGGAGTTTTATTTTCAAAATAAGTCGTGTTTTTCTTTAAAAAGTGAGAAAAAAATACTTGTCTTGTCTTTCTTGCCTGTAATCGACTATGGTGATAACTTGTACATGTTTGCCCCTGTGGCATCATTACATATGCTGGACACTGTGCACTGCTGAGGTTTGTTACAAACTCCAAAGCCTTCCCTCGTCCCTGCAAATGTTTTAGTTGTATCTTATCCAGAGCAACATTCAGTAGTGAGCGCATACATTGTCAAACTAGTCCGCCGTGGGAATCAAACCCACAATCCTGGCGTTGCAAGCACCATGCTCTACCAACTGAGCTACACGGACTGTACCCTCTATATGAGAGTGGGCTGGCCTTCCTTAGCTCTTCAGAGGCGAAGTCATTGGTACGTTTTTATTTATAAGGCCATGCTAAGACTGCTCCCAGTTTACCTGTGTACCTACATTGTCCATCAGATTAATGAAAATTATCGCCTATGCTCACAGGACAGCTAGGTGAGAGGAGAGCTAGGTAAAAAAAAGTGTTCCAATACTCTGCCCTCTCTACTTGGAATGAGCTACAAAATGACTTGAAACTACAGGAGTTCCTCTCCTTCAATTATTTTAAAGCTAGGGTAAAAACGATGGTGGAAAATTATTTGAAGGGGCGGTCAATATTTTGACCCCTAGGTTCAAACACTCCAATGTGCCTGTTAAATGTATTAGCTGATGTTTTTAAACTGTAGTGCTTTGTGTTTTACGTTGTAAATGTTGACAATTTGTGTGCTGCTTTTTTTCGGCCAGGCCTCTTTTGCTAAATAGATGTTTAATCTCAATGAGACTAACCTGGTCAAATAAAGGTCAAGTAAATAAAGATCATACGTCGTATCGTGGATTCTCACCTCATGGGTTTGAGGAGGGCCTGTCCGTAGTTGGGGAATGACATGATCAGCTTGAGCTGGGTACCCCCACTCTTCTGTACTGAAACACACATAACAGACAACGCTACAACGTCACCATGATAATCACACACCAGCATGCAGACCCTCAGAACACAGAGACATATCACTTACCGTACATTAAAACACATGAAAGTCACAGGGTCTCCACAACATTCAAAGGAAATACACCATTAGGTAGGTACCTGTCATTGACTGCACTGATGGTGTTCTTTTGGTAATAGTACAGTATTTCTAGTGGATTTGACATAAATGCAGTTACCCCTGTTCTCCACAGGGCGTCCTCATTACATAAAGTACAGAATGTGGCCGAACATCAAAAACTGTCTGGTATCATTTAGTGGTGGTTCTAGAATCTAGGGACTTTAGAGAGGAGGAGTGAGAAGAAGAGGAAGATGAGGAGGAGTATATGAAACGTGGCTATGGGCCAGCCCACACACAAGCTGATTATTGCGTAATCTTTTATGCTCAACACAGTACAGTGTTGAGAGTGTGTGTATGCGTGTGTTTGTGTGTGAGCATATGTTTGTGTGTGTTTATATGCATGGATGTGTGAGTGGGATTTTTTTATGATCAGTGCAGGATTATATTGACTGACCTCAGAACAAAAGATCAGAGGAGCTGGAGATTTCGATTATCTGGCTTTCACGTTTCTACTCTGACTGTTTCTTTACTGTCATCCATTTGCTGATGTTCTAGTTTGGTGTAATCACTTTGTGTATTTTGCAGTTTAAAGACTTATAATTGCTTTCAGTGGTTTTAGATTTTATCCTCACAGTCTATGCGTAACGGTTTTCTTCAGGTGAAGTAGAGGCGGACCAAAACGCAGCGTGGTGATGATTCATGTTTGTTTAATGAAGAAAACTCTACATGAATAAACTACAAAACAATGGAATGTGAAAACCTAAACAGTCCTATCTGGTGCAGGTGCAGAGACAGGAACAATCACCCACAAACACACAGTGAAACCCAGGCTACCTAAATATGGTTCCCAATCAGAGACAATGACTAACACCTGCCTCTGATTGAGAACCATATCAGGCCAGACATAGAAATAGACAAACAAGACATCCAACATAGAATGCCCACTCAGATCACACCCTGACCAACCAAAACATAGAAATATACAAAGCAAACTATGGTCAGGGTGTGACACTATGGTTGATTGGTTAGTGTTTAAGAATTGCTTTTGGCTTTTGTTTGTTTCTTTTTGTTTGTTTCTTTAGATTGTGTGTTTAATTATGATACTCACTCACTCACACACACAAAACTCCCACTCCCCCTTCCCCTTCCCCACACGCTCAAACCCATACACAGTAGCTTGGCACACAAAAAAATACTGGGTTAAAAACAACCCTATTTGGCTTCTTTGGAAAACCAGCGCTGGGTAAATATTGGACAGAACACACACTGGGTTAGTTTGACCCAGCCAGTTGGGTCGCGTTAATATGGATTATACAAACATGGGTTTATTTTACCATCAGTTTTTTTAACCATTAGTTGGGATGAATTAACAGCTCCATTTGTTATTTTCAGGAGGCATGGCCTATTAGAGACATGGGTTTCAGACAATTATTTTTGGCCACCTGTAATAGCAAATGTATTTCCTGTTCATCATGTTTGTACACTGCAAATTTCTTTTTTTTGCACATGATATATTATAACATAAAACTCATAACATTATTATCTACATATCCCAACATTGAAATATCCATAGGGTCTTGGGAAACATTGATTAATGTGGCAGTGTTCAACCTTAACATGAAATAACAACAAAGCAGATGAACCGGAATGACATTTACTTTCACGGGTGGCTAAAAATAACTATCTAAAAGCCACGCCCCTGCTAAGCCAGTCCTCTAGTCTTCTGAGCTCACCCACTGAGTCATATTTCGATAACCCAGCACCAATAACCCATCACCCGGCACCAATAATCCAGCGTTTCTTTTTAAAGAAAACAACCTAAGTGACCCAACGCTTGCAACCCAGCATGGTCAACCAAACAACCAAGTATTTTTTAGAGTACTGCTACTTCCCTGTTTGCATGTGATAGATAAACAAATGGATCCCAACCAAGGCTTCTGAACAGTCCCACAACAGACAGGATTTGAGGGCCATCAGACAATGTTTTACAGCCTCCCAGGGTAATCTCTTCATTCACTGTAATGCCAACTCTTTTGTGTCTCGTGTGTATGTGTGGGTTGAATGGGCCCGTGGACACAAAGCTAGGGTTAGGATTGGGGTTATGGCTAGGCTTAGAGTTGAGCCGGGGTGTGGACATGAAGCTATGGTTAGGGTTATGGCTAGTGGTCTGTATAATTCAGGAATAGCATATATTGAACAAAAATATAAACGCAACATGTAAAGTGTTGGTCCCATGTTTCATGAGCTGAAATAAAAGATCCCAGAAATGTTCCATATGCACAAAATGCTTATTCTCTCAAATGTTATGCACAAGTGAGCATTTCTCCTTTTCCAAGATAATCCATCCACCTAAAAGGTGTGGCATATCAAGAAGCTGATTAAACAGCATGATCATTACACAGCTGCACCTTGTGCTGGGGACAATAAATGGCCACTCTAAAATGTGCAGTTTTGTCACACAACACAATGCCACAGTTGTCTCAAGTTTTGAGGAAGCATGCAATTGGCATGCTGACTGCAGGAATGTCCAACAGAGCTGTTGCTAGATCATTTTATGTTAATTTCTCTACCATAAGCCAACTCCAATGTCGTTTTAGAGAATTTGGCAGTACGTTCAACTGGCCTCACAACCGCAGACCATGTGTAACCACACCAGCCCAGGACCTCCACATCTGGCTTCTTCACCTTCAGAATCGTCTGGGACCACCCGGACATCTGAAGAAACTGTGCACAACTGAAGAATTTCTGCACAAATGGTCAGAAACCGTCTCAGGAAAGCTCATCTGCGTGCTTGTCGGCCTCACCAGGGTCTTGACCTGACCGCAGTTCGAATTCGTAACCAACTTAATTGGGCAAATGCTGACCTTTGATGGCCACTGGCACGCTGGAGAAGTGTGTACTTCAGAGGAATCCTGGTTTCAACTGTACCGGGCAGATGGCAGCGTATATGGCGTCGTGTGGGTGAGCGGTTTGCTGATGTCAACGTTGTGAACAGAGTGCCCTGTGGTGACGGTGGGGTTATGGTATCAGCAGGCATAAGCTATGGACAACAAGAACAATTGCATTTTATTGATAGCAATTCGAATGCACGAGATACCGTGACGAGATCCTGAGGTCCATTGTCGTGCCATTCATCCGCTGCCATCACCTCATGGGTCAGCATGATAATGTACGGCCCCATGTCGGAAGGATCTGTACACAATTCCTGGTAGCTGAAAATGTCACAGTTCTTCCATGGACTGTATTCTCACAATTAAGCATGTTTGGGATGCTTTGGATCGAAGTGTACGACAGTGTATTCCAGTTCCTGCCAATATCCAGCAATTTCGCACAGCCATTGAAGAGGAGTTGGACAACATTTCACAAGCCACAATCAAGATACCGATTAACTCTATCCGAAGGAGATGTGTCACGCTGCATGTGGCAAAGGGTGGTCACACCAGATACTAATCAAAGGGCTACTCAGACCCTTCTTTTACGCTGCTGCTACTCTCTGTTTATTATCTATGCATAGTCACTTTAACTCTACCTACATGTACATATTACCTCAATTACCTCGACTAACCGGTTCACTGTAAGGTGAACACCTGTTGTAATCGGCGCATGTGACAAATAACATTTGATTTGATTTGATACTGACTGGTTTTCTGATCCACGCCTCTACCTTTTTTTAACAGATGCTTATCTGTATTCTCAGTCATGTGATATCCATAGATTAGGGCCAAATGTATTTATTTAAATTGACTGATTTCCTTATTAGAACTGTAACTCAGTAAAATCTTTGAAATTGTTGCGTTTATATTTTTGTTCAGTGTAGTTTACTCCATGTCCAGTTCATGCTGATTGATACAGAGTTGATCTCAACTCCACTTAGTAAGACAGTCATCATCTTGTTTGTGGAGTTTGGGCTTCCCCTTGGGGTTGAAAGATAATACAGTACCATCCCCATTTTAAGGCTCATGCATTTAGCCCAACTGACTTGGAATAGCTACAGTACTTTAGTTTGTTTAAAAACAAGCTACAGTGGTGCCACAGGCTGTTGTACTGCAGACAGTCATGTTTGAATTACAATATTTGTGGCTTAGTTTACTCAAAAAAGCTGTATAAATTAAAGGGATTTTGGTAATGAATACACAATCCTTTATGTACTTCCTCAGAGTCAAGTGAACTCCTGTATACCATTTTTAAATCTCTATGTCCAATATGAAGGAAGTTCTAGGTAATTTTGTGAGCTAATGCTAACTAGCCTGCTAGTATCCTTCCAGTCATTGCGCTAACGCTAGCCTCAACCACCACAACCCTAACCCTAGCTTCCTGTCCACTCCCCAGCTCAACATTAACCCTAGCCAAAACCCAAACCCTAACCTTAACCTTAGCTTCACCATGTCCACACCCTGGCTCAACCCTAACCGTAGTCTTATTCCTAATCTTAGCTACATGTCCATACCCCAGCTCAACCCTCTCACCTGCGCTGAGGATGCGTTGTGTGGCCATCTGTTGAGTCACCTCGGCAACGCTAGGGTCATTCCTGTCATACAGCTCCCAGCGAGAGATCCCAAGGTGGTACCTCAGCCAGGCAGGGTGGGTGTCCGCACTTCTAGTCCAATTAGCTCGGTCATAGCCATCCTCCTCGCTGTCACTCTGCCTATATGGAAAGAGCAGGGGAAGATGGTAGGGGAAACAGGCCAATTAAGCAATGGGTATCACAAATGTATGAGAAAAGTAATATGCTATGACAGAATGATATACTTTGTTGTTATCTAGAAAGCATTTTCTTTCCTCTTTAATTTTTCGACTTTGTTGTTATCAGTGGTCTTCCACTCCTCTTTCTCTCACTCACCACTCACTATCTTCACTGCTTTTGTCACTGTCCTCCTCCTCATCTTCCTCCTCACTGTCCCCTCCCTTGTTCTTTGGCTTCAACTTCAGCAGCCAATCGTCTTCCAGCAGATGTTTGCGTGGCAGGTTGTACAGCGGGTGGCTGAAGAGGGCCTCCAGCTTGGAGCGACTGCTGATCCATTGGCTCACTTTGGTGGCCATTTTGGTTTGAATCAGCTTTTTGTCCTTCTCCTTCTCATTGACAATGTTGAATGAGGCCTCCACGTTGTGGTCTATGTGGGCGGCCATTTTGGTAAAGTCTCCATTCATGCGACTTACTGGTAATTTGTGTGAGCTGCTTTGTGAGGAAAGGGAGTGAGATCTCCCCTGTTTTCCATGGGGAACAGTTCCAGGAAAAGACAAAGAGGAGGAACAGGAGGAGGGGGGGGGGATAACGCAGGATGTTTGGAGGACGGAGAGACAGAAGAGGGCCAGGATGAGGTGGAGAGCCAGGGACAGACATGTCAATACCAAACAGACGGAATGAGAGAGACGACCCACGCCCTGCCTCGCCATGCTGGGAGAGAGTGAAAACTTCAATTCACATTACCTCCAAATATAATCTGCTTTATAATATTCAAAACTCTGAAGAAGGCAGTTGTTGAGTCAAGAGTCACGACAGATTAACAGGCATAAAGGAAACAAAGGGAAATGTGACAGAGTCATAACCGGGCAAGCAGGCGGACAGACAGACAGAAAAGACAGCCAGCCACCAGACAGCCAGCCAGAAACAGCCAGCCAGTATTCCTTAACACAAATCTATCTCCTCTCCTCATCAAAGCACAGACACAATGTGATTCCAGTTAGCTACCCTGAGAATCAAGCACCGCTAAAGAGAATCAATATATTATTGAAGGCCCACCGCTCCAACATTCCCAGTATGAAGCAGCAGTAGGATGGCTAATGCATTACTTACTTTGTTTTTTCACAATGTGCCAAGAAGTTGTGAGACTCTCTCTTCCCCTCACTCTCTCTGGATCCTCAATAAATGTGACAGGGCAAAAATACACTTGTAGTACATTTTCATTTTGTCAATTTTTTTCTCCCTTTCTCTCCCTGACAGACAGCTGATAGTGATTCTGTTATCTGTGTGGTCACGCTAGTTCAAACAGAACAGAGGTAGGAGCCAGGTTAGAGTGACCGGGATGGACGTTACAGTGAGGAGGGGACATTCATATTACCCCTTTATTTTAGGATTCGTTTTTTAGAACACCAGATACTTTCAATAGAAATACATATTGTAATGCGTAATTGGATTGAATTGTAGATGGGATTTATTACACAAGGCACACACACACCGATACAGACACACACACTCTTGACGGGTCGTCACCCACTGGCTCTCATTCTCTATTGACTGGTTCTCATTCTCTATTTTCAGCCTCATTAGTCTACAGCCCCAGCCCTCCGTCTACTGAGCTTGCATGCCAAATGGCACCCTATTCCTTATATAGTGCACTACTTTTGACCACCAGGGCCCTTCCTCCAGAAACAGACACACGCACGCACACCCACACAGATGCGAGCACACACACACGCACGCACACACACACTCAGCTTCACATGTTTGTAGAGTGTTGTAGTAACATACTGTAGTAGTATTACTTCACAAAGCACCCATGAGCACAGACCAGATCAAATATTTGTACTCCTTCTATCCTCCTCCTCTCTTCTCTCAGCTTCATCTATCTCTCCTCAATTCCCATGCTCCCCCTTTCCTTTTACCCTCCCTCCAGCTCTCTTACCTGCTGATAAATGCATTCCTCATCTACCTCTATCCCTTTAATTCCTTCCCTGATTATTTCCTGATGGGGACAGTTTATTCCTCAGACAGACAGACCAAAGCTTCAAAGTCCGTCCTGTTTCCCTCAAAGCAGTTAATGTAGGTTGCTTGGAAACTACCCAGAATTCTCACCATAATTGTCTGTTACTTCAAACCAAAAAAAAGAAAGGTACAAGAACAACGTTGACCCAGTCGACTAATGTGTTGCACCTCACTGCCGTGGCAGACTTACTTATACAGTGTTGAGACAGAGAGAGGACGAGAGGGAGAGTGTTTCTTGTTACAGATGGTGGGTGAAGTGATGGCGTGGCCAGCAGAGAGATCAAATCAAATCAAATCAAATCCTGAGAGATGAGGGTAGAGCTCTTTGATGGCAGAGTCACTGTGGGTTGCGCTGGTGGTTCAGTTACTCCCTGGCTACCAATTAATATTTCATTTCGAGAGAGAGAGAGAGAGAGAGAGAGAGAGAGAGAGAGAGAGAGAGAGAGAGTGAGAAGAAAAAGAGTGGGAGGAGAGGGAGAAATTAAGAGAACGTAAGAAAAAAAGAGATGGAGTGAGGGGAAATATCATGCATGGGAAATGAACAGCAAGAGGGGACACGTGGAATACCAAAACATAGTGCTGGTAACATGTGTTAATGTGTCATGTTAAGACTGATCCAGAGATTCCACACACATAGCCACACACACAGTTAAATAATCCCTGTGTAATCTTGCATCCCGGCATTCCAAAAGGACTGTCATCCTTATCCTTATCCCATTCTCATAATGCCTTTTTTCTTTAACTCCCTAACTCTTTTTCTCCATCAATCCATCCCCTCTCCCTGTTCCAAGGCATCAGCTTGTGGGATAGTGCTAATCCTCCCTGTCTCCCACTGGGACAATCTGTCACTGGCTATAGAGGAAGAGAGAGTGTGTGTAAGTCAGTGTGTCTGACTGTGAGTGTTGGTGAGAGAGGATGGAGGAAGTAGAGGGAAAATAGGAGGGGGAGGCCCCCACAATAAAAAATACTAGTTTTTTATAGAATACTACAGTACTTACTATAGAATGATATATACTGAACAAAAATATGAATGCAACATGCAACAAATTCAAATATTTTACCGAGTTACAGTTCATATAAGAAAATCAGTCAATTGAAATAAATTCATTAGGCCGTCAAATGACTGGGCAGTAGTGCACCCACCGGGGATTCAGGCCCAACCAATCAGAGTGAGTTTTTCCTCACAAAAGGGCTTTATTACAGACAGAAATACTCCTCAGGTCCTGGATAGGTGTGGTTACACGTGATAGGCCGGTTGGACGTACTGCCAAATTCTCTAAAACGGCGACAGCTCTGGTGGACATTCCTGCGGTCAACGTGCCAACTGTAAAACTTGAGACATCTGTGGCATTGTGTTGTGTGACAAAACTGCACATTTTAGAGTGGCCTTTTATTGTCCCCAGCACAAGGTGCAGCTGTGTAATGAGCATGCTGTTTAATCAGCTTCTTGATATGCCACCTGTCAGATGGATGGATTATCTTGGCAAAGGAGACATTTTCACGAATAGGGATATAAACAAATTTGTGCACCAAATTTGAGAGAAATTTGTGCATATGGAAAATGTCTGGGATTTTTTATTTCAGCTAGTGAAACATGGGACCAACACTTTACATGTTGAGTTAATATATTTTTGTTCAGTGTAGTAAATTGTAATATACTTTAAAATAATATATTAAAAACAATATTATCCCTCGATGTGTAGTACTTACTATAGAATTTTGTAGTAAACTAGAGAATACTATAGTAAACACAACAGTATTATCTCAAGAAAAAAAAACTATGTAGTAAATACTACAGTAATGTTTGCAAAAACACTACAGTGAATACTGTAATATTTATACCATAGTATACTATAGTATTTTTTCATGTGGGGGGTTAGAGATGGAGAGGCAAGGGAGCAAATTAGAGAAAGCAGAGGCAGAATGAAGACCTGAACGGGAAAGAGAAAGAAAAACAATATAATTTTGGTCCAGCTGAATAGACAAGACAGAGGGAGAAATGAGACGAAGGCAGAGAGAGCAACAAATAAAAAGGAAGACATGAGGGAAACAGATGACTCGGGGAGAGAGAGCGAGAGAGACTAGAGGGTTCTGGGAATCTAGGATGATTTAGAAGAGGAAAAGAGAACTAAGATTTAAAACCACTCTTACTGCTTGCACCCAATAACAGTGTGAGACGGAATATGGAGCAGTATGTAATTTGTTCTCTAGTCTAGGTGATAGGACGCACGTAGGTTCACTCACATCCATAGAAACTCAAATTTCAGGGTCAGTGCTGTGCTCACACACAACCTGCACTTTATATTTACATTTTAGTCATTTAGCAGATGCTCTTATCCAGAAGGACTTACATGAGCAATAAGGGTTAAGTGCCTTGCTATATATAACTATTTACTTCAGAACTTGGCCTATAGATAAGAAGGACCACCAAGGGCCTAGCAGTAAATTGCCTTCTCTAATCTGAAACTATTACATCAAAGGGCAGGTTGCTCTGTTGGTTGCCGCGTTTTAAAGGGCGGGTTGCCCTTGGTTATAGTGTTAGCATGGTGGCTAATTAAAAGGGAACTCTGAAGGGTTTTGGTCTTTCCAACACCTCCATAGCCAAATGTTTTGCAACGGAAAAACCAAAATAAGCGTTTCTTACTGGACAAATTCAGGTAGGTCCCTCCCCATTTCATCCCGTTTGCTTCATAGTGAATAGACACTAGGGACATCCTGTATATATAAATCCCCGGTCCACATACTTTCAACAAACAACACCCACAATCGGAAGATTTGAAAAAACTAAAACATTTTTATCACTTTCAGAAATAATTTCATGTGCAATGAATTTATGAATGTATGCAAACACACAGTGTTGAAGTGAAAACAGCAATACAATGCATCGGTGTTATGGTACCTGGTTGCATCCACAGTTGACAACATAAAGGATTCTATGTGGCATTGAGATGGTATGCCTAGTTGATATCCATTGAAATGCAATGCCTAGGCCTAGGGAGTCAGAAGAGCTCATGTAATATCATCAGTTGTGATACAAATTCAGAACAACAACGACACCTATCCATGACTATCTTATAACATTGGCGTGACAGAAAATAACTATTATTTCAACAATAAGCTCTTTCATAAAAAGCCCATGATGATCATTTACAAAATCAGATTCCATCTTCACATTCAAATTCAAGTATTTAATGTACATTGAGAGGATATAAAAGTCCCTGTGATATCTTATCAGTTATAGGAGGAGTAGAGACACAGACAAGGGTGACTTATGGGACTCATGTCTGAAAGGTGAAGACTAAAGGTATACTACTATAGAAGGAGATAAAAAAATCCTCTATAGAGAGGATTGGAGAAACAGAGACCGTGTGAATTGAGAGCAATGAGAGAGACTGAGAGAGTGTGTGTTTCTGTGTGTAAGGATGTTTTTCAGCAGATGGCATGGCAGCCCACCGCGACGACAGTGTGCCAACGTACAAGCGGAATGGAGGAAAGACAGAGCTGGATGCATTTTTTTCAAAAGGTGAGCATGAGGAGATGTTGATGAGAACACACACACACCGCCTCGAGTTAAAGAAGTAGAGCAGAAAGTAATAGGGAAAGAGAGTGCAAGTGTTTCAGCCCCACTGAATTCCATCAGTAGGATAGTAGGAGACAGCAGACTCCTTCATGCAGTGAACTCACTGCTCTGTAGAAATGATCACATTTGTATACAGATAAAACTTGGTCATTTTCATAATGTTCGGGCACACACAAGGCAAGAGTGTGACATGCTGATATTGAATACAATATATCAATTATGACTCAGCCTAATCAATCAATGATGTATGGGACATCACAGGCAGGCAGGCAGGTGCACACACACACACACACACACACACACACAATCAGTAAATAACAAAGAAAAATACTGCAAAGCTCAGAGATTCACCAATCATCCAGGATGTGTATATAAATATATACACACTCGTTAGGTAGAGACAGACTGGGTGGGAGGGGTGTGTGTGTGCCTGTGTGTTTGTGTGTGTGTGCTAAGCACACTTCCACACACACACGGCCAGGCTGCCTCCAAAGAACATGTAGAGCAGGTTCTTGACCTCGTGTGTCACCTCGAAGCCAAAGCCCTCACCAATCACCACGTGCCACGAGCTGCCAAACTTTTTATCCATCGACTCTTTGATCATCTTCGCAGCATTCTGAAATGGAAAGAGAGAGAGGTTAGAGAAGATACAGAAACCAAACCAAATCCCTGGCTCCTATCCATAAGCCCTTGTCAACACCACCTTGTGGATTTGAGAGTAAAGGATAGAAGTCAGCAATATGGCTGAAACTGAATACTTATCCATTGATAGGGATGAGGGATCCATTTGGAATTGGGCCTTTGAGAGAGGAGAGGAAGTGATGGAGGGGGTAAAATACAGAGGGGAGGAGGAGAGAGGGAAAGAAGGAGAGAGAGACGGAGGAAGAGAGAGAGAACCAGTGTTCTAGTCCAGATGGACACACAGGTTTGCTGGAATGAGTGGTGAGGCAGGCTGACACAATGCCAGACTGGCTGAGAGGGTGGATTACATACAGGCCTGGTTTTAAAAAGTGACTGTTTGGATTAAAGCAATAGTGAGTGTGCTGTACTAATCAAGCTGCACTTCGCACAGTGTATAGACAGACGGACAGACCTCATTATTGGTGGCAAACTTCTCACAGGCTGTGACACACAGTTCCATCGTTTCCACTCTCATCTCTTCTGGCATGTCTGTGTGCTGTGAAGAAATCAGAACAATACATTACAACACTCACCATTTACTCCACGAAACCGACGGTCACACAGCCTCTACTTGTGAACCACATATGTGTCACAGCAGCGAAACGATCTGTCTCACCCTGATGAGTGGGAAGCTGTGCAGCCTCTTGTAATCGGCCTCCTCCTTCTTGCTCTCTGTTGTCTCTGCCATTCCCTTCTCCTTCTGGAGAGAAAACTCACTCACATTTGAATGGAAGGATGGCCTTAGTATTTATTTGGCAGGTTAAAATGTTAGCTACATGTTGCCACAATGTTTGTCAAGTACTACAGTAGGCATGAGCAAAGGAGGCTGAACTAAAGAGACCCTCCTAGTCCTGCTCACTTCGTATTAGTTTACTTCTACCCATGACAAAACAAGCAATGAATGTAGTGACTGCAGGGTTGGTCACTATGGCCAGGAAAGTGACATGCATGAATGACATTGTCATGCATATTTAGGCAATTATCAAAAATGGGTGAAAGGTTACCCACAGAGTTGACTAGCTAACGTTAGCTAGCTAGTAACGTTAGTCTGTATACGTGTAACGTTAGGTATGACTTTGACAGGTAGCTGCTACCTAACTAGGCATCTGCCTACAGTAACATTAGCTAGTTACTGTACTGTAGCTAGTTTTCTTGTGGCTTGTGTAGGTTGTTGCCTTGCCTCCTCACTAACGTTCTCTTAGTTGCAATGCAACCAACGCTGCAAGTTAATGAAAAGAGTTGCAAACATTGCACGCCGTTATGAGACGTTCTTCTTTGAATTCTACTTGGTTATGGATAGCAAGTTGGCTAAATAGCTGGCTACTTACCTCTGGCTAGTTTACCACGACAAGCTAGGTCCATTTATAGTTGATATGGAAACATGTCGGCCATAGCAACCGCTTCTTTCGTGCCAGACTCTCCTTCTTCTTCTTGTGCGTTTCTGGCAGACGAGACTCTGTCTTGCCTATTGCTACCTTACTCAGGTCGGAGTGCGAATTACACATTTAAATATTTAATAGCCTCACACCCGTAGCAGGCCGATGGAATAGAGAAACGACAGCTTCCTTGATATTTTTGCTCTGCCTCTCATTTAAACCCAACTCACATATATATATGTGAGTTGTGATGTGATCCTAACCTCAGCATACCGCCTGCAACAGGACATGCTTCACAGTCTCTACCTCCCCACAACTCGCATTTGCCATCTGTGTGTTGACCCACTAACAATGGCCTAACCTCAGCCTTGTCAACAGAACCCCAACCCTCCTTTAATTCCCCCTTTCATTCCCCATGTACACCTACGACACTTCAAGACAGCTATGACTAAAAGTGATTTTCGTAGCAGGTTAGGAGAACATTTTCGCTAACCCTAACCCTTTTCCTAACCTTAACCTAATTACCCTACTCTGTTAAATAAATTATCCTGACCTGCTGCATAAATTCTCCTAACCTGCTATGAAAAAGTCACTTCCGGTCGTAGCTGTATTGAAATGGCGTGGAAAAAGTGGTTGTGTTTGAGCAGACCACGCTTGTCAAGTCGGTGACCATCGTTGCATTATGGGGTTATAATAGTTTTCCGACTTACATGTCGATTGCATGAACTTTACAAAAATCACTTCATCAACAGCAACTTCATCCTGCAGCCTTCATCTGCATTGTGGGAGGCTCTATTGTCAACCAATCATTAGGGTGTTTTTGTTTGACCCACACGAACGTGACCAAAGATGTGACTGAAACAGAAACCAACTTTGCCACAATTCATGTATGCAGTGGATTATGTACAAATGAATGTGATATTTGGGTTTCTGTCATCAGAAACAGTACAATGTGCACATTTTTGATGCTGGCCTTCTAGGCAGAGTTGCAATAAAAAAGAAAAGATTAAGATGGGCAAAATAACACAGACACTAGACAGAGGAACTGCCTAGAAGGCCAGCATCCCGGAGTCGCCTCCTCACCGTTGACGTTGAGACTGGTGTTTTCCAGGTACTATTTAATGAAGCTGCCAGTTGAGGACTTGTGAGGTGTCTGTTTCTCAAACTAGACACTCTAATGTACTTGTCCTCTTGCTCAGTTGTTCACCGGGGCCTCCCACTCCTCTTTCTAATCTGGTTAGAGACAGTTTGCGCTGTCCTGTGAAGGGAGTGGTACACAGCGTTGTACGAGATCTTCAGTTTCTTGGCAATTTCTTTCATGGAATAGCCTTCATTTCTCAGAACAAGAATAGAATGAGTTTGAGAAGAAAGTAATTTGTTTCTGGCCATTTTGAGCAATGTAATTGAATCCACAAATGCTGATGCTCCAGATACTAGTCTATAGAAGGCCAGTTTTATTTCTTCTTTAATCAGAACAACAGTTTGAAGCTGTGCTAAAATAATTGCAAAAGGGTTTTCTAATGATCAATTAGTCTTTTAAAATTATAAACTTGGATCAGCTAACACAACGTGCCATTGGAAAACAGGAGTGATGGTTGCTGATAACGGGTAACCATAGATATTTCATTAAAAAATCTGTCATTTCCAGCTACAATAGTCATTTACAACATTAACCATGTCTACACTTTATTTCTGATCATTATTTTAATGGACAAAAAAATAGCTTTTTTTTCAAAAACAAGGACATTTCTAAGTGACCCCAAACTTAGAAACGGTAGTCTATATATTTTCAGTTTGTGATATGGGGGTTGGAGAAATGGTTATTATAAACAATGGCACATTAACTTGTTGCACTGAGCTTTGCTGTTGGAAAACCACATCAGTATCCGACTATCAGCTGTTGCAGATGAACCTCCCCCGACTTCACTCCTCGACTTTCGTCTACAGTCGGTTGCTTTCACCTTACCAATCAAACTTGCCCAGTGTTTCTCTTTCATTCCATAGAGGAACGAGCACGTGAGGGTATGTCTTCCGGAAATCAAAAGTGATCGAATCCATGAAATCCATAACTAAATGTATTCGCTGTAGTCTCTAGCCAACATTGAAAACACTAGTTAATGTCCAAAACATTTTATTGGTCTTGTACAGTCCTACTGTAACAGGGTGGATGTGCCTCTCTTCTATGGCAGCCAAACGTCTGAGGGGGCACGAGTATGTGAGTATGGCTGAGGGATGGTCCAGAGTTTTTTTTTTCTCCAACACCTGAAACAGCTTTTCCTGCAATCTAGAGCAATAATCATTATTTATTTTATTTATTTATTAGGATCACCATTAGGGAAAGGGAAAGGGGGATACCTAGTCAGTTGTACAGCTGAATGTGTTCAACTGAAATGTGTCTTCCGCATTTAATTAACCCAACTCCTGTTAATCAACATCCACGTCATTAGCCGACGCCAATGGCGACTGGTTACAGTGAGAAGCTTCCTCTTGAGCGGACAGCTTGATGAAAACCAGTCAATGTTCAGGTCTCCAAGAAAATAGACCTCTCTGTTTACATCACATACACTATCAGGCATTTCATACATATTATTTAGCACTTGTCAAGAGAAAAAAAAAACCATTCAGCAATCTATTAATCAGTTGATGTGTGTAAGTATGTGTGCGTGTTCTGTGGGGTTGAAGCTACGAACCCATAGGCTTGGCTTGCTCATCCCTTCCAGGCTTTGGGAGGGAGGGGGGATAATGAGCCTGTCATTCCGTCTTCGTAACATTGCAAAAATCAGAAACCTTTTATCCAAAAATGATGCAGACAAGCTTATCCATGCTAAAAAAAAAATGTGATGATATTACTCCAGTGCTAGCCTCTCCACATTGGCTTCCTGTTAAGGCTAGGGACGATGTCAAGGTTTTACTGCTAACCTACAGGCATTACATGGGCTTGCTCCTACCTATCTCTCCGATTTGGTCTTGCCGTACATACCTACACATACGCTACGGTCACAAGACGCAAGCCTCCTTATTGTCCCTAGAATTTCTAAGCAAACAACTGGAGGCTTTCTCCTATAGAGCTCCATTTTTATGGAATGGCCTGCTTATCCATGTGAGAGACGCAGACTCGGTCTCGACCTTTAAGAAATGACTGAAGACTCATCCCTTCAGTAGGTCCTATGATTGAGTGTAGTCCAGGGGTGTGAAGGTGAACGACAAGGCACTGGAGCGACGAACCGCCCTTCTGTCTCTGCCTGGCCAGCTCCCCTCTCTCTACTGGGATTCTCTGCCTCTGACCCTATTACAGGGGATGAGTCACTGGCTTATTAGTGCTCTTCCATGCCGTCTTTAGGAGGGGTGCGTCACTTGAGTGGGTTGAGTCACAGACATGAACTTCCTGTCCAGTTTTGCACCCCCTCGGGCTCGTGCGGAGGAGGAGATCTTCGTGGGCTATAGTCAGCCTTGTCACAGGGTAGTAAGTTGGTGGTCTGTTGGTATCCCTCTAGTGGTGTGGGGGCTGTGCTTTGGCAAAGTGGGTGGGGTTATATCCTGCCTGGTTGGCCCTGTCCGGGGGTATCATCAGACAGGGCCACAGTGTCCACCGAACCAACACCTGTCTCAGTCTCCAGTATCTATGCTGCAATAGTCTACGTGCTGGGGGGCTAGGGTCAGTCTGTTATATCTAATGTAAATATCCTGTCTTGTTTGGTGTCCTGTGTGAATTTAAGTATGCTCAAGCTTCAACTGTTCTGCCTGCGGCTAGGGACCCTGCCTGACCTGTTCACCGGATGTGCTACCTTGTCCCGGACCTGCTGTTTTCGACTCTCTCTCTACCACACCTGCTGTCTGAATGCTCGGCCATGAAAAGCCAACTGACATTTACTCCTGACATACTGACCTGTTACACCCTCTACAACCACTGATTATTATTTGACCCTGCTGGTCATCTATAAACATTTGAACATCTTGAAGAACTATCTGGCCTTAAATGGCCATGTACTCCTATAATCTCCACCCGGCACAGCCAGAAGAAGACTGGCAACCCCTCAGAACCTGGTTCCTCTAGGTTTCTTCCTAGGTTCCTGCCTTTTAGGGAGCTTTTCCAAGGCACCGTGCTTCTACATCTGCATTGCTTGCTGTTTGGGATTTTAGGCTGGATTTCTGTATAACACTTTGTGACATCTGCTGATGTAAAAAAGTCTTTATGTCCCCATGTGCTATTTAACAAGGTAGGCAAATTGAGAACAAGTTCTCATTTACAATTGCGACCTGGCCAAGATAAAGCAAAGCAGTTCGACACATACAACGACACAGAGTAACACATGGAGTAAAACAAACATACATTCAATAATACAGTAGAAAAAAGTCTATATACGATGTGAGCAAATGAGGTGAGATAAGGGAGGTTAAGGCAAAAAAAAAGGCCATGGTGGCAAAGTAAATACAATATAGCAAGTAAAACACTGGAATGGTAGATTTGCAGTGGAAGAATGTGCAAAGTAGAAATAAAAATAATGGGGTGCAAAGGAGCAAAATAAATAAATACAGTAGGGGAAGAGGTAGTTGGTTGGGCTAAATTATAGATGGGCTATGTACAGGTGCAGTAATCTGCGAGCTGCTCTGACAGCTGGTGCTTAAAGCTAGTGAGGGAGATAAGTGTTTCCAGTTTCAGAGATTTTTGTAGTTCGTTCCAGTCATTGGCAGCAGAGAACTGGAAGGAGAGGCGGCCAAAGTAAGAATTGGTTTTGGGGGTGACCAGAGAGATATACCTGCTGGAGCGCGTGCTACAGGTAGGTGCTGCTATGGTGACCAGCGAGCTGAGATAAGTGGGGACTTTATCTAGCAGGGTCTTGTAGATGACCTGGAGCCAGTGCGTTTGGCGACGAGTATGAAGCGAGGGCCAGCCAACGAGAGCGTACAGGTCGCAGTGGTGGGTAGTATATGGGGCTTTGGTGACAAAACGGATGGCACTGTGATAGACTGCATCCAATTTATTGAGTAGGTTATTGGAGGCTATTTTGTAAATGACATGGCCGAAGTCGAGGATTGGTAGGATGGTCAGTTTTACAAGGGTATGTTTGGCAGCATGAGTGAAGGATGCTTTGTTGCGAAATAGGAAGCCAATTCTAGATTTAACTTTGGATTGGAGATGTTTGATGTGAGCCTGGAATGAGAGTTTACAGTCTAACCAGACCCCAAAGGTATTTGTAGTTGTCCACATATTCTAAGTCAGAGCCGTCCAGAGTAGTGATGTTGGACAGGCAGGCAGGTTCATTCCTCTTCTGGCACACAGCTTCAGGATAGTCCTTGTTGGTGAAAGTCCTTGTTGGTGAAGATTTATGTTCCTCTCAAGTTCTTGGCACTTTACATAACAGATACCTTGTCCTTGAACCTCAGGAACTTGACCACTATTGGCATGGGTATGTCACCTGGGCCTGTGGTGGGGATTCCAGTCCTGTGGGTGCACTCCACCTCAACCTTCCTGTTTTCCATCTTCAGTTTTTCCGATATCATTTTCCTCACTTTATCCTCAGACTCCGTCCAGGTTTCATGTGGAGATTCTGCAATTCCATCCACAACCATGTTGTTCCGCCTTGATGATTGTCTCTCGAGATAATCAGATTTCTCCGTCATTGTTATCATGGATTCACATATAGAACTGATGTCCTCTCTCTCAATGACTTTGCTGTCATCTTGCCGTTCTCCTGTTTAAACTCATCGAACTGTCCCTAGGAGAACTGCAAACTGTTCTTCAGGTCCTGAACCTCTCTGGTCAGGTCGTCCATTCTTTTATTAGTTGACTCCACCAGTATTTGGACACAGCACATGAAGCTATTTTTGTTTGTTTAAAATAACCTTATTTTAGGTTACGCTGTTACTCCTCGCAGTTCCAGACAGGGCAGGTCACAGGGAAGATTGGAAACAACAACAACAAACAGCAGGGATCAAGACAGCCATAAGCGCGGGATAAACCACGCTTCTAGCCACAATGGCTAACTGCGTTGCGGGCTGCGTTCAAGCCCTCTAGAAAAACCAGCTAGCTTGATCGGCAACTAGCTAGCAACTAGGCTAGCTGCTACACCAAGCAGCTCCTCAGACCTGGCCTTGGTCAGCAGGATAACTGGACAGATAGTAGCTGTCCCAGCAACTGAGGCCAACAGCGTGGCGAGATCCAAACTTCAAAGGTAGCTAGCTATCTAGTAACCAAACGTTTTCAATAGACTTAAAAAAATGTCCAAAACATCAAACTCTTTTTTTTTTTTTTTTTGAGCATACCTTTTGAGGTGTCTGTATCCTCCTGACTGGTGGTTATTTATTTCAAGAAACGAAATATGCTTTCCTGCATCTCTGTCAAAATATTGGTAAAATATTGAAAGAAATGTCTTATTCAGTAGATTAAGTGATTGCTTACTTCTCTAAAGTCTACTAACCTTGTTAGCAGGCATGAGGCATGCCAGCTAAGATAGTTAGACAAGCAAGCTACTCTAACTTGATTGATAGCCTAAAAATGTTTTCTTGGTAGCTAGTTATGAGGTTGGGAGATTGGGAACCTATCTGGGCTAGCTAAAGCCATCTTCATAAAATTGCTAGGTGGCTAGTGGTATGACAGGTCTTCAGGGTCTCTTGAGAACCTTGATGATCTCGAAATGGAGTCAGTCGGCAGTGGTGAGCGCTCTGAAGTTGAACCAGTTCAGGATGTAGTGGGTCTACCCGCAGCAACAGGTGTGGTAGAGACTTCCAATGTTTGCCCTGAGAATCTTACCAGAGATGATTTTGGGCAAGTAGGAGTGAGACTTTTGGAATGAGTGGATTCCGTTTCCTGCTTTTTGGCCAAACCATATGTTGTGTCGTGCTGGGTAAAGGACAAACTGGAAATGGCTACATCTGTGAATGTTTCGATTTTTTGTGTATCCGCCTCCCAGAGGAAGCGGCGCTTTGAGTCACACAGCTAGGGGCTCAACCTGTGGCCTGCTTTGGACTCCGGAGCAGGGGGCTGCTAAAAGAGGTGATCAGTGTGGTAGCCTTGAGTGTTGAGGTGGATCAAATGAAAAGGAATATTCCTAGTGTTTGTGACACCTGCCATTTAGTGAGATTTAGACCCAGTGACAATGGTGAGACTAAGAATACCCTGTCTGTCTTTTTGAGCTATGAGAGTTTCTATCTGATAAGGTCAGGTTAGGTTATATTTGCTATTCTGTGAGGGCCTATGTTCCGAACCCGCTATAGTGCTTTAGGTGCCAAGGATTCGGACATGTTGCAGCAGCGTGGAGATCCGACGATGTGAGAAATGGGCAGGAGAACATATTCAGGGAGGGAGTATACAGTTGGGATAGAGAAAGCACTGCGTGTCAACTGTGGGGGTCCCCATGCAGATAGGGATCCGAAGTGCCCTGTGAGAGAGAGACAGGTTGAGATTGTTAGAGCTTGAGTGGGGCAGAAAGTTTCCTATGCTGAGGCAGTGAAGAGAGTAGAGGATAGCCCAAGGGCGAGTGAGATGACTGGTAGCCCCTGAGTGAGTAGGCCTGAAGAGAGAGAGCCAGAGAGGATGAATTATAGTAGGGTTGGATTTCTTGCATTTATAGCCATGGTGATCAACTGCACTGCACTGATGAAGCGGAAATCACAGAAGATAGATGTCTTAGTTGCAGCAGCAGAGAAACATTTGGGTGTGAGAGATGAGTGCAGAAGATCTACAGGAAGTTTTGAGAGAAGGGGTTCCATCCTCCCAGGCCAACTGCCAAAGTAGTGGAATGGGGTGGTGGGTTTTTGGTATAGTGTATAGGTGCAGAGCTAGAGGGTGGTGCAATTTAAGTTGTCCCTTTCCCTTTTTCCTTTTTTTGGGGGGGGGGGGGGGGGGGGGGGGGACCAAAATGTGCAATCCGCATTCCGACCTGCGAAAGGCACGAATACGCAACACAGCCTCTAATCTGCCGGAAAACCACACAAAGAAGAATGGTGATGCATTTCTTTCTGCCTGCCAGAGTCCCCCCGAGCAACTAGTCTCAATCAACATTTCCAATGTCACAACGATTATCATTTCTCCAGTCTCGTTGTTTGTGAAATAGCATTTGTAAGTATTCTCAGTACAACTTTTGTCTAGTGGCTGTTTGGACTTGGAGACTATTTAGTGTTTACACGGTTGTATTTTGGTCCTGCCTGGTACTTATTGCATTTACCAGACTACATCCATATTCATAAATGTATACATTGATTCTTTATAGTAAAAGCTATATATCTTTCTATAATCCTGTGTTGTGTTTTTCCATATCCAGTACGCAGGTTTCCATTGACCCTGCCCTATTCAAGCACCTGGGGCTTGAACAAAAGGCTTCACACTGATGCTGAATGTGTGTGTGTGTGTGTTTGCGTGTCTGTGTGTGTGTGTGTGGTGTGTGTGTTTACAATTCAGTGTGTTTGGAGCAGTGGGGTTTTAAATTGAACCTGTGGCGTGTGTCCTGGACAGCACAGGATGTGACCGCGAGGGTTTGTGTGTCAGTGAGTAACAGGGTGGTCACTAAGTAGCCTAGCAGGAACCGTCCTTGTCCCACACACACTGTTAATCTGCACAGTATGTATAATCCCATTGTTTGTCCAAATAGCCATGAGCTTTATTTCTTTCTCGCTCTCACTTACACACACTTAATCCTGCCAATTTATTTGCTCACAGGTGTGCAAAAGCATGCACGCCCAAGCACCTCTCTCACCATACAGTAAAAGTCTACTTACTAGATATGCTTAAACCACACGTATCTAGCCTGTGCAAGCAAGTATGTATGAGCTCTACTGCTACAGTAATACCTAAAGCTCTACCTATGCAACACACAAACACATCAACACGCAAAGTCCAAATATATGCAATCACATGTAGAACATGCACAGTGAACATCAATTAAAATAATTTCCTATTCATATGTTATAGCCACCATCTAAGGCTGATATTAGAATCAATCATTTTGAAACCGAGATGTAGTAGGTTATTCATTGACACAAAAAGGAAAAGGAAGGAAATACACATAACTCACATTTGAAACAGACTTAACCTTTTGGCCATTTGAGCTTTTCGGGCTGTGCATTTCAAAACCAGTGAAGACAAGGACATGAACACACAGAGTATACCAACTCTGACAGGAAAGAAGAGGAAAAAGATAGAGATGCCAAATTTGCCTAAACATACAGTAAAAACCTGTTAAAAAAATACAGGTAATACAAAGAGTAATTTTCCCAACACCGACTATAAGACATTGTTTGGTTAATAGAGAAAATATCTTGTTTATTCATTTTCTAAGCTGTACAGTTTGCCACAATATCACAGAGACCATAGAAGTGCAGACATGAGCCGAACAGACCAGAGGCAGGCAAAACACTGATCACACTGCAGAATGATGTTGGAATAATAACTACAGTAGAGAAATAAATGGACATTTCTTTAATATGGGTAAAGATACCCAGACAGGAACTTGCCACTTAGTCATAACCAGGGAAAGCGACAGTGACGTGCGGTTAGGGTAGGAAGGGTAGGCAGTGTGAAAATCTATGATAAAATTACTAATGAAAAATAAATAATATACTTTTTTATCAACATTCATTGTCAACTTCATTTTTTTCTGCATGATAAAATAGATGTCTGAACTAGTACTACTACTTCCCAAATTTGCAGTGATCTGGTACAAAATGCACAAGGAGGCGAGGGGAAAGGCAGCCTCGCCATGTACCTTTCTCCCGCCCTTCAAATTCAAACTCAATGAAAGGAATTGACATGACTTGCACATTCGTGTTTCTACCTTATACTGCCAGCTAACGGATGAAGGCAGGTAGAGAGCTTTGCAAGAGGATAGTCAGAGCTCGCCCCTGCCTATTGTCATGACTCTCTGTCCTTGGTGAGGCTCAAAGCTGCCAGATCAGCTCGGCACAGGGTTGACAGATAGCCAGACCCCTCTCCCACCAGAGAGGAAGGGGAGTTGGGCCGGTTTTATGACTTAACGCCGGTCGTAAACTTTCTCTCTCTTGCCCTGCAGTACTGAAAAAAGGAATGTGCTGTGGGTAGAGAGACTCTTGGCTAAAAATTCTAACAGCAAAAGATTGGACATTGGAACATTTGTTTTGAAATCGAAACGTTTGGAATTGTTGGTGGGGATCCAAACAGTAATCATGTCATATAATTTATTATTTTGTGATGTCATTAAGGATGGTATAACAAGATAACTGTAACTCTGAACGTGTATATGTCCTAGTTATCAGGTTTGCATCTAAATGTTGCATACAATACATTATTAGATATAAGAATACTTTTTAAGTATAAAATACTTTTGTGAAGATAGAAATTTGATTTTAGCCTTCTGAATGAGATATTGACTTTCATATAAACTTGAGCCCAGTCAGTAACCCCGTCCACGTGAGCACATATATTGTGTCAACAGGACGGAACACCCTCCAAGGCCAGAGTGCTAAATATTCTGACTACGGTGAGCGTAGTTTCCAAATGTATGTATGAGAATTTGTCTCTCCCTCTCCTTACACAACCCCCCTTTCCATTGTTTATCAATCCGTCATATCAGGTTAGTCCACTAGGGACTATATAATCACTGTATATAGATTTTTATATTGTGTTATTGACTGTGTTGTTGTTTTTTGTCGCACTGCTTCGCTTTATCTTGGCCAGGTCGCAGTTGTAAATGAGAACTTGTTCTCAACTGGCCTACAAGGGTTAAATAAAGGTGAAATAAAAATAAGATAAAAATATGGACTGTTGTCATTGCATTATGTTAGTAATCAATAACCTATACTGTGTGTGTGTGTTTATGTATTTCCGTGTGATTGTTTAGTTAGTTAGTAAATAAATAATAAAGCCAATTTGTATATCGCTGATTCATCACTTAAGTTAGGGTACGTGCAGATTTACAAAGTCAATAACGTTCAGAATGAGAGTGTCACGCCCTGGTCGAAGTATTTTGTGTTTATCTTCATGTATTGGGTCAGGCCAGGGTGTGGCATGGGGTTTTTGTATTGTGGTGTGTTTTGTCTTGGGGTTTTGGTGTTGGTATTGGGATTGTAGCTTAGTGGGGTATCTAGCAAAGTCTATGGCTGTCTGGAGTGGTTCTCAATCAGAGGCAGGTGTTTAGCGTTGTCTCTGATTGGGAACCATATTTAGGCAGCCATATTCTTTGAGTGTTTGGTGGGTGATTGTCCTTAGTGTCTTGATGTCCTTATTCTGTGTTAGTTTACACTAGTATAGGCTGTTTCGGTTTTCGTTACGTTTATTGTTTTGTAGTGTTTGTATTTAGATTCGTGTTTCGTTTGTTGAATAAACATGGATCGCAATCTACATGCTGCATTTTGGTCCGACTCGCCTTCACCACAAGAGAACCGTTACAGAATCACCCACCAAACACTCAAAGAATATGGCTGCCTAAATATGGTTCCCAATCAGAGACAACGCTAAACACCTGCCTCTGATTGAGAACCACCGGTACCCCCTGTACATACTCTCGCTATTGTTATTTTATTGCTGTTCTAATTATTTGTTACTTTTATTTATCTATTTTTACTTAACACTTATTTTTTCTTAAAACTGCATTGTGGATTAAGGGCTTGTAAGTAAGCATATCACTCACCTGTTGTATTCGGCGCATGTGACAAATAACATTTGATTTGATGTTGTGTGTGTAGCGCTGTTTACAAGTAGACCGACTCACTTGCATTTGGGTCGCTGTCTGTGGTGCTGAAAGTCGTCTGAGTGAGGCACAAGCAATTACGGCCTGTGAATGCGAGTCTAATGGTTGCTGCTGTTTGATGGTTATCTTTGTGATCGCGTCATACCGATAAACACGTAACACCGTAGCTTTATGAGCCTCAATAGAATATGCCTACCCGGCCTCAGACCTCACGTCACTGGATGGCAAAGTGTAGAAGATGAAGAGGGCTTTCATACATTGAATTATATATGAATGTGCATTGATATGTAAAATGAATACACGTCTGCAGTATAATGACATGCATTTAAACCCATTGTTATTCATATCACTGTTTACATTGAATATAAAAGCATTATATAACACAGTTTATACATGACAGTACAACTTGGTACCAATACTTATTCTGGTGTTCTAGCAAGTATCAAACTTTGTGCTATACCATATTGTGCAACACAGTTATTCAATGAGCTTGGGTAACAGCACTGCCCAAGTCTAAGACACATTTTCTGGATCAATTCAAGCCGTACATTGACATTACTGGATACAGTTACTGAATTTGAATTAGTGCCAAAGAGATTAGTTCATACCTCTGTTTCTGTAGTTCTTATTAGTCATAGGGAATGATTAGACATGCTGTATTACTAAGATAGACTATTTATAAAAATGTTAAACGAGAAGGAATATGAAAAGAGATACAGTAAGAATGCTGTTTTCAAACAAGTTGATACAAAAAGTTATTTAAAAAATCAACGCTGGACAGACACGATTGTGTGTTCTTAATGTCTGCATATAAAATGTTATATAAAATCATAATTTACACTTGAGTTATCCCCTTCGGTTAGACACAAGTCAGATGATAGAGAAAGCTATAGATACCCAATTGTTTGCTCCTATTGAGAAAACAACATTGGCTCCTCGGACCTAGTGCTTGGCCATAGACCAAGTCCAAAGCAGCAGTTGAAATGCAAAAGTATGTATGCCTAGCCGACCCACTCTGTGTCCTGTAGCTCTAAATAAACCTAATCAACAATAGATGTAAAACATAGAAAAATAACAAAACAAAATTAACCCTTGAGGGATAAATAAAGTCTTTATGAGTAGTTACAAAACCAGTGTCACTCCCACTTCTAAACACGCGCCTCATTTCCCCATTCCCTTACTCCCTTTCACCCAAGCTTCACCCATAAATTAACTTCACAAATTCACAATGTACAATATACCGAACATTGCAGATAGAAATGTGATGAATAGAGCTGACATGATTCCTTAATCTACTGTCAGTTAGGTATTCCTGCTGTTCTACAAACTAGTTGTTCAGATAGAAATATGTTACCTCCACAATGTTTTGCCCTACTTCAACACAGCTGTATAATATGACACGTACAGTACGGCTGGGAAATTGCCAGGGATCTCACGAATATTATCATGATACTTACAGGTAGGTGACAATACTGATTCTCACAATTCTTTATGTATTGCGATTCGATACTGCGATTTTATTGCAATTTGATGTTCCAAAGAGATTGCTCTCTATATGTCTGTTGAAGAGAGACGAGAGAGCATGAGAAAATGAGTTTTGATCAGTCATGGAAATAAAAGGATTGAAAACATGTTGGCTCACTATTTTAAAAGAAAATGAAGAGCAACAAAATACCAGCGTTCTGGCGCAGGCATAGCTGACTACTGCTAGCTAACACTACCTAGCAACAACAACAAAAAGTATCACTGTAATATTGTTCAAAAGAATATTGCGATATGTAACTGTATTGATTTTTCCCCAATCACTTGTCCTACTCTGAGACGCTTTGTAAATAAGGTCCCTGGATCCTATATCACCCTTCCCCTCACAGTGGGGTGTTGGTGCGTTTGGCAGCGCAGGGCTCCATGGGCACCTTGGTGGCTCCTCCGAACACCTCTACTTCCCGGTTGGTCCAGGGGGCCACATTACCCTTTGGCTGGGGGCTGTGCTGGCTGCAGTGGGCCAGGCTGGACACCTCGCTGGGGGTCAGGACCTGCTCCCATATGTTCCACTGGGATAACTCCCCCACCATGGCCTGGGACGAGTCAAAACGCCCGCCCAGAGTGTCCTACAGGCAGAAGGAGGTGGAGGAGTGAAAGGGGTGAAAAGAGGAAGGGATGTGTCAGAGTTTGGTCTAGTGGTAACTCCGGACTTGGCATTGCCCTGAGAGACTGGGGTTTGATGCTCAAGTCCCCCACTTCAACTTTGCATGTTCCTCTCACCTGCCCCTTCTCATTTCATCCCTGTGTCTATATCTCAATGAACAATAAAATATGCTCTCCTTTAAAAACAACAACCCCCTATAGGTCTATGCCGTTACGGTCTCTTCAACCTGCCACTCCTCACCAAAATACCAACCCCTCCAGGTCTTACCTGTTCCTGCCCCAGGATGAGGACTCCCCCAGGCCTGATGTGGTGCCAGGCTGCCAGGCCCTGCCCCTCTCCTCTCAGCTTGCCCCCCTGGTAGGCCTGCCACGCACCACCTCTCTGGCTCCAGCTTACACAGATGTGGTGCCAGCTGCCCCGAGACAGATTTAGAGGTAACTGCGCCACCTAGGGGTGGGAGGACAACAGTTTGGGTTAGTGTGAGTGTTAGTGCTTTAGAACAGGTAATGTGATACTGCAGACTATATTAGACTGCAAATTGAGTATTTAAGATGGCAACAGGCCTCCCGGGTGGCGCAGTGGTTAAGAGCGCTGTACTGCAGCGCCAGCTGTGCCATCAGAGGCCCTGGGTTCGCGCCCAGGATCTGTCGTAACCGGCCGCGACCGGGAGGTCCGTGGGGCGACACACAATTGGCCTAGCGTCGTCCGGGTTAGGGAGGGATTGGTCGGTAGGGATCTCCTTGTCTCATCGCGCACCAGCGACTCCTATGGCGGGCCGGGCGCAGTGCGCGCTAGCCAAGGTTGCCAGGTGCACGGTGTAGCCTCCGACACATTGGTGCGGCTGGCTTCCGGGTTGGATGCGCGCTGTGTTAAGAAGCAGTACGGCTGGTTGGGTTGTGTATCGGAGGACGCATGACATTCAGCCTTCGTCTCTCCCGAGCCCGTACGGGAGTTGTAGCAATGAGACAAGATAGTAGCTACTACAACAATTGGATACCACGAAATTGGGGAGAAAAAGGGGTAACATTTTTAAAAAAAGAACAAAAAAAAGATGGCAATAGCAAACAATTCAATGGACAATCAATCATACGACGAAGTGGTTCTCAGTACTGACCCTAAACCATGTGTTGTAAAGAATATCCTACACTAAAACTCAATATTATATGAAATAAAATATTGTACTTTTTAAGTGTTGATATCTTGCTGCTTAACACACTGTATGGAGACATTAAACAAATTTCCCCCTGGAATATATTAATCCAGCTCTTTTATTACAGTAACATTTGAGGACTGCAGTATTACTTTTTCAAAGGCACGGACTGCCCTTCCTCAAGGGCACAGCCAGCTAGGTAGCTCTCTATGCCTTCCAGGCAATGTATTACCATAATGGCCTCATGCTGATCTACACTACACTCCCAGCTCTAGCCTAAACGATGCTTTGTTTTTGTCCCAAATGGCATCCTATTCCCTATGTAGCACACTAGTTTTGACCAGGGCTCTGGTCAAAGGTAGTGCAGTACATAGGGAATAGGGTGCCATTTTGGTCGCAGAAATCATACGACAGTAAACTCTCAGGTACTGTTATAGCTCCATCTTAAATTGTGCTGTGTCTAACTCAGTGTGCCCTAAACTATTTCTGCTCTGTTTCCTCCATTACCTTGTCGTTAATGAGCAGCTCCACAGGGGTGTGCATGCCCTGCAGCAGAACTAGCTCGTTTGGCTGCTCCACTACAGCATAGGAGAAGGGGGTGCCGATGCCCCCCTCGGTGGGTCTCAGCCAGAGGCACACGGTAAAGGCACGCAGCTCAGGGATGGGGTGCTGCACCACTGCGTACATATAGTTGGTACGCGCTGGGAAGGACAGCTTGTAGCCCTCGGGATAAGTATACTCTGAAAGTCCTGGGGTAAGGAGGTATGGGTGGAGAAATAGAGAGGGATAGAGAGAGTGTTTGAGTAATGAAGTAATTTGGTAGGTAGGGATGTTGAATAGACTTGTCTTATTAGGACTTTGTAGTGTATTTGGGGGTTTATACAATGGCTACATTACACATTTGACTTATTTCCTGCCCCCAGGATATCTCATCTCTCTTCTGTGATATATCCACTTGGATTTTCTTTCTTGTTATGTACTTTTTTCTTATTCTGTATCATAATGTGTTGATGTCGTTTTCATAGATTGATAATAAGTTACCTTTCTGGTACATCAGTTATGGTTTCATGTCCCCGACTCTTAACCTCCCCCACCATATAAATGAATATCATTCAGGTATGACTATCACTCATAACCATTGATCTTCTCTTACACCTAACCCTCTGCCCCTCCTCTCACCCTCCTCCAGGCCAGCGATGCGGTGGTGTAGGGAGTTCATCTCCTGGTCGATCTCCTGCCTGTGTCTTTGGGATTCCTTTCGCAGGGCCTTCCTCTCCTTCTCCAGGAGTTCCAGCTTCCTCTCAAGCTCTCCTTCCAGATCCTCCACCCGTGGCCACTGCTTTGGTCCATCCCCTGCTTGTCCCCCTGGCCCTGCCTCACCCCAACCATCAGGGGCCTCAGAGAGCCCACCACCACCACCTCTTGAAGTCATCGCAGTTGCTGCATCTGTGTGGTTGTGAGGGAACGCCAGCGGTCCGATATCTGACTTCATGGGAGGGAGTGTGGGAGGGAGGGAAGAGCAGACACTGAAATACAAAGACAAAGGAAGCCAGCAGTGGTGTAGTACATTTTGAGTGTCTCTGTCTGGTCTCGGTGAGGACAGTGAGGACTCGTAATTTCTTCCCGAGACCAGCGGAGTAAAAAACGTGGAATTATAAGTTTCCATTCAATAGGTACATAAAACCGCTTAGCCAGGCCAAATATATACACTCCTGTCTTGAAACATTCAAACCTGAACAGTCTTTATATCTATTATAGACATGTTTGGGCAGTGGCGAACCTATTGGACCTTGGCCTTCAGTGTGTGACAGGTTTATGATTCTGAAAGGACAGCAACGGAAATACCAGCGCACTCATGTACGAGAGCGCACTTTTTGTAAAACACAAAGGGCCAGTGGTGAGGTGGAAACTATATATCAAGGCACATGGCGAGACCCAAATGCAGACACAGGGGTCAGATGGTTGGAGTCCTACAATGTTTTTTAATCCAAAGGGGTAGGCAAGAGAATGGTAGTGGACAGGCAAAAAAGGTCAAAACCAGGTCAGAGTCCAGCAGGTACAGAGTGGCAGACAGGCTTGTGGTCAAGGCAGGCAGAATCGTCAGGCAGGTGGGTACAAAGTCCAGAAACAGGCAAGGGTCAAAACCAGGAGGACTATAAAAAGGAGAATGCAAAAAGCAGGGGAACAGGAAAACCGCTGGTTGACTTGGAAACCTACAAGACAAACTGGCACAGAGAGACAGGAAACACAGGGATAAATACAATAAGCGACACTTGGAGGGGGTGGAGACAATCACAAGGATAGGTGAAACAGATCAGGGTGTGACACTATATGCAGGTATACACCGTATACCCACTTTTTTTCCAGTGGGTATTGCACATATATTTTATATATCTGACATGGTACAGGTGTCTTTTTTTAATCCCATAACCATGTGTGTTGTTTTTGTTTCAAAGTAGATTTGTTCAAGTACCAAGAATCACTCTATGTGACCCCGATTGAGCCCACTGCAGTAAAAGGTTAACTTCTTGTTGAAAGTTATTCTTGAAAAGGGAGAAGCTAACAAATTTGCAACTACGTCCTCTTTGATAACACCTGCTGCAGCTGATGCAAATTAGTCTACAACAAAGGATAGCTAGCTAGACCATGTGAAAACTATTGCTTGCTATTGCGCAGTGACCCGTTGGCCTTTGAGAAGAAGAGAATGCTTTTTGTTCAAATGATCCCACCGATTACAATTCAAAATGTGATTGGTTGATTCCACTGTCACTCCAAAATGTTTCTCTAACACAGTTGAATGGCAGATGCCTTCTATCTAGCTTATGTTGGCCTAGCCAATGGCTGACTTAATGGCTTGCCCCAGAAATGACCAAAGAAAAATCCTGATTGGATTTGTGTTAACCCTTTCCTTTCCAACAAAAACTGAAGCGATTATAAATCAGAACATAATTGAAAAGAGTAATATAATTGTAATTATTATTGTTATTATTATTTTATAAATCCTTTGCCCTTCTCTGAAGGTGTAGAAGGCCCTCATTGTTCCCCACTGTGTTTGGGTTAGTAATCATTTGTAGAGTGGCTCTATTTGCCCTCCGTATGCATGTTTTTCTCACCATTCTGAATGTCTAAGAAATCCATACTGTATGTTCTTCTGAAATATGAGCACAGAAATACTGGACATTTGAACTCTTATTATGGTGGCAATTTTTTTATTACAATCATGGTCTTGAGTTGGACTCTAATTTTTCTGGTCTCGGTCTTGACTCGGTCTCTGACCCCTTGTCTCCCTCCCGGTCTCAGTCTTGACTTGGTCTCACCCCCCCTCCGATCTTGGTTTTGACTCTGACCTGATTTGCTCCGGTCTTGGTCTTGAATCGGTCTCGCTTTTAATTAAGTGGTCTCGAATGCAACACTGGAAGCCAGTTCAATTTTTAGAGCTGCACTCACACTTTTTAATGTGCTGTGATTAATGGGGGCCTTTGTGTTAGATAAGCACTCTAATCTCCGGATTTGTTATTATTTTTTATTATGGACAATCAATTATGTGCAGAGAAATGCAGAAATAGTGCCAGGAAAACAAGTAATTGAAGGCCCTCTCAGTCAATAGTCAGCCAAGGAAAAACACTACAACTGCAGCAAAGCGAAGTGCAGTCAAATAGACACACAGACAACGCAACATATTATTTACAGTGAGGCTCATGCTGTTACATATAGAGCAGTGGTTCTCAACATGAGGTACTAGTACCCTTAGGGGTACCTCACCTTTCCACATGGGGTACATTTGTTAAGACTATAGGCCTAATGATCAGTTGCACCATGACTGGGGGTTCAGTGACCAAAGACGGTAGGACCACAGATACAGAGGTACACCACTGATATAGTATAATAGTAGTGTGCTAGGCAGAAGCTGAAAAAAGAATATGATGGTCTCTGCTCTCAACAAATATAGGTAACTGGTCGGATGAATAATTTATTATATTTTCTCCAGAAGAAATGGGGTTGTACATCACATGTTGCTTGGCAGGCAGCTATAAAGCCGCTTTGTGTTACTCTACTCTCCCCTCCCTCCTCCATCCCCCCTCTTCTCCCCCCCTGGGCAAGTTATGTTGGGAAGCAGAGGTGCCTGGAATAACAAATCCTCATGTATCTGTAGACTAGGCCTAACCAATTATCCTACAACATTCTAGTTTTGGGGTTTCCATTCATCAAATTGGCTAAATGTAACTTGAGTTGTGAAGCAGTGTTGAGAAGACATTGTAATGATGCAACAGCAACAAGTGATACCAAAATATGTAAATAGATTTTGGTGAAGTAACTGATTGGTTCCTCAAAATTGAGTTGAACTCTAATAAGCTATAGCCAAGTCGAATATAATGTATCTAATCAATTTCAATATAATGCAGCTAATCAATTTTCATGGACAATAAATCAGATGTTGATATACAGGTAACTGCCAAAATAAAGGAAACACTCGAGTAAACGAGGGATATAAAGTACATTGAATGCAGATGCTTACACAGGTGTGGTTCCTGAGTTAATGAAGCAATTAACATCCCATGCTTAGGGTCATGTATAAAAATTCACAGTTGCCCATTATTTGGGAGTCCTTGCTATCCGGGGTCCTTGGGACTTCGACTTTAACGCATTGAAGTTGACATTCAAAATGGTTTTGGTCAGGGTTAAATACAGGGTTAGGTAAGGGTTATGGTTAAAGTTAGGGTTTACGGTAAGGATAGGGATTAAGGTTAGGGTTTAGGGTAGGGATGTCCCAAGGATCCCAGATAGCAATAACCTTTATTTTAACCATGGCTACAAAAATAGATCTCAGTGACTTTGAAAGATGGGGTCTCAAAGGAGCATAGGATGTTTAAAGTGTGTGTGTGTGTGTGTGTGTGTGTGTGTGTGTGTGTGCAAGTGTGTGTGTGTGTGTGCAAGTGTGTGTGTGTGTGTGCAAGTGTGTGTGCGTGTGTGTGTGTCACCAGATCTCAACCCATTGGAACACTTATGGGAGATTCTGGAGCAACGCCTGTGACAGTGTTTTCCATCAACAAAACACCAAATTATAGAATTTATTGTGGAAGCATGGTGTCACATCCGCCCAATAGAGTTCCAGTCACTTGTAGAATCTATGCCAAGACTCGCTGTTCTGGCGGCTTGTGGTGGCTTGATGTGGGTGTTTCCTTTATTTTGGCAGTTACTTGTAGGCGGTCATCTCACCTAATCTAATACTGTCCCTGATTTCTATCAACTGGAAATGGTCTCAATTAAACAGTAAAACCACGCAGCCACACCCACACCGACACACTGCGGTCAGAGACGTGAGTAGAAATTCAGATTGAGTGAATACAAGAGCGGCAGAATTAGCCTATTTATTTAACGATACAATAACAAGTTCGTTTAAAATAAAGATATGTGATAGTGGAATTCAACACCAACAGACATGACACACGTTTCTCCCATTCTCCTTACCTCCAGTTTCTCTATGCGGTCTTTCATCTGAACGATAGCCTGTTCCAGCTCGTCCACAGCCTGAGCGGTGAGCAGCTGTGCCACAGTCGACGACAGAGCACGGTCCCGGACCACGAGCCGGACCTCATCTACCCTTTTACCTCCCCAGAGCCCCGCGCCTCTACGCCCCACTATTCCGCTCTCACACTCCGAAAGCTTGCCTGACAGATCCCTAATGGTCCGCTGGTCGGTGATAATCTGGTCCTTCTGTTTGAGCACTGTCTGTTGTAGTTCCTCTGCCGTGGTGCGGAGGTATCCCCAGTCTTCTCCGGCGTACAGCGACGGGTCTTCGGCTTGTTGCTGAAAGTTTTTGGGGTTGCATTCTCCGGCGGGGACTGGGGTGCAGATAAGTTGACTAACCTGCCTAGTTCCACCGACGGCATCAAAGCCGCTGGCGACGTGGAAGAAGGTGGGCGCTTCTCCGTTCTGCCTTTCAGAACCATGGATAGCGCCCAGGCGACCCGCTCGCGCCACCGAGCCCCCGGGTAAAGTCTGCTGCACTCCAGCGTATGGAGATTGCGACTGGTTGTCTGCCACAGGCTGCTGGGTAGATTCGGCAGCGGTGCCGGTATGGACCGCGGCGATGATGCAGATGACTGCTCCGACGAAGGCCACCATCCCGGCGGCCAAGATGATAACGATGAACTTCAGGTTGGCGGCGTAAGAAATCAATAATTATGAGAAAAAAACGTGTCTATCTAGTTCAACAACACTGAAATAGCGCAGCCTGAGTAAAACATTTTTTTGGCAGGTCAAACAATCCATGAACATATCATGAAAGACGCATTTTATGGCTTTGCTAGGCTTTTAGTCAATATATAGGATATGTCCCACATAATTTAATAATTAGGCTATAATGAATGCAGATACACGCTCCAACCGTTTCTATCTCATCCCTCTGTCTCTTGGATTCAGTGTTGTAAGGCTCCTCTATCTCGTTATCACCAGGACAACCAGAGAGAGAGAGAGAGAGCGAAACAGTATGCAAGTCAATATCAAGAGGCGGGAACGGGAGATGGTGCGAATAATATGAGACGGTGTCTCGCATCACATTTAGATCGAGGTGCTTTTCATATGCTGTTATCGCTTGATGTTATGTATTTATGTCGATGAATGCATAACCTAAATAACAAAACAGTCCAACTCGTGGAACTGTAGTAGCCTAGGGTATCATAAAGCTCGTACAGCGGGTTCTCATCAGGGATGATGCGCGGGCACATAGCACATATTCTAGTGCGCGCCCACATTAGTCAAATCCAACGTTCCCGGGAGACAGGAATACTGATGGTGGAAGTGTTGTAAGCAGTGGCGGTTCTAGTTTGTATGGCTCCCTGGGCGACCCCCCCCCCCATCCACCCACCCAAAAAGCGCCATTCTGCACTATAGCAGTCATTTTTATTCAGACATTTGGAGCAACACAAATAAATAATCATATAATTTAAAACTATATAAATATTTATACAAAAATAAGATTCATAAAAAAAGAAGTAACAAAGACAAATAGAACCAAATTGTAGTATATAAATACAAATAAAAAAGATAATCAAATTATTACACTATTGCTAACAAAAAACACACAAATAAAACTACATTGCACATCCTGTATCACACAAATACAGCCATAGAATAAATAACACACTTATAAAGAAGAGAGCCTGATTATTACACTATTGCACTTCAAAACAAGAAACACACAAAATAAATTACACAACTAATTGCACTAGTACTGTTTTTTATTTTTTTGTATTTATTTATTTATCATTTTATTTATTTTTTGTGCGGCGCCCCATGCCGTCCCGGCAAGATACGATTAGCGTACCCGGATAACCATGAGATCATTCCTAGCACGACCGGGTCATGTTAGCAAAGGTAATCTCATCTAAACACAGCACATACGTGCAGAGTGGTGTGTTTGTGTGTGCACACTCTCTCTCACTGGCTGCTCACACATAAATGACTGCAAAAGGAGATTGGAGTGAAAGAAGAGTAGACAGCCTAGGTATGTTTATGGAAAGCTTTTCCTCTGCGAGGCAAGGGAATAGGGTATATGCTCTAACATATGTTTTAGAGAGAGGAAAAATGCCTAGACTCGAAGTGTGCCAACACTAGGCTCTGGGTTCGCTTAATAGAAGAATAGTACAATAGACTTGTGTTGGCACTCTCTCAGAGACCAAGGTTGAAGGGGAATTCATAATAAAAAGAGACAGAAAGGGAGATAAATTAAATGGATGACAACCCAACAGTAACAGGGCATGTATCTTTTCCAATTAATAATTTCCATTAATAGAGCTCAAATATGAAGTATTTTAGGTTACAGTTTTATCCATAAAACAACTACATAGCGTGCCTGAATCCAGTCCAGGAGAGTTCATAGGGTTCATTGGATCACCACAGGTTATACATGTAATGACAATACAGGACTACAACTGTGGCATCACATTGCAGTACTTATTAAACCACATCACCATTTAGATTTGGATAAATCTGCATGCAATCCCTTACTGAAATTCACCTGATTTCACATGTAAAGTCATGTGAAATTTTGTATTTGGAACACTTCATGTGTCACATTTTGAATGTGAAAACATACTTTTGGAACACTTCACATGCGACATTTCACATGTGAATTCATGTGTTTTTGGAACACTTCACGTGACAACAAAAATGTGTCGTTATGATACACACAGTGCTTTTCACATAGTGTTTTCAACTTACATTTAGTCAGTGATGTAAAGTACTTAAGTAAAAATACTTTAAAGTACTACTTAAGTCGTTTTATGGGGTATTTGTACTTTACTATTAATATTTTTGATGACTTTTACTTTTACTTAATTCCTAAAGAAAATAATCTACTTTTTACACCATACATTTTCCCTGACACCCAAAAGTACTCGTTACATTTTGAATGCTTAGCAGGAGAGGAAAATGGTATAATTCACTTTTCAAGAGAACATCCCTGGTTATCCCTACTGCCTCTGATCTGGCAGACTTACTAAACACATGCTTAGTTTGTAAATTATGTTTGAGAGTTGGAGCGTGCCCCTGGCTATCCGTAAATAAATAAAAAACTAGAAAATGTGTCCGTCTGGTTTGCTTAATATCAAGAATTTGAAATTATTTACAGTTGTACTTTTACTTTTGATACTTAAGTATATATTTAGCAATTACGTTTACTTGTGATACTTAAGTATATTTACAACCAAATACTTTTAGACTTTTACTCAAGTAGTGTTTTACTGGGTGACTTTCACTTTTACTTGAGTCATTTTCTTTGAAGGTATCTTTACTTTTACTCAAATATGACAATTGGGTACTTTTTCTACCACTGCTTATAAAACAAACAACTACATTGTGTATGTTTATTTGTGCAAGAATTATTATTATTCAATATGTCCTCACCGGGGTTTTGAACTCGCCATTACGAACTTCCTGCTATGCCACCATGTCTCTGTCAATGACTGATTTCACCTGTATTCCTATACTTTGGCCTTCAAAATAAATCTCAGCTTTGTTAAAAATACGCTCAAGAAAAATTATTATATTTATCCTAGTGATTCAGGAGTAACATTTGAAATAGATGAAAATGCCCTACCAACATTTGACAGTAATCCCAGAAAAAACTAAAATGGCTAAAATAGGTACATTAAATCAATGATGAGAGAATAGTCAGATTAACTGATGACTAAAATAGGAGTGCAGATGGCACTATTTTGCAAAGTGCAGAGTGGTATTATAGGTAATGTGTAGGGAACGGGGCACCTGTCTCTCCCCCGGGAGGCATCCCGGTTCTAAAACTAATACAATTACTTGGTACAAACTCCTTCCACCGGGGCAACCCGTGCCAGATAATCAAATCCCCTCAATATCTCACGTGAAGTGTTCCAAAAACCCCTGCTTGCACATGATTTCACATGTGAAATTTCCTAGCGGTTAGATCGTTGGGCTGATAACTGAAAGGTCGCTGGTTTGAACACCCAAATGGAAAAGGTGAAACATCGGTTGATGTGTCCTTGAGCAAGGCACTCCATCCTAATTTGCTCCAGGGTTGCTATACAACTATGACTGACCCTAAAACAACACATTTCACTGCACCCATCTGGTGTGAAAATATAACACTTAAAAATACAAATAAATACATTTTAAATTTCACAAATGTAAATTATTCCAAAAACCCCAATTCACCTGATTTCACATGTAAAATGGCACATGTGAAATGTTTCAAAAATAATATGTGAAATATCACGTGAAGTTTTCCAAAAACATATGATTTCAGTTCAATGGTATCACATGTTGAAGTGTTGCATCCCCAAGTTGTCACATTTCTTTAACATGAGATCATGTTGTCTTGTGTAGTTTCATGTTATCACATGTTGCTTCACACGAGATCACGTGTTCACATGTGTTTTTTCCATAAGTGATTACATGCATAATTGTTGTATAGGCCTACATCTGTAGGCAGCCTTCAGGGTTCCATTCAAACTGTAAAGGGTTTTAGTATAGGGTATGCTACACCGCTGCTGCTGAATGTGAAAGTCAATGATGTACAGTGCCTTGCGAATTTATTCGGCCCCCTTGAACTTTGCGACCTTTTGCCACATTTCAGGCTTCAAACATAAAGATATAAAACTGTATTTTTTTGTGAAGAATCAACAACAAGTGGGACACAATCATGAAGTGGAACGACATTTATTGGATATTTCAAACTTTTTTAACAAATCAAAAACAGAAAAATTGGGCGTGCAAAATTATTCAGCCCCTTTACTTTCAGTGCAGCAAACTCTCTCCAGAAGTTCAGTGAGGATCTCTGAATGATCCAATGTTGACCTAAATGACTAATGATGATAAATACAATCCACCTGTGTGTAATCAAGTCTCCGTATAAATGCACCTGCACTGTGATAGTCTCAGAGGTCCGTTAAAAGCGCAGAGAGCATCATGAAGAACAAGGAACACACCAGGAAGGTCCGGGATACTGTTGTGAAGAAGTTTAAAGCCGGATTTGGATACAAAAAGATTTCCCAAGCTTTAAACATCCCAAGGAGCACTGTGCAAGCGATAATATTTAAATGGAAGGAGTATCAGACCACTGCAAATCTACCAAGACCTGGACGTCCCTCTAAACTTTCAGCTCATACAAGGAGAAGGCTGATTAGAGATGCAGCCAAGAGGCCCATGATCACTCTGGATGAACTGCAGAGATCTACAGCTGAGGTGGGAGACTCTGTCCATAGGACAACAATCAGTCGTATATTGCACAAATCTGGCCTTTATGGAAGAGTGGCAAGAAGAAAGCCATTTCTTAAAGATATCCATAAAAAGTGTCGTTTAAAGTTTGCCACAAGCCACCTGGGAGACACACCAAACATGTGGAAGAAGGTGCTCTGGTCAGATGAAACCAAAATTGAACTTTTTGGCAACAATGCAAAACGTTATGTTTGGTGTAAAAGCAACACAGCTGAACACACCATCCCCACTGTCAAACATGGTGGTGGCAGCATCATGGTTTGGGCCTGCTTTTCTTCAGCAGGGACAGGGAAGATGGTTAAAATTGATGGGAAGATGGATGGAGCCAAATACAGGACCATTCTGAAAGAAAACCTGATGGAGTCTGCAAAAGACCTGAGACTGGGACGGAGATTTGTCTTCCAACAAGACAATGATCCAAAACATAAAGCAAAATCTACAATGGAATGGTTCAAAAATAAACATATCCAGGTGTTAGAATGGCCAAGTCAAAGTCCAGACCTGAAACCAATCGAGAATCTGTGGAAAGAACTGAAAACTGCTGTTCACAAATGCTCTCCATCCAACCTCACTGAGCTCGAGCTGTTTTGCAAGGAGGAATGGGAAAAAAATTCAGTCTCTCGATGTGCAAAACTGATAGAGACATACCCCAAGCGACTTACAGCTGTAATCGCAGCAAAAGGTGGCGCTACAAAGTATTAACTTAAGGGGGCTGAATAATTTTGCACGCCCAATTTTTCAGTTTTTGATTTGTTAAAAAAGTTTGAAATATCCAATAAATGTCGTTCCACTTCATGATTGTGTCCCACTTGTTGTTGATTCTTCACAAAAAAATACAGTTTTATATCTTTATGTTTGAAGCCTGAAATGTGGCAAAAGGTCGCAAAGTTCAAGGGGGCCGAATACTTTCGCAAGGCACTGTATCCCTATGGAGAGTGCAGCTGTTTAAAATTCCAGTCATGGTGGTTTTATGGTGCCACCTAGTGTACAAATAGCCATTAGACAGACAGACCATGATTACTGCACCACTAGTTTCATGAGAGCTCAAGGGCCTTCTCTATCTCGCCTCTCACTTTCTCTTTCTCCCCCGTTTTCTGTTCTCTCTATGTCTCAGCTCTCTCCCTCTCTTTCTTGTTCTCTTTCCCTTCTTTTGTTTCTTTCACTCTCTCCATCTCTCTTTCTCTCATCAATCAATCAAATGTATTTATATAGCCAGTATATATACATAAGCTGATATCTCAAAGTGCTGTACAGAAACCCAGCCTAAAACACCAAACAGCAAGCAATGCAGGTGTAGAAGCATGGTGGCTAGTCTTCTTCTGGCTGTGCCGGGTGGAGATTATAACAGAACATGGCCAAGATGTTCAAATTTTCATAAATGACCAGCATGGTCAAATAATAATAATCACAGTAGTTGTCGAGGGTGCAACAGGTCAGCATCTCAGGAGTAAATGTCAGTTGGCTTTTCATAGCCGATCATTGAGAGTATCTCTACCGCTCCTGCTGTCTCTAGAGAGTTGAAAACAGCAGGTCTGGGACAGGTAGCACGTATGGTGAACAGGTCAGGGTTCCATAGCCGAAGGCAGAACAGTTGAAACTGGAGCAGCAGTACAGCCAGGTGGACTGGGGACAGCAAGGAGTCATCATGCCAGGTAGTCCTGAGGCATGGTCCTAGAGCTCAGGTCCTTAGAGAGAGAGAGAAAGAAAGAAAGAAAGAAATAAAGAGAGAAAGAGAATTAGAGAGACCATATTTAAATTCACACAGGACACCGGATAAGACAGGAGAAATACTCCAGATAAAACAGACTGACCCTAGCCCCCCGACACTTAAACTACTGCAGCATAAATACTGGAGGCTGAGACAGGAGGGGCCAGGAGACACTGTGGCACCATCCGATGATACCCCCGGACAGGGCCAAACAGACAGGATATAACCCCACCAACTTTGCCAAAGCACAGCCCCCACACCACTAGAGGGATGTCTTCAACCACCAACTTACCATCCTGAGACAAGGCTGAGTATAGCCCACAAAGATCTCCGCCACGGCACAACCCAAGGGGGGCGCCAACCCAGACAGGAAGACCACGTCAGTGACTCAACCCACTCAAGTGACGCACCCCTCCTAGGGACGGCATGGAAGAGCACCAGTAAGCCAGTGACTCAGCCCCTGTAATAGGGTTAGAGGCAGAGAATCCCAGTGGAGAGAGGGGAACCGGCCAGGCAGAGACAGCAAGGGCTGTTCATTGCTCCAGAGCCTTTCCGTTCACATTCACATTCCATGGCCAGACTACACTCAATCATAGGACCTACTGAAGAGATGAGTCTTCAGTAAAGACTTAAAAGTTGAGTCTCTCACATGGGTAGGCAGACCATTCCATAAAAATGGAGCTCTATAGGAGAAAACACTGCTTCAGCTGTTTGCTTAGAAATTCTAGGAACAATTAGGAGGCCTGCGTCTTGTGACCGTAGCGTACGTGTAGGTATGTACGGCAGGACCAAATCGGAAAGATAGGTAGGAGCAAGCCCATGTAATGCTTTGTAGGTTAGCAGTAGAACCTTGAAATCAGCCCTGGCCTTTACAGGAAGCAAGTGTAGGGAGGCTAGCACTGGAGTAATATGATCACATTTTTGGGTTCTAGTCAGGATTCTAGCAGCCGTATTTAGCACTAACTGAAGTTTATCTAGTGCTTTATCCGGGTAGCCGGAAAGTAGAGCATTGCAGTAGTCTAGCCTAAAAGTGACAAAAGCATGGATTAATTTTTCTGCATCATTCTCTCTCTCCCCCTTTCCCACCAACATCTTTCTTTCTGTCCTCCCCCTTATCTAGCCCCCCCACACCCAATTGGGCATTTTTATATGACCCTAAGCATGATGGGATGTTAATTGCTTCATTAACTCAGGAACCACACCTGTGTGGAAGCACCTTCTTTCAATATACTTTGTATCCCTCATTTAGTCAAGTGTTTCTGGCAGTTACCTATATATTAAAAACAAAAAAACTATGATTTAAGTGAGAATAGGCATTGGTCTGAAGCCAAAAAATAAAGGAAGTTTACATGAGCACCATAATACCTATTCCACCCATGCTCTACCAAGGTTTTCCAGGACACAGCTATGACCTACTACAGTAGCTATATTGGTATTGTACTTAAAACTACTGTATATGTAGGCAGGTTGCGATGGATTCAAACCTTCTCAAACAGACTATTTCATACTCTTCAGAGGGATAATGGACTTTACATTAAACTAACAGATTTTGATGGGGATTTTTTTATCATGTTACTTAGATTTTAAGACAATCGATCAACCTCAGTACCCATGAACTATTTACATGAAAATGTACATAATAGTTTACTGAAGAAAGGCCTAGTAGTAAACTGCCTGTAAACAAAAGTGAGTTATAACTAAATATCAAATTTACCACCAAATGTAGATGCTTCAGATATAGTCAACTTTGTAAATACATTTCAGGGATGGCCACAATGTCTCTTGACAAGCTACAGGTTTATGTAGGCTTTTTTGGTCAAGCCCAGTTCTACCACACCTGATTCTACTATTCACGGTCTCGATGAACAGCTGAGGTCTTGATGAACAGATGAGTAGTAGAATCAGATGTGGTAGCACTGAGCTTGATCAGAAAAGCCTGCATAATGCTGTGGATCATCAAGAGCAATATTGATAACTCCTGTCATCATCAGAATGTCTAGTTAAATAGGCCAGACTGTCCATATAAAAATAGAGTGTCAAGCTGATGTGTTTATAACAAGGTTCCTGGTGTAATGGTTAGCGTCACCATCTTTGGAACTGAAGATTCTGGGTCCTCCTCTCGGAGGACACAGTTTGACCATTCTCTTTAGTGTATAAGTTTGACACACAGTGTTTATTTGCATTTATTAGGTGGCTCTTAAAAGAGTCTTTGGGTTCGTGGAGTGGCAGGCAAGTGGCAGTGAGTGGGGTGATATGTACTACTGCGTCCGTCTTGCTAGAACGGAGAAGAGACTAGCTCTCAGACTCTCAAGGAAGAAAGAGGTCGTTTCCCTCATCCGGCCTGGAAGCTTTCCTGCACAATGTTTTTGTTGTTCATTCACTCAGTACTGATTGAACATGTATTTATCTTGCTTGCTTAGAAATAAATAGTTTAAAACAGTTGATGTGTTGAAAACTGTATAATTTCAGTTAGGTAATATACCAAGTTAGCAAGCATGGCATTTTCTTTTAACTGCGTTCAGATTCGGTTACACTAGCCAGTTTTAACACACTGAAAAGTATTGATCAGTCAGTGTAAATTTGGATTACAATGACAGGAATACAATTGCATTGAGAAGAGGGAGCGTACTGAATCAGTGCAAAGGTCTAACGTTAGCTAACGTTAAATGAGCAAGCTAGCTAGCAGCTGTTATGTAATAAGTTGAAATCTGGTGGACATGTAATATTATATATATTATTGAAGCAATATATATATTGAAGCAACATCTCAAGACATCAGTCAGGAAGTTCAAGTTTGGTCACAAATGGGTCTTCCAAATGGACAATGACTCCAAACATGCTTCCAAAGTTGTGGCAAAATGGCTTAAGGACAACAAAGTCAAGGTATTGGAGTGGCCATCAATCCTATAGACAATTTGTGGGCAGAACTGAAAAAGCGTGTGCGAGCAAGGAGGCCTACAAACCTGACTCAATTACACCAGCTCTGTCAGGAGGAATGGGACAAAATTCACCCAACTTATTGTGGGAAGCTTGAGGAATGCTACCCAAAAAGTTTGACCCAAGTTAAACAATTTAAAGGCAATGCTACCAAATACTAATTGAGTGTATGTAAACTTCTGACCCACGTGATGAAAGAAATAAAAGCTGAAATAAATCACTCTCTACTATTATTCTGACATTTCACATTCTTAAAATAAAGTGCTGATCCTAACTGATCTAAGACAGGGAATTTGCACTATGATTAAATGTCGGATATTGTGAAAAACTGAGTTTAAATGTATTTGGCTATGGTGTATGTAAACTTCCGACATCAACTGTATGTAAAAAAAAAACTTCCCTGTCAAAATATATCTAGGTAGCTTTCCTCTCTTGTTGGTTAGCTAGCTAGCCAACATTAGTTCTCATCTGACTGGTAACTTATTCTGTGGTATAAAGTTACATTAGCTAGTTAGCTAAAGTTACAGCTGCTGGCTAGCTACCTACCTAACATTAGCTAATCAAAACAAAACCACATTCAGCTCACTAATAACAACCAACCCATTTTTCATGTTGGACAATTATCTGCATGCATTTATTGATTAACCTCAAATTGAATACCAACATAGTAGCCTAGGTTTGTCCTCAGCCACTTCTTATCATGACTGGCTGCCTGGCTGATAAAGGCGACGACCTGTTTGTCTCGTTTAATCCGACTTCTAGATTGAGGTAGGTAGCCACAAGAAAATACTCTTAAAACTCAATTGCTAATGACACTTAAAAAAAAAAATCTGCCATGTGGTTCTAGGTAATGGATGGACGGACCAGAACGAGTTGATTTGAGATTGGTGTCATATTGGCTTAGATATGATGATTGGGAGGTTTGAATTTAACAGTGAGCTTCAACCAATACCTATATAGACGAGACTATCATCACGTTTACAATACATTTTGGCAGTTACCTGTATATAAATAGGAACTACAATGATTCTTCAAACATATTGTAATCATGAATCCTATTCATAGTTGGAAATTGGGAACTATAGTTCTAGCTACTATCCTGCGCCTTGGTATGAATCTATTGTACGTGAACAGAAAGGTTATTAATAGTAGTCTGTGGGGAGATGGGAAGGTTATTTATTATTGACTAGTTCACTGCTTCAGCTCACATACCTGAGAGTTGTATGTGTTTGAGGTCACAGGAACATCTGCTAAATTGTTCTCTTTTGGTCTCTCTCTTTGATTGGGTCAAGGCCCCTATAGTTCCCCCAGTAATACATCTGAACCCTCATGCTGGGATAGCTCACACACGTGCGCACACACACACACCGATGCGCACACACACTATACTGGGTGTGAACATGAGCTCATGCTCATCAGATTATGAATGTTATAAAAATCACTAATTGAATCATTCCGGTTAACTTTGGCATTTGATTACAGTTTTTTACAATCACTTTGGCACTAATTTCGGAACCTTGATGTAATTTTTCAAAATTCTAGACACAAAACTCACAACCAATGATCAAAATGCAAATTTTTCAAAACTCTAACACTTTTTTCCAATTGCTTGGATACAATACACATAAAGCTAAGATAATTTGTTCACTGAACTAAAATCACCTGTTCAAAATGACGCAACATAACATCAAAGTATTACCATTTCAAAATGCAATTCACAGATTACATCTAAAATGACTGTCTACTCAATTCATTACAATGATCTAACTATCAATTGATACAACTGCTCAAAATGATAAGTAACTGTTGCATTACTCTTAATGCATAGTTTTGTGGAAACTGATGAACAATATTAAATTTTCAGATCATGAAAGTTTCAGGATAACGAGATCCATTGACACCAATTACAGTGGAACATGAACCAATTGGACTACATTATCTATGGATGTAGTATTTCATCATCATTCTTTATCACTGTCTCTATGGTCCCATGTACTACTTTTCCAGACCATGTTTTCAGATTTGACATTACTGTACACTCTGTACACACTTTATTAGGTACACCTATCTAGTACTGGGTAGGACCCCCTTTTGTCTCCACAACAGCCTGAATTATTCACGGTGTTGTACGTTAAGAAATGCCCTTCTGCACACCACTGTTTTAAACAGCTGTTATTTGAGCATTTGTGGCCTTTCTTTTAGCTTGAATGAGTCTGGACATTCTCCTCTGACCTCTTTCATTAACAAGGTGTTTTTGCCCACAGAACTGCTGCTCACTGAATGTGTTTTGTTTATCGCACCATTCTCTGTAAACTCTAGAGACTGTAGTGCGTAAAAATCCCAGGAGGGCAGCAGTTTCTGAGATGCTGGAATCACCATGTGTGGCATCAACAATCATATCACGGTCAAAGTTGCTTAGATTACCCATCTTGCCCATTCTAATGTTTGGTCAAACAACATCTAAAGCTCTCTACTCTATATACACTGTATATTGAGTTGCAGGCACCCACATGATTCGCTGTTCGAATGTAACCTTCCTTGATGAGCTAAATCAGGTCTGTAGAGCTGATGGCATGACCTATGTCATTGTGTGGGATAATGTCAGGTTCCACCATGCTCAAATGGTGCAAGCATGGTTTCAGGCCCATCCACAATTTAACACCCTGTACTTACCCCCAAACTCTCCTTTCCTTAACCCGATTGAGGGATTTTTCTCCACATGGAGGTGGAAGGTATATGATAGGCGCCCTCACGAACAAGCCACCCTTCTCCATGCCATGGATGACACATGCAATGACATCACGGCAGACCAGTGTCAGGCCTGGGTTCGCCCGAAAATTCTTCCCAGGATGTTTGGCTAATGAAAACATCCATTGTGATGTGATGAGAACCTGCGGCCAAATCCACAAGACAGGGTTGAGGGAAATCTAGAAGTACAGTAATCTCTTTTGTTTTGCTTTTTACAGTAAGCCAGGTGAGGAACACTGCAGTGATGTTTTACAGTAAGCCAGGTGAGGAACACTGCAGTGATGTTTTACAGTAAGCCAGGTGAGGAACACTGCAGTTAACCTTTAACTGTTTTTTCTTTTTTTGTTGCTAATTATTTTCGCTCTGATTCAAAGAAACCTATGTTGTGATTTTATTATCATTATTATTTTTTTTAAACCTAATATTCATTAGTGACCATACTTGTGTGACTAGCATCATACCAGTGTCTACATATTTGAAAATGGCGTGTTTCTATAATCTGTGGTTAAAAAGGTAAAGAAATGCTTCTCTGTGACATCACAGGGTAGGATTAAAAGTAGGAAAAACATATTTTCTAAACCTGCAACTAGTATCTAGCCAGAGGGACGGGTATTTTCTTGCTCCCCACATCACCCGAAACCCATAGTGTTTGACAATCACTATCTTTAAACTGTTTAACTTTTGATGATGTCATCGGGTAGAACTTTATATATTTTTCTACAAAATGTAGAAATGCACCATTTTCATGTAGACACTGGTATTGTGCTGGAGACAATGAAAATGGCCTTTTAAGGTCCTTACTTACACTACTAACCTATCTTTGTAAAGCTTAATTAGATGTATTTTTCCCGCCAGGTCACTAGTCGCTGCGCGTTCTATGTTGTTGAGTTGTTTATAGCTTTGACTTGATTAATAATTTACAATAGTCCTCTGAGCTCCAGTGTCAATTCCTCACACGATCTGTTGTGCTCCTCGCCCAGTTTCCTGTGAATTAGAACATCCACGCTGATACAGATAGGGGACTTTCGGGACTGTCGCCTTATGTTTCATAACGTATAAATAAATAGATTAAACATTTCAGCAAGTGGGAATACTTTGAGCGTCCGAATGTCTGGACAAAACATTGACCAGTTGCATCGCTCTACTTTGGGCATATATGTGGTGAGTGAGATTGGTTTGAACTCTTGGCAATTTTAGCATGGCCCTAGATATAAACTTAAACTGAAGGCCTAACTTGCAATGCACATTTGTTGTTTGTATGTATATACTGTTCAATTTGGTGCACTATACTTGTGAGCAGTACTGTATTCTATGAATAAATACAATATGACTTATGAACAGGGTGTATCTATACAGCTAACTGTCCAAGATAAGCACCACGCCTTTCAATGTCTCACTGTGTGTGTGTGTGTGTGTGTCTCTCTCCGTGTGTGTGCGTGTGCGTGTGTGTTAACAGAGCCTGATGGATCAGTTCAACCCAAGTCTACAGAAGCTAGTGTCTTTGGGAAACAGCTACATGCAGGCTTTCCAAGGTGAGCATGAGAAAGAAAGGAAGTGAAACGGATGACCTTTGTGGCATGCATTTGAATACGATGAAGTGTTCCAATAAAATAGAGTAAATGTGACAAAAGAGTCATTCTCAGCAGAGTCATACATACAGTATATGACTCTGATTTCTACTAGAGGTCCTTCTCAGATCTATACGATGCTTCCACATCGTTTCTATTAAATCCCATCAATGAGAGATCCTTGGCCGTGCCCCTCCTGGAAGCAAATTTATTTTCATTTTGTCAGAGTTCATAAGGTTTCCCTCGTAAAGTGCTGCCATATCACCTGGGAATATTTATTACCATGGACCTGTAGGCCATAATATAACCTACACATGTTTCTATTGGTTGAGCTGCTGAATGTAAATATGTTCTGTCTGCACCAGTCCTTTTCCACTCCAAAGCAATGAGATATGGAACATGTATATGTGATGGACCCAGCTATTTGAATGAATTCTAGATTAATCTGTTGATGCATATTAAACAACCTTTCTGCAAATTGTCTGCTTTCAGATGAATGTGTTCGTTGTGCTTTTACTGGCATGAGTCTAACTCTGGGATTGTCAGCTAAGTGAATCATATCAGCTGGATATGCAATTCAATTGCCTGCTTGTTTCTGTGTGTGTGTGTGTGTGTTTAGCCCTCTCTGTAACCAGTGAGGCTTACTTCAGCACCCTTGCTAAGATAGGGGAGCAGGCCTTCCACACCATGTCGTCTCGCTTGATTGGTAAGAACCTCTTCATTCCCTGTGTGTGTGTGTGCGCGTGCACATGACATGTGTGCGTGTGTCTGCCGTATGGTGTGCATCAGGTCAGTTAAAGAGTATGAGAAAGGTAGAGATGCAGGAACAAAGCTAGAGAAACATGTACTGTGTTGGTCCTTTGTGTTGTTTATGGTTGTGGTTATTACCCCAATCACTGCAGTGTCCTTCACCGAACCACACAGAGCAAAGTTTCTGACAGGCAGCACATTGGTATACTTCCTTTTACCGTCACAATAACTCTGGAGCTTTCTTAGACATTTGCGTGTGTGCATGTGTGTGTATGGGACAGAGGGTGGACACTGGGTTGAGTGGGGTTGAATAGCAGATGTGGTGTATGCGTGTGAGTTATTTTCTTTTTTTTGTTGCCATACACAGTCTGTTCCAGTTTGTATAGAGCAGAGGTACAGAGGGTGTAGGTGCGTAATATCTATGTTATTTTTTTTACCCCATAGTGGAATATGAATTAAAATGAACTTTGCCCACATCAATGTTGATGCATTTTGAGATAGCAAGACAACCTATGCGTGAGTCTAACCATAACACCTGGTCCAGAGTCAGTCTTCCCATTTCACTCATAATGCTAATAAGAGATATAATGCAACCGGAGCCCTTGTTGTCTGTACAATAGCAGTGGAATCCAGGGACAGACTGTGGGTCCTATTAAATTAATTTAATCCAGCCTGAACCTAGCCACTTACAGACACTGAGGCTAAAAGGCGTTGTAGGATTTTAATTTGATCACCCTGTTGCAGAAGAACTTTCCTGTAATGCCAGTTTGCTACATGTACATGTAAAACATGTACTGTATTTGAGGTTTAAAAAGGCTTCTGAAGTTTGCAATTTCCACTTAGAAATTTCAGACTTGATTTTACCTTATGGAAAATGTATCAACCCCAACAAAAAAGTTAACTAACTATACATAATAATTCACATTTCCTGTTGCTCCAGGATTATTTTCCTGCTGTAGCAAACTGGCTCAAATTAAGATCCTACATCTGTGTAAGGTTGGCTATGGAAGCCCACATAAACTGTTTCAGTCTAGTTGAGCATTCACTGATTGGACTTCTCCCACATTGTAAAAAATTTCCTGTAAAATATATAGTAAGGTATAGCCAAATCAGCCCCTGCTCATGGTTCTCACAGGGGAAGTGAGAAAAAATAAGAAACCAGCACACTGCTCTTGATAGTATCACTGACCTTTAATAAACTTTACTACGTATCGGCCTCACGGCTTTCTTCAGTGTTTTAAATGAGCACCGTTATGTAGGCATAGTCCCACCCACATCCATTCCACGCATCGAATGGGGTTGGAGTCGAAGAAAAACAAATAAATGTTACCAAATATAACAATATGCATTTCATAAATATTCGAATAAAGTGTGTACATAAACATATTAAACAGGTCTGTAAAACCACAATGGGGGACGTCGACCTACCAAGCAATTTTTCATTCATCATTGGGTACACCGCAAGAAAAATGTCAGAGTAATCTGAAACAGGGGCATAATTTAAATTCACATTTACAACATAATACACATAGGCATTTCATCATTAAGACCTTCAAGAAATAATGTCTGGAGGATGAAAATCCATAAACATTCTCTTTTGCTCAGAGTTATTTACATCACCTCCACTGTCTGATATATTAACTTTCTCTATGCCACAAAATCTAAAAAAGTAGAAATGTAATGTTGTAGGTCATTAAAATGTACTGCGACTGGATAATCCCTGTCGTTTCTCCTAGTTGAACTTTTGTGTTCACTGATTCTGTTTGAGAGAACAAGAGATTTTAGCACAGCCCACATGGGCATTTAATAATATAGATAACATGGGTGGTGGAGCACGTAATAATGTCATTAATTTGGAGCCGTTTTCCTATATGTGGGTGGAAGAAATATTCACACTTCATATTGTTGCACTGTGCGTAAACTCTGCATTTACAGCTACCATTCGGAAGAGGGCGTAAAATAGCCTGGTGGATTTTATTTTGTGGCTGGCATTTGGCATGGATCAATTTATCGCGTAAATTGCGACCTCTCCTATATACACAATACATAAGTGGTGGATTCTTAAATTCAGCTAGCAAAGCTGGGTCCGATGATAAAACATGCCAGTGTTTCTTGACAGCATCTCACACTTTTCACGAGTTCAAAGTATACCGTATGTGGTGGTGAACGTTACAGAGTGTTCTTTCGCTCTGAGTGAGTCTTTTTTTTGTTGTAGTTCATCTCGTGTTTTCCCCAATGCCAAATTAAGAGTGCCATCCGCGCATTGTGGAGATTAGCCTCTTTTTTAGAAACCTATTGTCCATCTCAGCTGCTTTTTACAGATAGCCCTCTGTGGAGGAGCATATACGGCGCAGTCTGAAAAACTGGCTTCTTAGAAATCCTCTTTTTAACTTAACGGCACAGGGTGGAAGCTGGCCCCCTGTAGTATAATGTTTCTGCCCGTTTCTTTTCTATACAGAGTTGAAAACAGGGTTCCATTTGATTTCTCAATCCACATAGAGATAATGAACACGTTTAGCGTCACATTTAATAGTGCATTTGAGATTAGGGTTAAATGTCATTGAGTAATGCCATTAAATCTGTCAGCTCTTTTCACGTTTCTCCCGATATGCAAAAAATAAAACCGTCATATCGATACCACTTCAGAACTTTATTCGAAAATTGATTTTCGTTTTCATTATTAACAAAACGTACTTCAAAAAGACCCACCTAAAGGTTAGCATAGCTCGGAGCGAACGTGGAGCCCATCGATGTTCCATGTTAGTAGTATTCATCATCAAACGTCCAAACATATTCAGCCGACTCTAGGATAAAGTTTTTTGGTGGGTATTAGTTAGTATTAGGACTTTTGGCACATTTGCAGCAAAGGTATTCATATTCAGATTTTGAGATATATATAGTTTCCGTTTCCCTATATCTCTTTGGAACACATGTGTGGGATCAACACTCAGTTTTCTATAGAAATGTTCATTTCTGAGTTGTCTCTAAGTCTCCTCTTTGTAATTTTCATAGTCTAAACTCAACCACAGCACCCCCCTTGTCTGCAGGTTTGACAACCAAAGATGAATCTTTCATTAGTTCATTAAGTGCCTTTTGTTCTGTCCTAGTGAGGTTCTTCTGAATGTGATTTGTTTTTCTTGTATATACTGGCATGGCTTCTTGTTCGACTAACCTACAATAGGTATTAATCGAGGAGATGTTAACTATAGGACATAATTTGCTTTTGGACTTAAAATGGGTACCAGTTCTTTGTTGGGTTTCTAGGCCCCAAACAGTGTTTGAGAAAACACGTGCTCATATTTAATCTTGCAATAGTATCAAATAGTTTGTCTGTACATGTTGGTACAAAGGAGAGGCCCTTAGATAAGACTGAGACTTGCACGTCAGTGAGCTCTTTTTTGGAGAGGTTCATGAAATACCACTTCCTACTGTAGCTCCGTGTCCACGGCCTGTGTTCCTGGTCCCCTCTTTGACCGCTTGTCTCTTTTATTTTCTTTCGTAGAGCCTTGTTGTGCTGCTTTCGGACAAAAAAAACTGTCTGTCTGCGATGGTAGCTGGCGTTGCTGTCTGTTGGGAAATCGCTCTCAGTGGATGTCTCTGTGTGTAGGTTTCCATGTCCTCCAGCTGCTGTATCTGCGTCCCCCGGACTCTCGGTGCTCCAGTCCTTGGGCCTTCCCATGCGTACACCTGGTTGAGCTGGTCGTCCTCTGTGTCTCGTTGATATTTCTTGATCTTTGTTGCTTGTAGGAAGTCTCTGTATTTGACTGATTGATTGAGTCATCTATGGCTGTGAAATTTGGGCCTAGAATCTCCATTATAACCTCATGTTCACTGATCTTAACTTCAACTTCTTTTACTTCCTTCGACACATGTTCAACAATTAATAGTATTACAGCTAAATAACATTTGTTTTGGATTTAACCCCATTTCTGAACAAAAGTTTTGTAGTTTTTCCCTATTGTAGGCTCCTTCTGTATTCTCAGTACTCTTGGAATGCGCTTGATGCGCCAATACTCACTAAGCGTGGAGACATGCAGGAACAAAGTAGTATCTTTCTCTGGAGCTGGATTTTAAGTTCTGCAGTAGAGTGCGGAGCTGGGTTGTCCATGTTGGAGGTAGGGAAATTGATCATTTCACTTCCCCATTTCACTTCTGAGAGACTAGATCATTGACCGAGAGACTAGATAATCATTGTCTTGTTTTAAATTATGTGTGCCTATGAGGAATGCTATCACGCCCATATATGGTCTGGATTGGTCTCCACAGAGGTTGCTGCTGGAAAGCATGAGTTTCATTTCGTGCATGCACACATGAACGCATGTTCACGCGCGACGCGGTCATCTTTTCCGAGCTGCAGTTTATAAACACAGTTTGCCCTTTGGCGTTTATCAAACGTAATAAATAGTTGTATTTCACTCTCACTTTTGTCAGGCACAAAGTCACAGAACACAGCCATGGAAGTGGCTGGCAAGCAAGCAAGACACAGACAGACCAAGAGATGCACTGCCCAGCTAGGTTAGCAAGACAAGACAGACAAGAGAGAGAGCACTGCAAGCTAGCACATCAACTTAACGTTACTGTTATTTGCTGACATAAAACTTGGAGAGGAGAGAACACAAGTTTACCTGATTGCTGTTCCCACAATTCACTCTCATTGTGTTTTTTCCTTCTCTTTTCGTGAAACATACCAGACGAACTGGCACAGAGAGACAGGAAACACAGGGATAAATACACTGGGGGAAATAAGCGACACCTTGCCTGACTAAAATATTCCCAGTCATGTGAAATCCATGGATTAGGTCCTAATTCATTCATTTCAATTGACTGATTTCCTTATAAGAACTGTAACTCAGTAAAATCTTTGAAAATGTTGCATTTTTGTACAGTTTGGATTTCTACGTGCTGTTTTTTTCTGTAGCCGACGCCGGCACACATAATAATGCTAGTTGTAACATTCATCTCACCATTGCTGTTTTTATAATGAGAAAGTGACTTAAAACCAGCTTCCTTTTTTAATCAAAGGATTTGTATGGAAAGCCAAGAAGCTAACATTAGATGTTGTCCTTCTCATAATAACCACAAAAGAGTTAATTTTGCACGCCCAATTTTTCAGTTTTTGATTTGTTAAAAAAGTTAATATCCAATAAATGTCGTTCAACTTCATGATTGTGTCCCACTTGTTGTTGATTCTTCACAAAAAAATACAGTTTTATATCTTTATGTTTGAAGCCTGAAATGTGGCAAAAGGTCGCAAAGTTCAAGAGGGCCGAATACTTTCGCAAGGCACTGTATATAAGAATCTATCAACTCTACAAGCAACACTAGACTCTATTATTATGGTGGGAGATTTTAATACGGTCTTAAATACCTCTATGGACCGGAAAGGAAATCACACTACAAACTATCACCCTCAGGCATTTAAGGAAATCATGAATGTCATGGATATAGTGGAATTAGTGGATATATGGAGACTTCAATACCCTGACCTAGTGAGATATACATGGCGGAGGCTTAATCAAGCTAGTCACCTTGACTACTTTCTTATACCATTCTCTCTGTCACCAAAAGTTTAAAAGTGTTGATAGGGGACAGAATGCGGTCGGATCATCACATAATTGGCATATATATTACTCTTACGGAATTTCCACGTGGGAGAGGATATTGGAAATTTAATCAAAGCCTACTAGATTATAAATTGTTTAGAACTAGGATAGAATAATTTATAACTGACTTTTCAGACATAACATAGGTACAGCAGATCCCCTTACTGTATGGGACACTTTTAAATGTGCCTTTAGAGGCAATGCAATTCAGTACTCATCTATAAAACAAAAGCAATTTAGATCAAAAGAGTCCATATTAACAAAGGAAATTGAAGGACTAACAGTACAGTTAGATAGCAATAAAAACGGTACTATAGAGGCACAGAATAAGTTAGAGGAGAAACAAAAAGAAATGGAGGAACTTATTCAAGAAAGATCTAGTGTAATATATTATAAAAATAAAGCGAACTGGATGGAATATGAGGAAAAATGCACCAAATTCGTTTTCAATCTTCAATATAGAAATGCTACCAAAACAAATGTATTAAAACTTGTTACAAATGATGGAGTCACGCATGATTCACCAAATGATATTTTGAAAGAGGAAGTAAAGTACTTTAAGAATATGTTCTCATTTCAGTCTCCTCCATCTCCACTAACTGAAACTAATTGTATGGATTTTTTTCCTAATAATAATGTAAAATTAATATCTGTACAGAAAGACTAATGTGAAGGCCAAATTACAGAGGAGGAACTGCTTGAGGCAATTGGGGCCTTTAAGGATGGGAAAACTCCAGGGCTGGATGGCATACCAGTGGAAGTATACAAAACTTATTTTGGTATACTCAAAGGACCATTGTTGGCTTTTTTTAACCACTCCTATATAAATGGTAGATTATCAGACACGCAACAAGAAGGTCTGATATCATTATTACTGAAACAGGACCCAAGTGGTATATATAAAGATCCAGTCCATTTAAAAAATTGGAGACCTCTTCAGTGTTGTGATGCAAAAATCCTAGCAAAATGCTTGGCACATAGAATCAAAAAAGTATTGTCAGATATTATTCATCCTAATCAGACAGGGTTTTTACATGGACGATACATTGGAGATAATATAAGACAAGTACTGGAAACAATAGAACACTATGAAATATCGGGGACACCAGGCCTGGTTTTCATAGCTGATTTTCAAAAGGCTTTTGATAAAGTACGACTGGAGTTTATATATAAATGCCTAGAATATTTCAATTTTGGGGAATCTCTTATAAAATGGGTTAAAGTTATGTATAGTAACCCTAGGTGTAAAATAGTAAATAATGGCTACATCTCAGAAAGTTTTAAAATATCTAGAGGAGTAAAACAAGGTTGTCCACTATCGGCATATCTATTTATTATTGCCATCGAAATGTTAGCTGCAAAGATTAGATCAAACGATAATATTAAGGGATTAGAAATTCGTGGCCTTAAAACGAAGGTCTCTTCTTCTTCGCTTTCTTTTCTTTTAAAACCACAATTGGAGTCTCTCCACGGCCTCTTAGAAGATCTAGATACTTTTGCTATCCTCTCTGGATTAAAACCAAATTATGATAAATGTACCATATTACGTATTGGATCACTAAAAAAATTCACATTTTACATTACCATGTAGTTTACCAATTAAATGGTCTGACGGAGATGTAGACATACTCGGTATACAAATCCCAAAGGAAAGAAATGATCTCACTCCAATACATTTTTATAGAAAGTTAGCAAAAATAGATAAGATCTTGCTACCATGGAAAGGAAAATACCTGTCTATTTGTGGAAAAAATCACCCTGATTAACTCTTTAGTCATATCACAGTTTACCTATTTGCGTATGGTTTTGCTTACACCTAGTGACCTGCTTTTTAAATTATATGAACAAAAAATATTCAATTTTATTTGGAATGGAAAACCAGATAAAATTAAAAGGGCATATTTATATAATGAATATGAATTCGGTGGGCAGAAATTATTAAATATTAAAGCATTAGACCTCTCACTAAAGGCATCAGTCATACAAAAGTTATACTTAAATCCAAACTGGTTCTCTAGTCAATTGATACGAATGTCTCATCCTATATTCAGGAAGGGCCTTTTCCCCTTTATTCAGATTACACCTGCTCACTTTCTTTTGTTTGAAAAGGAAATAATCTCCAAAATATCTGTATTTTTTAAACAAGCCTTAGAAGGTTGGTTGCAAGTTCAGTTTAATCCACCTGAAAGGACGGAACAAATAGTACGACAAATATTGCGGTTAAATTCAAATATACTAATTGATTAAAAAAAAACGGTATTTATCAAAGAAATTATTAAAAAAGGTATACATTTAGTGAATGATATCATAAATAGGACTGGTGGAGTTATGTCACACATGCAGCTAACACAGACATATGGAAATGTCTGCTCTACCCAAAATTACAACCAATTAATTGCAGCATTACCACAAAAATGGAAGAGGCAAGTAGAAGGGGGAAAAAGTAAGGAACTTGTATGTCGGCCCTTTATTAAAGAACATAAATGGTTAAAGAAAAGTGTGATAAATAAAAACATATACCAATTTCATTTAAGGACCAAAAAACTGACAGCTGTGCCATATAAATTGCAAAATAGTTGGGAAGAGATTTTCGATGTACCCATTCAATGGCACATGGTTTATAAATTGATACGCAAAACAACACCGGATTCAAAACTTCGAATTTTTCAATATAAATTACTATACAAAATTCTTGCAACTAATAGAATGTCATATATATGAGGGATACAATCTTCCCAGCTCTGCAGATTCTGCTGTGAGGAGGCAGTCATTAGATCATTTATTTTGGTATTGTCCATATGTAGCTCATTTTTGGTCACAGGTCCAGGAATGGCTGAAGAATTGCAACATTTGCCTAGAACTAACACTACAGATAGCAATACTGGGTAATTTGAAAAGCCATAGTCAATCAATCAATAATATAATAATTATTTTAGCAAAAATGTTTATTTTTTATTTACAATCTGTAGAAGCTATGAGAATAGGAAGGTTCAATTATTTTGTGAAGCATCACAGCACAGTTGAAAAATATATGGCAAGTAGAAATCCGAAATGGATGATGTTGAGAGAAGGATGGGAGGGGGTGAGTGGAGCTGAAGGGTGGGACTAATAACAAGATAAACAATGTAGGGCATACGGGATCTGTAGAATGTATATAGGTTCGGAGCTTTGTGAAATAGCATAGTTACAAATAGAAATCAAACTGGATGGACATCAGAAATAGAGGAAGGACTAAGAACAAACAAGAAAGAACTATTGTAAAGTAGACTGTGTCTGTAGAGTGTGTATAAGATGTATGAGTTGAGTTTGAGTTTATTTTTATTTTTACAGGGACAGTGCACATTAATCAACGTTTCAGTAAAAGTGCCGGTTTTAGCCAGCCGGCTAATTTTCAACCGCAGTCCCTGGGCAGGTTATTAAAAACAATTACAATATAGACAATAGCAACATAGAACAAGCAAGACATAGCAACATAGGACAAGCAAGACATAGCATACAGACAGAGCAACATAAAACAAAAAGCAGCAAGACAAAATTCATAAAAGTAACAAAGTGTTTCCACACCTCACAAGCTACAGACAACAGACAACATGGAAAGCGGCAACACACAGCTAGGGACCATGTTCACAAATCTGATTTACCTTTAGCCATGTCTTCAAGCATTTTATGAAATTGTGATATGTGGTGCAGTTTTGTGTCTGATGGCAGTGTATTCCAGACATGGGAAGCTCTCACAGAGAATGCAGATTTACTAAAGGTGCTTTTCCTTAGGGGAACTATACAGTCACCTCTCATGGCAGACCTTGTGGATCTGCTGCCATATGTCTGGGTTTTCTGTTTAACAAAAATATTGAGTGGAGGGGGAGCCAGGCCATTAAGGATCTTGAATACAAGACATGTGTCGGTGTATTGCACAAGATTTTCCCAACTCAAGAGCTCATGCTTTCTAAGGATGTGACAATGATGATGGCTATTGGGCTTCCTATCAAGCACTTTGAGAGCCTGTTTGTAGACAGACTGAATAGGTTTTAATGTTGTACAGCAAGCTTGGGTCCAACTAGTCAAGCAGTATGTTAAGTGGGGGAGTATCATAGATTTGAAGTACAGTTTTGCTACCTCTGTAGTCAAACAATTTCGTATAAATCGGAAATTAGCTAGGTTGAATTTGGTTATTTGAATGACCTTTTTCACATGCTTTTTAAAAGAGAGGTTGGAATCAAGTATGATGCCAAGGTACTTAAAATCGGATACCACCTGGAACTTCTCCCCTGACACATAGACATCTGGCTCAGTAGCATCTGTTGCCCTCTTTGTGAAGAACATGCAAACAGTTTTTTTCACATTGAGATGCAAACACGAGTCACTGAGCCACTTTGTAACCTGGACCATTACAGTAGTGAGTTCTTGTGCAGCTTGTTGTTTGCTCTTTGCATGCACATATATCACTGTATCATCTGCATACATTTGAACTTCAGACCCAGTACAGACAGAAGGCAGATCATTAATGTACAGGCTGAACAGGAGGGGCCCCAGTATTGACCCTTGGGGCACGCCCACATCATAGCTACGAGTGGGCGACAGCTCATTGCTCACTCTGACACACGGAGTTCTGCCTTCAAGGTATGATTTCATCCATCTCAAGGCATCAGGGGAAAAGCTGAACTTGGACAATTTTGTGATGAGAATCTCATGGTTAACAGTATCAAAAGCCTTCCTTAGGTCCAGAAACACAGCCCCAACAGCACCCCCTTTGTCCATCTTGGACTTCACATTTTCCAGAAAAAAGCAGTTGGCCGTTTCTGTGGAGTGTTTCGCTCTGAAGCCAAACTGCATGGAGTGTAATGTGAAGGGGCTGTTGTTGAGGTGGGCAATCAGTTGTTCTGCTACACACTTTTCAACAACCTTTGACACCACAGGTAGTATACTAATGGGCCTGTAGTTACTCACGTCAGCAGGGTCGCCTGATTTAAAGATGGCCGTTATTATGGCCGACTTCCATACCCTTGGAAACACACCGAGACCAATAGATGTGTTGGTGACCTTAGTAATGGGGCCAATGAGTGACTCTTTGTAGTTTTTAAGAAAGGTAGAGTCCATCCCAAACACATCTTTGGCTTTAGAGTTCTTTAGTGAGCTAATCACCTTGTTCACCTTTGACTCAGAAACCTCCCTTATGATGAAGACAGGTTGAGTGTCATTCACTAGCACTGAGCCCAAGAAACAAGTGGAGGGGTTCTGTGTCAGTACCCTGACAGAGTCAAAGTAGGAATTGAAGGATATTGCTATTTCGACTGCTTCCTGTGTTAGATTGTTATTCACCATGATTTCTAGTCTTTTTGCAGTGTTACTATGGTCTTTCCCTGTTAACTTTTTTAGATTCTCCCATATCAATTTAGAATTTCCCTTTGCTTCACCAATTATGTTAATAAAAAAGTTTGCCTTGGCCTGTCTGATTTCTTTCATCACCTTATTTCTCAACATGGTAAACCTACCTCTGTCATGCTCTAATTTAGATTTTAGGGCTATTTTTAGAGCGTAATCTCGTTCTTTCATCAATTTCCAGATTTCTCCATTTAGCCAAGGAAGAGTGCTCTTTTGGCCAGGTTTGGATTTGATTTTCTTTAGGAAGCCATTTATTGTAGTCTGGATTGTGGATAGAAAAACCTGACTATCAGCTTCCACGTCTGTATAGGACAAGAGATCATTCCAGTTTATTCCCTTAATTGCTTTTTCAAAATAATTTAATTCACTCTTAGGTATTCTGAGTTGATCCGGCTTTCTAACAGTAGAGAGGTTAAACCTGCTCTTAGACAGCTTTCTGGCTATAAGTGTCAGATTATGATCAGACAGCCCAGTAACCATATTGAATGATTTAGTCACTCTCTCTGGTTTATTACTGAACACCAAATCAATCTGTGTTTTAGAGCAACAAGTCACCCTGGTTGGCCCTTTAACTAGCTGTGTAAGGTCAAAGGTATTAGTGATCCGTTTGAGGGTTTTCCTACAACACTTGTCTTCATAATTAATGTTAAAATCTCCTATTAAGATGACCTCTTTCCCAAAATCACATTCCCTAAGCATGGTATTAAACTGATCAAAAAACACACTTTTGGTGGAAGGTGGCCTATACATTCCAATGAGGGTAAAATACATTTGGGGAGACAGTGTAACGTTCAGGCCGATACATTCTAGTTCATTATCACATGACCACTCAATTTGTTTACATCGGATATGTTCTTTAATGTACATCATCACACCCCCTCCTCTTCCTTCCATCCTGTCTCTCCTGAAAACATTGTAGCCAGGCACAATCAAAGCAGCATATGGAGAGTGTTTATGGAGCCATGTCTCTGAGAGGCAGAGAAAGTCAAGGCTGGAGTCTGTGAGTATATGTTGAATTTGATCACTTTTTGGAATTATTTTTATTTTATTTTACCTTTATTTAACCAGGCAAGTCAGTTAAGAACAAATTCTTATTTTCAATGACGGCCTGGGAACAGTGGGTTAACTGCCTGTTCAGGGGCAGAATGACAGATTTGGACCTTGTCAGCTCGGGGGTTTGAACTCGCAACCTTCCGGTTACTAGTCCAACGCTCTAACCACTAGGCTACCCTGCCGGAATGACACTACGAATGTTCAAGTGCCCCCCTATACTAGTCCCCTGGGCTTAGCTCGTGGGTCCCAGATGACTCGAGAGTGATTGACACATTGAAAAAAGTTAAATTTTCTGTGTTTTCTGACGGCTGGGTTTAGGCCGTTTTGATTAGGGGCAGTTCGGTAGCGCAAGTAACAATCCCTCCCGCCTGCACTGGATGCGGGGAACTAATTAAAATAGCTTGCGTACCAGACGCAGAGTCAGGGATCGCATATAGCGACTCTGGTATGTTTGAAGAGTCAAAATCTATCCTGGAGCCGGGTGAGTCGAGAGAAACCATAGGACCATAGCACTCACCCACCTCCACAGCGGCGACGACCAGTGGACGAGGCCATCCACCGCTCTCCACTCCGGTGCGTATCACTGGCTCGGTGATATTGGGCCCAGGATTGAGTTGTACATCCCCAGAGAGCAGGAGGGTAGTGAACAGGTAGTTTAACAGTTTCCGATAAATGTTAGACTTGTGTTTGTTACGCCTAAGCGGTTCAGTAGAATAAGGAGCGAGGTAGACTTGGCCATTATTCAGAACATTATGGTATGCTGTGTACTGTCCGCTCCCGTGGAACCGTGAACCAATGTGTTTGGTGTTGATATTCTCCGGTAGTAGACTGATTGTGTCATCCCAGCAAGGACGCACTGAGATTATCAGTAGAGCAGCTACATAACTGACAATCATGGCAGAGTACTGGAGATAAAACACATAATTACGCTTTAACTCTTTGCATGAGTTACTTAGCTGGGATCGGTGTACACCTGATGGTTTAGATAAAATTACAGCATTCGAATGAAAAGCGGCACCTGCCGCACCACCCTGTCTTCCGTCCGCCATTTTTTCCAAGAAGCCGATTTCCATTGTATGGATTGAAGGTAGAAGCAGAAGTGTTTATTAGTTTACTCCAATTGGGGGATCGGCGGAAGGGTTTCCGGGGTATAATAATAAAGGTATATTCTTTAAAAAAGTATGTATGTCTATATAGGCATGTGTATGTATATATGTGTATATATATGCATGCGTGTATGGATATATATATTTACCCCAAAAATATGGGGGATTGGAAATGATGCAGACAATTACATTGGAAGCAACATTCTTTCCGCAATATTAAGCTGATCCACCCTCTAGAAAAAAATAGAAAAAAAATGGCTGATTATTATCAATGACTTTAACTGTAACTTTAGTAGTAACACGTTTTACAGTGTGGGAAATCCTCACTGGTACCCTAGTTTGTAGAAAGACCCATATATACAGTGCATTCAGAAACTATTCAGAACCAGGAACATCACTAGACATTCAGAACATCCGGGGCTTAGCCCTGAAGACCTGGTGCTGACTCCGGGGGGAATTTGATCCCTGCCTGACCGAAATGAAGCGCCCCACATTCTTGCAGTGAACATTTTGCAAAAAACATAACGCTATGTTGCATATCTCACTGCGTTCTTCCTTGCTGTGCTTGCCTGACACCAAATAATCAACACTTCTTAATATGAATTCAAATAACTTTTGCAGATATGTAGAAATGCAGGTATCAAACAAGCTTGAAAATCATTATTTTATAATATTTGTTATAATAAATCACAGATTCCAAGGTCAATTAGCTACAGGACAATAATTCTACCTATTTAATGACACAAAAACAAATACACCCCCTCCAACCCCCCTCTAGTTACAACTCTTCACAATTTTACACATACCAGTGTTGTGTCTTTACTATCATTAAATTGAAGACTTATAGTTTTTATCAAAGATTCTCTGTAATTAGTATAACGCGATCAACTGATTAATCATGTAACTGTAATTAACTAGGAAGTCGGGGCACCAAGGAAAAATATTCAGATTACAAGGTTATAATTTCCTAATAAAACCTTTCAGATATTTTCATATCTGATCCATAGTCTTATGAATTATTTACTTTACCTCACGTTAGTCTCATTTAAAACGTCGTAAATTGTTGGTTATCTGCACGGACCCAGTCTTCACTATGAGTCATCCATACATCAAGTGTCTTAAATCATTTATTTATTACTAACTAAGTAATTCACAGAAATGCATAAACAAACAAACAAGGTAAATGTGGTTACAAGAAATGATAGGGGAATTTGCCCTAGTGGGCTAAACCGGCATGGCGGCTTGTTAGACAAAAGGGGAAGTGGGGGTCGACTAAGAAGTCACCACAGAGTGATAATTCTAACAATTGAAATGCTAATCCTTTGCACATGAACTAGTAATCAATGTCAAATTAGTGAATTACTGGCAGAAATGGACCAGTAAGTTACTGTAGATTTTAGGAACAAGGTTTGTAAAATTCCTGAAACATTGTACAGTATATTACTGTATTCTCAGGGTAGAGCATTCTCACTCACGGGTGCAAAAACGATAGCTTTTTACAAGGTATGCCTTAAAATATGTTAGTGGGCCAGAGACTCATTCCCCGCCCACAGCATTTTCTCACAATGCACCATCATTTATTCTGTAAAACACATTTAAGGTATTTTTCTGTGCCTTCTACAGTGTTTTACTGCCTTGTGCCATCAAACCCCTGCAACGTTACTAGAACGCTGTAGCCCGCCTGGTATTCAAAGTTCTCCCATGTCATCCCGCTCCTCCGCACACTCCACTGGCTTCCAGTCGAAGCGCGCATCCATTACAAGACCATGGTGCTTGCCTACGGAGAAGCAAGAGGAACTGCTCCTCACTATCTTCAGGCTATGCCTAAACCCTACAGCCCAAACCGAGCACTTTGTTCTGCCACCTCTGGTCTTCTGGCTTTCCCACCCATACGGGAGGGCAGCTCCCACTCAGCCCAGTCCAAGCTCTTCTCTGTCCTGGCACCGCAATTGGGGAACCAGCTTCCCCCTGAATCTAGTACAACAGAGTCCTTGCTCATCTTTCGAAAGCACCTGAAACCCTACCTCTTCAAACAGGTAGGGTTGCCCCACCTAGCTGGTTGCCCCACTTAGCTGTTTTAGGATGAATACACTACCTGTAAGTCTCTCTGGATAAGAGCATCTGCTAAATGACAAAAAAATATATGTAAAATTACAGATGTGCATGAAAACACATTTTCGATATTTTACAGTGAATTCTACAGTGTTTTACTGTTGAAATTACAGAAACGTCTTACAGTGTAGTGAGAGAGAGGAGCCTTGGTATGTTGTTGAAGATCATTCCGTATGTGTGTATGGGGGGGGGGGGGAGTATGTGTGTGTTTTGACTGTGTGTCTCTCTTTTTGGGATGTGTGTGTGCGCGCACATGTGTGTGTCTTAATGCCTACCTATGATAATAATTCCGCATTATGTCTCACAGGAGATGTCCTGATTCAGATTTCAGAGAACCAGAGGCGACTCACCGCTGAACTGGAAGCAATAGTAGGTTACTTTACTCTCCTCATCGAACAGTAGAACAGTAGCACTGCACGAGTCAATTTCCTATATTAGAATACAACATGAAGAATTAAGAGTGCATTGCAATTGGACCTTGGTTGTAGTTATTCACCTGTCATAAAAACTCACAACTAAGCAACCCACTTATTAAGATATTGTACTGTATATTTTACTAGATGGTGTCACAACACGGTTTGCTGTCAGTTTGAGATGTGATTGTTTGGCTTACCAGTGGTGTTTCAACTACTGCGATCATAATAACCGTTCTCTGTGTTTCTCTAGTTCCGCTGGTTCCACTCTGAGGTGCTGCAGGAGATGGACAACAATGTCAAACTGGATAAAGACTACATAGCAGTGAGTAGCCACTCTCCTGTACATACCCCTTTTCCACATACGGTACCCCCTTGTGTTGACAGTACAGAAGTAATGTAGTAAAGAGCATGGACTGGCGCACAGACAGAATCAGAAGGGAGTAGAGAAGTAGTGGGCAGTGCTCAAGAATGGTGGACCATACGGGATACTGTTGAGCGTGAAAAACCAAGCAGCGTTGCACCCTCAAACTGGTGCATCTAGCAAGGGCACTTACATCTTTTGTCTTGCCCATTCACCCTCTGAATGGCACACATACGCAATCCATCTCTCAACTGTCTTAACCTCTCTAGGGTACGTGGGACGGTAGCGTCCCACCTGACCAACATCTGGTGAAATTGCAGAGCGCGAAATTCAAAAATACTCAATTAGAATATAAACATTCTTGAAAATATATGTGTTGTACATCAAAAAAAGCTTAACTTCTTGTTAATCCAGTCGCTGTGTCAGATTTCAAAAAGGCTTTATGGCGAAAGCAAACCATGTGATTATCTGAGGACAGCACCCCGCATACAAAACCATGAAAAATATATTTCAACCAGGCAGGTCTGCCACAAAAGTCAGAAATAGCGATATACAGTGCCTTGCGAAAGTATTCGGCCCTCTTGAACTTTGCGACCTTTTGCCACATTTCAGGCTTCAAACATAAAGATATAAAACTGTATAAAACAACAAGTGGGACACAATCATGAAGTGGAACGACATTTATTGGATATTTCAAACTTTTTTAACAAATCAAAAACTGAAAAATTGGGCGTGCAAAATTATTCCGCCCCTTTACTTTCAGTGGAATCCATGGGAGCTGCAACCAGGTTCCTTATAAAAAGGGCTTCCCACAGAAAACTATTGGAAAATCCTATGACCTCAATTTATTTTTCCCTGGATGGCTTGTCGGGTTTCACCTGCCAAATCAGTTCTGTTATACTCACAGACATTATTTTAACAGTTTTAGAAACTTTAGAGTGTTGTATGCATATCCTAGCTTCTGGGCCTGAGTAACAAGCAGTTTACTTTGGGCACGCTTTTCATCCGGATGTCAAAATACTGCCCCCTACCCCAGAGAGGATTTAAGGCTTAAAAATCCTTCTTTAACCTGTCTCCTCCCCTTCATCTACACTGATTGAAGTGGATTGAACAGGTGAGATCCACAAGAGATCATAGCTTTCACCTGGATTCACCTGGTCAGTCTTTGTCATGGAAAGAGCAGGTGTTCCTATTGTTTTGTACACTCAGTGTAACCGTATCTGGCATTGGTGTAATGTGTCCTCCAGGGCAGCAGGAGGCGATATGAGATGGAGGTACGGACCCAGGCCACATCTTTAGAGAGGCAGCTGAGGGGAGGGGCTTACCAGGTCAGTCCTCTCTCTCTCTCTGTGTGTGTGTGTCAGAGGTTGGTGGCACCTTAATTGGGGAGTATGGCTCATGGTGATGGCTGGAGCGGAACAGGTGGAATGGTGTCGTGTTTGATGCCATTCCATTTTCGCCGTTATTATAACACTGGTGTGTGTGTGTGTCAGATAAAGAGTATGAGCAAAATAAAATAAAAAATAAAGATTAAGAGTGCACCATTGAGAACTCCATTGTCTTGCATTCCTGTAAAGTATTTCCACAGTGTGTGTGTCTGAGAAAGTTTTATATTTACATATTGCATGTGTGTGTGCGCCCACAGGATGAGTACATTCACTTCCTGAGGGATAGTCAGCGTGAGGCTCTGATGGAGGAGGAAAGGAGATACCGTTTCCTGGCTGAGAAACACTGTGGTCTCACTCAGTCCATCGTCTATCTCATGAACAAGGTAGTGTAGCTTACTACATTCTCATTTAATCATACACACACAATAATCTATGCCATTTAGCAGACGCTTTTATCCAAACCGACTTACAGTCAGGCATGCGTACATTTTACGGATGGTCCCGTGAAGCAAACCCGCTATCCTGGCATTTCAAGTGCCCTGCTCTACCAACTGAGCTACAGAGGACCGCCCTCTCCAATAGTGTCATAAACCACATTCATCACAGAAAGAACCTTGGCTGGTTTCCAATATGACAACCTGCTGCTGGCCTTTTTCTTGTTTTCTCCAAATTTGTGGATTTAAAGGGAATGAATAAGTAGGCTCCACCATTTCTAGTTTGATGCTTTCTGGGTTGTTGTTTTTTTTTGAGAGAGAGAGAGTCACCCAAGTAAGAGAGAAGAGAGTGAGTTTCCTGACTAGATTAAAGTCAATGAATAAACAAGGTCAATGAAAGTAATGAAATGTGTGTGTGTGTGTTTTCGATGGGCCAGACAGGGGCAGGGGGAGGCCTACAGCAGATAGCTGATGGATTGAGAGACCAGGTCAATGCCACCAGAGGACCTGGATCCCAGAACCCCTGTCGCCTGGACAACACGTCCAGAATGAGGGAGGAGGATAGGTGGAGCCAATGGTCAGGCAAAGAGGAGCAGCCTCTGGGAAGAGTGCCCTCCAGAGGTGGGGGCATGATATACTGTATATCTACACTACAGTATAAACCTATATAGTTAGATAAAGTACTCATCTTCGTGCCCAGTTGACTACTTTGGTGGAAGCCATCAATGGCAATGTCCATGATAAAACAAGTGACAGTATGTCCATCAGGAGTCCTCTGTCTGGCTCAAAAACCATACCATAAATAAATACTATGTATATACCATACCCAAAGTGTTCAGGTGTCTTTCCTCTCCTATGACCTGCCCTCCTGGCCCTCTGATGTTCACACATCCTCTCCTCTCTCCTCCCTCCTCTCTCACCCTTCACCCCCATCACCCCCCCTCCAGGCCCATCACCCCAAAACACCCTTTCCCGCTCCAGCTCAGTTGGTGAGTCCCTAGGTCTGGGTGGAGGTGGAGGAGGGAGACCTATGAGAGCTCTGGTGTCCCACCCCGCTAACTCCAACAGCCCCACCCTGCTGCCCTTCTCCAGAGGGGAGGTGGTGAGCGTGCTGGTGCAGGATCCCCGTAACGGCTGACTCTACGGCCTGGCAGAGAACAGCTCACGGTGAGGGAGAGGGAGGGAGGGAGAGAGAGAGAGAGAGAGATGCCCCTGCCTTCGTGGCAGAGCTGAACTCACAGAACAACATTGTATAAGGAAAACTTCAATCCGTTTGAGAGATACTCCACTAGAGACTGTAGTATTTGGGATATGTATCAGAAAATGTTAAATACCATTTTAATATATATATTTTTAGCTTACTTGCTTATGACTTGCTGAATGCTAGCCTGCCATAGCTCTCTGTCCTTCATAGAAACTCATAGAAATGTATTTCTTCTCTGTTTCCCCCCACAGTCAGGGCTGGTTTCCAGCTGCCTATGTGGGGCCACTGGAGGAGGCCCCTAAATCAACTGGCTCCAGGTGATCCACTAGCTCCACTCTTAAAGGGACAGTTCACCCAAATTTCCCCTCAAGGGAAATTATATGTGAATTATGAAACATTGCTAGTGAGTTGTGTTGATCGTGTTTTATATTCTAAAAATAGTTGTTAATGCTAATGCTGTTTTGACTTTTGGTGACCTTTGACCCTTCAGTAGCGCCACCCTTAGGAGCGGCCACAGTATGGACAACCTGCTGGACCAATCAGGAAGCAGCAGCCACGGCAGACCCCCGCCCCCGCCTCCGCCCAATAGACAGACAGAGCTGCATCCAATCACACCCATCGTGGAGAGAAGGGCAGAGTCTCACTCTGACAACAGGGTAGTGCTGCCTGGGTGAATGATCACTGAGGTTTGTTGGCCATGAAGGTCTTGTTAAAGTCTAGTGTTGAGAGTGTTTACACTATGGTGAGCCTGCTGTACTACACTAACGTAGTGGTTCTGGTAAATCAATGTTGGTTTGTTATTTTTAACATGATAGTCTGAGGAAAGTGTCTATTCAGGTTTTTGTGAGGCATAACAAGTAATGAAAAGCTAGTTATAGTTAAAGCTAGTTAGAATTTAGTTAAAGCGGTAAAGGTTTAATGAAAGCTTCAAATACAGAAATTAGTATTTAAAATCTGCTGCATGTTTGCCCTCCGGCCAGCAGGGGCACTGTGGCAATGTGTTGTTCTCTATGATGCCACAGCCCTCTTTCTGGGGTGAGGAGTGTGTGTGTGTGTGTGTGTGTGTGTGTGTGTGTGTGTGTGTGTGTGTGTGTGTGTTTGCATGGTGTTGGATCTTTGCATGGTGTGGATTACACACCCATAGATGCTCTGCCCCCCTCTCTGTGTTTCAGGTCAATATGTAAAAATGTTTGCATGGGTTGGAATAGATACCTTTAAAGTTGTGTTCTTTGCCCTCCATGCAGAGTTGAGAGCGCCATGGTGGACCTGGGCCAAACCTCTTCCCAAAGTAAGGAACAACCATTGCAGTTCTCATCAGTCCTATATGTGTTTATTCATTACTAAGAAGTGATATCTAGAGAGATTGTTCGAGATTGACGTTGAAATTGGATGTTTATCCATGTTCCGAGAACATTGGGAAATGCCATCAAAACCAGCAACAGTGAACACTATTACCATCGAGTAGGCTTGGGTTTTGCTAGGGCGTTATGGACAGGTAATCATGGGTGTAATCCCATGATTCTGGATCAGAAGACTGTGTGTTGGATCCCAGTTATGGACAGAAACAAATAGTTTAGAGTTCCTCTGTCCAGTGTCTGTGTTCTTTTGCCCATATTAATCTTTTATTTTTATTGGCCAGTCTGAGATATGGCTTTTTCTTTGCAACTCTGCATAGAAGGCAGCATCCCGGAGTCGCCTCTTCACAATTGACGTTGAGACTGTTGTTTTGCGTGTACTATTTAATGAAGCTGCCAGTTGAGGACTTGTGAGGTGTCTGTTTCTCAAACTAGTCACTCTAATGTACTTATCCTCTTGCTCAGTTGTGTACCGGCCTTCCACTCCTCTTTCTATCCTGGTTAGAGCCAGTTTGCGCTGTTCTGTGAAGGGAGTAGTACACAGCGTTGTACGAGATCTTCAGTTTCTTGGCAATTTCTCTCATGGAATAGCCTTAATTTCTCAGAACAAGAATAGACTGACGAGTTTCAGTTATTTGTTTCAAGTCATTTTGAGCCTGTAATCACACCCACAAATGCTTATGCTCCAGATACTCAACTAGTCTAAAGAATGCCAGTTTTATTGCTTCTTTAATCAGAACAACAGTTTTCAGCTGTGCAAACATAATTGCAAAAGGGTTTTCTAATGATCAATTAGCCTTTTAAAATGATAAACTTGGATTAGCTAACACAACGTGCCATTGGAACACAGGAGTGATGGTTGCTGATAATGGGACTATGTAGATATTCCATTAAAAAATCACCCGTTTCCAGCTACAATAGTAATTTACAATATTAACAATGTCTACACTGTTTCTGATCAATTTGGTGTTATTTTAATGGACCAAAAATGTGCTTTTATTTAAAAAACAAGGACATTTCTAAGCAATCCCAAACTTTTGAATGGTAGTATATACATACTGTATATATAACCTATCCAAAACCTTAAACCTTACCTTAAAGTGGAAATCAGCAGTAAAAACAATAACAAAGCAGACTACCCACCCCTGGTTCGATAAAAAGCAAAGTGATGGGGCTGGATAAATGAATTCACTCTCAAATTCATAGACAGAGCTATGAATACAGACTGGCCATCCATTCTATCAAAATTATAGTTTTAACATTTGTTAACATTTTCTTTGTTTACAAATGTTGAGGCAAAATAAGCTTACATTTTAAGTTCTATTGGGGTACGACAGTTAAACTAAGCTCATGAGGCATTTCTAAATTATATTCTTCAAGAATCAATGGGTACATATCATGAATTTATAAGTCCAAAAGGTTATTGATTGCCCCTTTAACCATTGGAATGAGTGCCTGAACTTCGTGTTTTAAACATATCACAAACAATAACCCTTACCTTAACTATTGATATGAGTGCCTAAACTTAACCCTTAACTTCAAAATTTGATGTTTGGAGAAACGGAACGATACAGAGGAGCAGGAGTCAACCCAGGCTGTCAAAAGTATTTGGAGCGACTTCGAAATTAGACAGGGGCTCCTGAGTGGTGCAGCTGTCTAAGGCACTGCATCTCAGTGCTTGAGGTGTCACTACAGACACCCTGGTTCGATTCCAGGTCACATCACAACCGGCTGTGATTGGGAGTTCCATAGGCCGGCGCTCAATTGGCCCAGCGTTGTCTGGGTTTGGCTGGTGTAGGCTGTCATTGTAGATAATAATTTTTTTCTTAACTGACTTGCCTAGTTAAATAAAGGTCTTAATAAATGTTTTAAAATAATATTGTTACAATATCATGTGTGAACTGAAATATCTCTGATCTCTCAATCTGTCTTTATTGTATAGGGGCACTAACCCTTTCGCCACTGTCAAGCTGAAGCCCACATCCACAGATGACCGATCTGCTCCACGGCTCCGTCGGTGAAGAGGCCACGCCCTGGAGAGGTACTGGGCGCATTCCAGGTTGACTACATTTCAGTCGTTGGATTGCATCAAAAAATTGTTTCATGCCACTTTATTGACTGTGCAGCCGACCGCTATATCATATGATTCACTGATCTGTTAAATAAATATTTATCCAGGCGGGTATGAAATGTAGTCAGCCTGAAACGCGTCCACTACCATGCAGCAGGGGTTTTAGGATTGATGCCCTAAAACTGCCCCAAACCTTCCCAAATGGTTGAAAACTGTCTTAAAACTTCCCCAAATTTTCCCTAAGCAGCCCCTAATACCAATCTTGTACAGTAGGTTATTTATATCCATATTATGGAGTTTATCGGATGACTACAGTGATAAAGGAAGTTCAGGGGGCAATGTAAGATGCCAGAATCCCTAATATATGCTTGGTGCACTGATTGACCTGAAAGGTGCATTAATAATTTTTATTTCATTAGTGAGACAAATCTTTGAGAGCTCTCATTTATGCACTTTTCTTCAGAATCAGGGATATACATGTCAGGTACAGGAAATATCATGGTAGAAGAAGTTGTTTTTATCAAAGCTTTTTGCATTGTTGTCTTCAAGTAGCTCTTTTATTTAGCTTTGCTTGTACAGTAACAATATGGCAGTTTAAACCAATACATAACTTTGATACTAAACTACAGTGAACCACAGTGAGCTAATCTTTCTCTTCGGAATGCCATGTAGATAGATTGTTATGACAGACAGAGCTGCATCCAATCACACCCATCGTGGAGAGAAGGGCAGAGTCTCACTCTGACAACAGGGTAGTGCTGCCTGGGTGAATGATCACTGAGGTTTGTTGGCCATGAAGGTCTTGTTAAAGTCTAGTGTTGAGAGTGTTTACACTATGGTGAGCCTGCTGTACTACACTAACGTAGTGGTTCTGGTAAATCAATGTTGGTTTGTTATTTTTAACATGATAGTCTGAGGAAAGTGTCTATTCAGGTTTTTGTGAGGCATAACAAGTAATGAAAAGCTAGTTATAGTTAAAGCTAGTTAGAATTTAGTTAAAGCGGTAAAGGTTTAATGAAAGCTTCAAATACAGAAATTAGTATTTAAAATCTGCTGCATGTTTGCCCTCCGGCCAGCAGGGGCACTGTGGCAATGTGTTGTTCTCTATGATGCCACAGCCCTCTTTCTGGGGTGAGGAGTGTGTGTGTGTGTGTGTGTGTGTGTGTGTGTGTGTGTGTGTGTGTGTTTGCATGGTGTTGGATCTTTGCATGGTGTGGATTACACACCCATAGATGCTCTGCCCCCCTCTCTGTGTTTCAGGTCAATATGTAAAAATGTTTGCATGGGTTGGAATAGATACCTTTAAAGTTGTGTTCTTTGCCCTCCATGCAGAGTTGAGAGCGCCATGGTGGACCTGGGCCAAACCTCTTCCCAAAGTAAGGAACAACCATTGCAGTTCTCATCAGTCCTATATGTGTTTATTCATTACTAAGAAGTGATATCTAGAGAGATTGTTCGAGATTGACGTTGAAATTGGATGTTTATCCATGTTCCGAGAACATTGGGAAATGCCATCAAAACCAGCAACAGTGAACACTATTACCATCGAGTAGGCTTGGGTTTTGCTAGGGCGTTATGGACAGGTAATCATGGGTGTAATCCCATGATTCTGGATCAGAAGACTGTGTGTTGGATCCCAGTTATGGACAGAAACAAATAGTTTAGAGTTCCTCTGTCCAGTGTCTGTGTTCTTTTGCCCATATTAATCTTTTATTTTTATTGGCCAGTCTGAGATATGGCTTTTTCTTTGCAACTCTGCATAGAAGGCAGCATCCCGGAGTCGCCTCTTCACAATTGACGTTGAGACTGTTGTTTTGCGTGTACTATTTAATGAAGCTGCCAGTTGAGGACTTGTGAGGTGTCTGTTTCTCAAACTAGTCACTCTAATGTACTTATCCTCTTGCTCAGTTGTGTACCGGCCTTCCACTCCTCTTTCTATCCTGGTTAGAGCCAGTTTGCGCTGTTCTGTGAAGGGAGTAGTACACAGCGTTGTACGAGATCTTCAGTTTCTTGGCAATTTCTCTCATGGAATAGCCTTAATTTCTCAGAACAAGAATAGACTGACGAGTTTCAGTTATTTGTTTCAAGTCATTTTGAGCCTGTAATCACACCCACAAATGCTTATGCTCCAGATACTCAACTAGTCTAAAGAATGCCAGTTTTATTGCTTCTTTAATCAGAACAACAGTTTTCAGCTGTGCAAACATAATTGCAAAAGGGTTTTCTAATGATCAATTAGCCTTTTAAAATGATAAACTTGGATTAGCTAACACAACGTGCCATTGGAACACAGGAGTGATGGTTGCTGATAATGGGACTATGTAGATATTCCATTAAAAAATCACCCGTTTCCAGCTACAATAGTAATTTACAATATTAACAATGTCTACACTGTTTCTGATCAATTTGGTGTTATTTTAATGGACCAAAAATGTGCTTTTATTTAAAAAACAAGGTCATTTCTAAGCAATCCCAAACTTTTGAATGGTAGTATATACATACTGTATATATAACCTATCCAAAACCTTAAACCTTACCTTAAAGTGGAAATCAGCAGTAAAAACAATAACAAAGCAGACTACCCACCCCTGGTTCGATAAAAAGCAAAGTGATGGGGCTGGATAAATGAATTCACTCTCAAATTCATAGACAGAGCTATGAATACAGACTGGCCATGTTACGGTGCGTGAATGAGGACCCAAAAGCGAATCAACTTAAACAGAGCTTCTTTAATTACCAAACATAGGTAGGCTCAGATGGACCGGCAGATTCCGACAGGACAGGACAAGGTTACAGCAAACATGACGGCAGTCTGGTTCAGGCATGAATGACACAAACAAACAAGAATCCGACAAGGACAGGAGCAGAAACAGAGAGAGATATAGGGACCTAATCAGAGGGAAAAAGGGAACAGGTGGGGAACGGGGTGAATGGGTAGTTAGAGGAGACAAGGGACAGCTGGGGGAAAGCGGGGGAGAAAAGGTAACCTAACACGACCAGCAGAGGGAGACAGGGTGAAGGGAAAGGACAGAGACAAGACAACATGACAGTACATGACAGTACCCCCCCACTCACCGAGCGCCTCCTGGCGCACTCGAGGAGGAAACCTGGCGGCAACGGAGGAAATCATCAATCAGCGCACGGTCCAGCACGTCCCGAGAGGGAACCCAACTCCTCTCCTCAGGACCGTACCCCTCCCAGTCAACTAGGTACTGATGACCACGGCCCCGAGGACGCATGTCCAAGATTTTACGGACCCTGTAGATAGGTGCGCCCTCGACAAGGATGGGGGGGGGGGGGGGGGAAGACGAGCGGGGGCGCGAAGAACGGGCTTAACACAGGAGACATGGAAGACCGGGTGGACGCGACGAAGATATCGCGGAAGAAGAAGTCGCACTGCGACAGGATTAATGACCTGAGAGATACGGAATGGACCAATGAACCGCGGGGTCAACTTGCGAGAAGCCGTCTTAAGGGGAAGGTTCTGAGTGGAGAGCCAAACTCTCTGACCGCGACAATATCTAGGGCTCTTCGTTCTACGCTTATTAGCAGCTCTCACAGTCTGCGCCCTATAACGGCAAAGTGCAGACCTGACCCTCTTCCAGGTGCGCTCGCAACGTTGGACAAAAGCCTGAGCGGAGGGGACGCTGGACTCGGCGAACTGAGATGAGAACAACGGAGGCTGGTACCCGAGGCTACTCTGAAAAGGAGATAGCCCGGTCGCAGACGAAGGAAGCGAGTTGTGGGCGTATTCTGCCCAGGGGAGCTGTTCTGACCAAGACGCAGGGTTGCGAAAAGAAAGACTGCGTAAGATGCGACCAATAGTCTGATTGGCCCGTTCTGCTTGACCGTTAGACTGGGGGTGAAAGCCGGAAGAGAGACTGACGGAAGCCCCAATCAAACGGCAAAACTCCCTCCAAAATTGAGACGTGAATTGCGGACCTCTGTCCGAAACGACGTCTGACGGAAGGCCATGAATTCTGAAAACATTCTCGATGATGATTTGTGCCGTCTCTTTAGCAGAAGGAAGCTTAGCAAGGGGAATGAAATGAGCCGCCTTAGAGAACCTATCGACAACCGTAAGAATAACAGTCTTCCCCGCTGACGAAGGCAGTCCGGTGACAAAATCTAAGGCGATGTGAGACCACGGTCGAGAGGGAATAGGAAGCGGCCTGAGACGGCCGGCAGGAGGAGAGTTACCGGACTTAGTCTGCGCGCAGACCGAACAAGCAGCCACGAAACGACGCGTGTCATGCTCCCGGGTGGGCCACCAGAAACGCTGGCGAATGGAAGCAAGCGTACCCCGAACGCCAGGGTGGCCGGCTAACTTGGCAGAGTGAGCCCACTGAAGAACGGCCAGACGAGTAGGAACGGGAACGAAAAGAAGGTTCCTAGGACAAGCGCGCGGCGACGGAGTTTGAGTGAGTGCTTGCTTTACCTGCCTCTCAATTCCCCAGACAGTCAACCCGACAACACGCCCCTCAGGGAGAATCCCCTCGGGGTCAGTGGAGGCTACTGAAGAACTGAAGAGACGAGACAAAGCATCAGGCTTGGTGTTCTTAGAGCCCGGACGATAAGAAATCACGAACTCGAAACGAGCGAAAAACAGCGCCCAACGCGCCTGACGCGCATTAAGTCGTTTGGCAGAACGGATGTACTCAAGGTTCCTATGGTCAGTCCAAACGACAAAAGGAACGGTCGCCCCCTCCAACCACTGTCGCCATTCGCCTAGGGCTAACCGGATGGCGAGCAGTTCGCGGTTACCCACATCATAGTTACGTTCCGACGGCGACAGGCGATGAGAAAAATACGCGCATGGGTGGACCTTGTCGTCAGAGAGGGAGCGCTGAGAAAGGATGGCTCCCACTCCCACCTCTGACGCGTCAACCTCGACAACGAACTGTCTAGAGACGTCAGGTGTAACAAGGATAGGAGCGGATGTAAAACGATTCTTGAGGAGATCAAAAGCTCCCTGGGCGGAAACGGACCACTTAAAGCACGTCTTGACAGAAGTAAGGGCTGTGAGAGGAGCTGCCACCTGACCGAAATTACGGATGAAACGACGATAGAAGTTCGCGAAGCCGAGAAAGCGCTGCAGCTCGACGCGTGACTTAGGGGCGGGCCAATCAATGACAGCTTGGACCTTAGCGGGATCCATCTTAATGCCTTCAGCGGAAATAACAGAACCGAGAAATGTGACGGAGGAGGCATGAAAAGTGCACTTCTCAGCCTTCACAAAAAGACAATTCTCTAAAAGGCGCTGGAGGACACGTCGAACGTGCTGAACATGAATCTGGAGTGACGGTGAAAAAATCAGGATATCGTCAAGGTAAACGAAAACAAAGATGTTCAGCATGTCTCTCAGGACATCATTGACTAATGCCTGAAAGACAGCTGGAGCGTTAGCGAGGCCGAAAGGAAGAACCCGGTATTCAAAGTGCCCTAACGGAGTGTTAAACGCCGTCTTCCACTCGTCCCCCTCCCTGATGCGCACGAGATGGTAAGCGTTACGAAGGTCCAACTTAGTGAAAAACCTGGCTCCCTGCAGGATCTCGAAGGCTGAAGACATAAGAGGAAGCGGATAACGATTCTTCACTGTTATGTCATTCAGCCCTCGATAATCTATGCAGGGGCGCAGAGACCCGTCCTTCTTCTTGACAAAAAAAAACCCCGCTCCGGCGGGAGAGGAGGAGGGGACTATGGTACCGGCGTCAAGAGCTACAGACAAATAATCTTCGAGAGCCTTACGTTCGGGAGCCGACAGAGAGTATAGTCTACCCCGGGGGGGGGTGGTTCCCGGAAGGAGATCAATACTACAATCATACGACCGGTGTGGAGGAAGAGAGGTGGCCCTGGACCGACTGAACACCGTGCGCAGATCGTGATATTCCTCCGGCACCCCTGTCAAATCACCAGGCTCCTCCTGTGAAGAAGAGACAGAGGAAACAGGAGGGATAGCAGACATTAAACATTTCACATGACAAGAGACGTTCCAGGAGAGGATAGAATTACTAGACCAATTAATGGAAGGATTATGACAAACTAGCCAGGGATGGCCCAAAACAACAGGTGTAAAAGGTGAACGAAAAATTAAAAAAGAAATGGTTTCACTATGATTACCAGAAACAGTGAGGGTTAAAGGTAGCGTCTCACGCTGAATCCTGGGGAGAGGACTACCATCCAGGGCGAACAAGGCCGTGGGCTCCTTTAACTGTCTGAGAGGAATGTCATGTTCCCGAGCCCAGGTCTCGTCCATAAAACAGCCCTCCGCCCCAGAGTCTATTAAGGCACTGCAGGAAGCTGACGAACCGGTCCAGCGTAGATGGACCGACAAGGTAGTGCAGGATCTTGAAGGAGAGACAGGAGTAGTAGCGCTCACCAGTAGCCCTCCGCTTACTGACGAGCTCTGGCCTTTTACTGGACATGAAGTGACAAAATGACCAGCGGAACCGCAATAGAGACAGAGGCGGTTGGTGATTCTCCGTTCCCTCTCCTTAGTCGAGATGCGGATACCTCCCAGCTGCATGGGCTCAGCACCCGAGCCGGCAGAGGAAGATGGTAGTGATGCGGAGAGGGAGGCGACGGAGAGCGCGAGCTCCTTTCCACGAGCTCGGTGACGAAGATCAACCCGTCGCTCAATGCGAATAGCGAGTTCAATCAAGGAATCCACGCTGGAAGGAACCTCCCGGGAGAGAATCTCATCCTTTACCTCTGCGCGGAAACCCTCCAGAAGACGAGCGAGCAAGGCCGGCTCGTTCCAGCCACTGGAGACAGCAAGAGTGCGAAACTCAATAGAGTAGTCTGTTATGGATCGATTGCCTTGACATAGGGAAGACAGGGCCCTGGAAGCCTCCTCCCCAAAAACAGATCGATCAAAAACCCGTATCATCTCCTCCTTAAAGTCTTGATACTGGTTAGTACACTCAGCCCTTGCCTCCCAGATTGCCGTGCCCCACTCACGAGCCCGTCCAATAAGGAGAGATATGACGTAGGCGACACGAGCAGTGCTCCTGGAGTAAGTGTTGGGCTGGAGAGAAAACACAATATCACACTGGGTGAGGAACGAGCGGCATTCAGTGGGCTCCCCAGAGTAACACGGCGGGTTATTGATTCTGGGCTCCGGAGATTCGAAAGCCCTGGAAGTGGCCGGTGGATCGAGGCGGAGATGGTGAACCTGTTCTGTGAGGTTGGAGACTTGGGTGGCCAGGGTCTCAACGGCATGTCGAGCAGCAGACAATTCCTGCTTGTGTCTGCCTAGCATCGCTCCCTGGATCTCGACGGCTGAGTGGAGAGGATCCGAAGTCGCTGGGTCCATTCTTGGTCGGATTCTTCTGTTACGGTGCGTGAATGAGGACCCAAAAGCGAATCAACTTAAACAGAGCTTCTTTAATTACCAAACATAGGTAGGCTCAGATGGACCGGCAGATTCCGACAGGACAGGACAAGGTTACAGCAAACATGACGGCAGTCTGGTTCAGGCATGAATGACACAAACAAACAAGAATCCGACAAGGACAGGAGCAGAAACAGAGAGAGATATAGGGACCTAATCAGAGGGAAAAAGGGAACAGGTGGGGAACGGGGTGAATGGGTAGTTAGAGGAGACAAGGGACAGCTGGGGGAAAGCGGGGGAGAAAAGGTAACCTAACACGACCAGCAGAGGGAGACAGGGTGAAGGGAAAGGACAGAGACAAGACAACATGACAGTACATGACAGGCCATCCATTCTATCAAAATTATAGTTTTAACATTTGTTAACATTTTCTTTGTTTACAAATGTTGAGGCAAAATAAGCTTACATTTTAAGTTCTATTGGGGTACGACAGTTAAACTAAGCTCATGAGGCATTTCTAAATTATATTCTTCAAGAATCAATGGGTACATATCATGAATTTATAAGTCCAAAAAGTTATTGATTGCCCCTTTAACCATTGGAATGAGTGCCTGAACTTCGTGTTTTAAACATATCACAAACAATAACCCTTACCTTAACTATTGATATGAGTGCCTAAACTTAACCCTTAACTTCAAAATTTGATGTTTGGAGAAACGGAACGATACAGAGGAGCAGGAGTCAACCCAGGCTGTCAAAAGTATTTGGAGCGACTTCGAAATTAGACAGGGGCTCCTGAGTGGTGCAGCTGTCTAAGGCACTGCATCTCAGTGCTTGAGGTGTCACTACAGACACCCTGGTTCGATTCCAGGTCACATCACAACCGGCTGTGATTGGGAGTTCCATAGGCCGGCGCTCAATTGGCCCAGCGTTGTCTGGGTTTGGCTGGTGTAGGCTGTCATTGTAGATAATAATTTTTTTCTTAACTGACTTGCCTAGTTAAATAAAGGTCTTAATAAATGTTTTAAAATAATATTGTTACAATATCATGTGTGAACTGAAATATCTCTGATCTCTCAATCTGTCTTTATTGTATAGGGGCACTAACCCTTTCGCCACTGTCAAGCTGAAGCCCACATCCACAGATGACCGATCTGCTCCACGGCTCCGTCGGTGAAGAGGCCACGCCCTGGAGAGGTACTGGGCGCATTCCAGGTTGACTACATTTCAGTCGTTGGATTGCATCAAAAAATTGTTTCATGCCACTTTATTGACTGTGCAGCCGACCGCTATATCATATGATTCACTGATCTGTTAAATAAATATTTATCCAGGCGGGTATGAAATGTAGTCAGCCTGAAACGCGTCCACTACCATGCAGCAGGGGTTTTAGGATTGATGCCCTAAAACTGCCCCAAACCTTCCCAAATGGTTGAAAACTGTCTTAAAACTTCCCCAAATTTTCCCTAAGCAGCCCCTAATACCAATCTTGTACAGTAGGTTATTTATATCCATATTATGGAGTTTATCGGATGACTACAGTGATAAAGGAAGTTCAGGGGGCAATGTAAGATGCCAGAATCCCTAATATATGCTTGGTGCACTGATTGACCTGAAAGGTGCATTAATAATTTTTATTTCATTAGTGAGACAAATCTTTGAGAGCTCTCATTTATGCACTTTTCTTCAGAATCAGGGATATACATGTCAGGTACAGGAAATATCATGGTAGAAGAAGTTGTTTTTATCAAAGCTTTTTGCATTGTTGTCTTCAAGTAGCTCTTTTATTTAGCTTTGCTTGTACAGTAACAATATGGCAGTTTAAACCAATACATAACTTTGATACTAAACTACAGTGAACCACAGTGAGCTAATCTTTCTCTTCGGAATGCCATGTAGATAGATTGTTATGACAAGTGAGTTTGAGCTACTAACTTAACAGTGCTATTTTGTCCAGTGCCTTTAGTAAATGTACTATACGATTTGTATGTGTTTGTTTGTTCATGCAGGCAGTAGGGTGGCCTACTACTCTAGTGAAGAACCCGGGGTTGTCAATTCTAATCCACTAATGGGATACTTAACCTAAATTACCCTTAGTGTGTACCCAGTATGTAAATGGCTGACGTGAGAGTGTTGAGCTAATGTTATAGCTGTAACTAAACAAATTATTTTTACTTTACTGCTAGAATAAAAATGGCAGCTGCTTTTCACATGGTTTCAAATTCCTTTAATCAGACAGAAATACATCCCCTGATTCTTACGTTTTTTTAGTTGCTGGCGATATTTTACACATTTATTTTCTAGTTATTGAGGGCCACTCGGTAGTGCTGAGCGATTAACCAGGGGGGGGGGGGGGGGGGGGGTTATTGAACAACCAATTGACCAACATTAGTTAATTTATCTGAATTCCATATAGTTATTTTGTGAGCCCAACGTGCCGTTTCTGTAAAGAGAAATCAAATAATTCACAAGAGAAAGTAAGTCAAGAACTATGTGGTTACTCTTGGCTGTAGCATTAAGCCAATAATTAAACCTAATTCAGCACAGAAATTTGGTAATTAACTACATTGTTAGATACCCCCAACCAAACAGACCGCATGAGCGGAATGTACACAACACAACGACGAGAGAGGTAGAGACAATACGTGAAAGTGTTCCTTATCTCCTTTGAAGAACTAGTCAAATTATTTCAGCAGACTGCCCTGCAGCATTATTACACAGGCTAGCCTAGCTAAACAGGACGACAAAAGACAGTACAGTATGGGGAGCACAGAGATAATGTAACGTTAGATGGTCAGGCTGACTGGCTGCTACTACTTGAGCAGAGATGAGATGATGACTTTAAGAACTGAATAATGATAAAGTCATCAGATAAAACAAAGTAATACCCAATGTGGACCTGACAGAGACATTGTAATATTTGTAATGTTTTGGCAATTGAATGTTCACTATTTTTGTTTTGTAATTTCCATTAAAAAGTTTTAAAATCATTTAAATGGTTTTATTTTGTAATGTGTACCCCTTTCCTGCATTCAAATGACCAAATTGCTCTCTAGTGGCCTCATTGGTGGAATGTTATGAATAGTTTACATAATTTATAAACATACGTTTTAAAAAGCCGCCAGAAATCTATCAAACTATTTTGATATATTTCCGTCTTCTATGATGTAATATTGGGATGCAAACTCAAAACGTAATACATTTCATAAACATGTGAATGAGAGGTATACTTTTGTTTCAAAATAGATTTGTTTAAGGCTACCAACACTCTGTGTGACTCTGATTTAGTCCACTGCAGTAAAAGGCAAAATATATTATCGAAACCAAAATCGAAAAAAACGTGATTGCTTTTTTGTAATCAAACTGAAACCGAACCGACCTCAAAAAAGCACTAATCGCTCAGCACTACCAATTGGAGAAGAGAAGGAGACAAACAGAGGAGACATTAAAGGAAGCGTCGGAGTGAGTCAGTTGTTCTTGAGGCATTTTTATATTTTATTTTATTTTGTTCTTTCACAGTTTCATCTTTTGGTGCGTTTTTACAACAGCTCATTACCAAAGGAGAGAGGGACGGAGGGATGGGGAGGAAAGGAAAGGAGGAGAGCAGTGCCAGAAAGTTGAAAGAGAGATAGAAAGAGACAGAAACAAGGGACAGAGAAAGAGAAAGAGTGGGAGGAGAGAGAACAAGGGGGATGAAGTAAAATCAACTCAAAGGAGATGTGACTTTCTCTCATTTTGAAATATCTACATTATTATTTTAACTTGAGGTTATTGGCCTTCCAGGCGGTCTGATAACTATACACAAACAGAAACACATACGTTTGTATAAAAAGGAAAAAATAAATAGGATGGGGTTGTGGGTGGGAGTGGGGGAGAGGGGTAAGTTAGCGGGGTGGGGGCGGAAGCCACGACACCCTTCCTCCAGTGCAGTAGTAGCCGTGCGCTTGAGTGGGAGAGAGCTGGGTGTCAGTGAGGGCAGGTGGAGGGATGAGGTGGGGGAGGAAGGGGCACGTGTGAGGGTCGGCTGCAGACTGGAAGAGGGGGAGTATCGGGGCTGGGTGGTGGAGCGCTAGTCGGTTTAGGAAGGTGTCTATTACTCGTGCACCAGGGCAACGAACTCTGAAAGAGAGCAAGAAGAGACAAGAGGTTAGAGCACTCTGTAGACTCTGTGGAAAATCTGATCACACTATGATGATACAGGTGAGTACATGTGTCCGTCGGTCAGAGAAATAGTTTATTTACCATCGATGCCGATCATGCCGTCTCCATCCTTGTCAGCTTCGTTTAAGAATGCTTTGGTTTCTTTGTCGGTCAGGTCCCTGCCGTCTGAGGCAAATCCCTTCAGTACGAACCTATGGGCAACAGGGAGAGGGCAGAGAGACTTGAGACCAGACAGTACAACTACTAGGAATGCTCTGGTGCCTAAACAGTTAACCATGAGTGTTTGTGTGTGTATATAGGATGGGAATGCATGTCCATGTGGTCACTGGTCGGTCACCATGCACTGTATATTGTTTAATAAATCACGGAGTGTGTAGTCAGTCAAAGTGTTGATGTGTTTCTCTCTCTGTCTGTGTCTTTCTCTGTGTGTGTCTCCCTGTGTGTGTCTCCCTGTGTGTGTGTGCGTCTCTTACTTGAGCTCCTCCTCCTCTATGAATCCGCTGGCGTCAGCGTCCAGCACCAGGAAGGCTTTCTTCACATCCTCAGCTGACTTGGCCTTCAGACCCACCATCTCAAAGAATTTCTTATGGTCAAAAGAGTCAGCCGCTGCATGGCATAACACACACACAGTTTAAGTGAACACACACACACAGAGTACAAACACAAATGGAGGCAGACACACACACACAGACTTACATACAAACACACACAGACAGGCACGCATGCACGCAGACAGACAGGCACGCACGGATGCTTTCACTCACACACAAAGGACAAAAAACAGCATGGGTGACTGCCTGGATGCAACACTCCAGAGGCTAAACGTTAATGCCAAACAATCATTAAGAAATGACTATTTTTACACTATGATACAGAGTTTGTCTGAGTGTATGTGCGTGTGTGGATTCAGAGCATGTGTTGTGCCAGTGGACATATCAATTCTATAGGTTAGAGGACTGTGCGAACCCCAGGACTAGCTGGCATCCTCTGGCATATATCTTACACAATATCAGTTCTTACACTTTCTGAATTATGTCAGATATGATGTGCTATTACAGTGTCATAATTATGTAAAAATGTGTTGATCCCAAATGGCAACCTATTTGCTACATAGTGTACTACTTTTGACCAGGACACATGAGGTTCTGGTCAAAAAGGAGGGCACTATAGGGAAGAGGGTGCCTTTTGGGACGTATCAGATGTGTATTTTTGGAACCAAGGGGCTCCTCCTGTTAACACAATAGTAGAGAGAACACATATTCGCCACTAACGTTCAATACAAAAAGTGAATTATACCTTTACTAAGTATTATTAGCCATTTATTTGGCCTCTATTCAGTGTTTTCTTGTTTACACATTATGGGACCGTTTCCCATACACAGATTAAGCCTAGTCCTGCACAACAACATGAAAACTTTCAATGGAGAATCTTTGTTGGGAGTGCTTCTTAGTCCTGGACTAGGTTTAATGGATGTCTGGGAAACTGTTCCTAAATGTGATGTCAGAAAATGAAATGGAGTAAAGGGTGTTTGGTCACCTGCGAATGCCTCTAGGGCTTTCTTGATGTCGGCAGCGTTGAGAATGCTGTTCATCGCCATCTCAGCAGCTGGAATGTCAGGAAAGAGGGGGGAGGGGGGAATGGAAGGATGAGAAGAAAAGGGGGGAACAAAGTTAAACATGAGAGCAAAGGGAACAGAGAGAGATATTCTCATATTACACTGCTGAGACTTGTGTACTGGAGCAAGAAATCAGCGAGATATTGAGAGAACGAATTAGAAAGGAGGGAGAGGAGGGAGGAGGAGAAAATGGAGGAGGGGGTGGGGGGTGCTCAGTTCTCCATTTAGTTTATGTGTGTTTTTTTGGGAGCGGGTTGAGGTTGGGGGTATTATAAGAGAAACGTGGCTGGTCTCCAGGCGTCTACTCAGCAGGGTTAGCGCCATAGGATCTGTGCCTTGTGCTGTGTCTGACATACCATAGAACAAGAACGAGAGCTGTGGAGCTAGGAGGCCATTGGACACACCACAGAGTTAGAGCTGTGTAGAGTAATAGTGTGGACAGGGGGCTCCTTATGTCTCACACTTTGAAAGGCGAGCTGTCCAAACCTCTTGGCCCTGTGTGTCCAACCCTGTGTGCCATTGAAGCCAATTGCTTCTCACTTACACCCCCCCCTCCCAGCTCCCATCTGTCTCCCAAAAGAGGAGAGGAGGAGGAGAGGAAAGGAGGAGGAGAGTTATGGTGAGTGGTGTTGACTAAGGGGTTATTGAGTAATGGATTAGTAGGTTGAGGTGTGGTTGCCATGTGGTGGCCATCCTATGATATCGTGCGAGGGCAATTTTTAAGTCTATTTTTGGATTAGTTTATGTCTGTAATGGCCCCCGAGGGGTGGCCCTGCTCCAGGGCGACAGGACCGCAGGGCCAAGTAGGGTGCTCTAAGATATTTCCCTAAGACACCGCTGCAGCAAAGGCTCATGGGATAAGTGAGCGAAAAGGCCCAGCTCGACAGCCTCTGGCTCGTTCGGACGTTCCTATGGGGGAAATTAATAGGGAAAGAATGGGGTTTTGGGGTAAACGCCTAAAATAACGTCTGAGTTTATCACAGACTTAGGAGATCTTATACGTTTTGTTCTATAAAATAATATCAGCTAGTTAAGATGACCTTTATGAATTATGAAGCCTTTCCCTTACAGAAAAACACCATTTCACATGAGAAATCATGTGAAAACGTGTTTTTGGAATACTTCACATTTGGAACACTTCACGTGAAATCATGTGTTTTTTTTCCTTATAATGGGGATGCCAGCAATCTGAATTTCCTGCTACACAACCAAATCTGTGGCCACAGATTATTAGGCAAGAATACAAGGTGTAAGGTAAGGTACTTTCAGGGCCGGCTTAATGCAGGGGCTTACCCAAAAAATACACAGTATATATTATATATATAATATTCTGCAACCACCAACCCCAGGAGGATTCAGGAGCCAACTGTCAATGAGTATAGCCTGCTGCTGCCTGGTGCTACTCTGCTAATCGTTAGATCGGGGGAGGAGATACATGTGACTGGTCAATTGTGTGAGTCAGGGGCATGGCCCAAGCCCATAACGGACCCAAGAGGCAAAAACAATTATTGTTTATAGCTCTTTTTTTATCCATCCACAGGAGCCCGTCCTCAATGTTCAAAATACACCAGAGAGCATCATTTTGACAGATTTCTTAATCTGGCCCTGGGTACTGGCCAATATCTTTTAGGGTACATGTGCAGATAATCTAGTATAACGTACATTTTTTTCTGGGTACAATTACTACTGCACTTAAAAAAAAACTGCTGGGTTAAAAGCAACCCATAGTGGACACGTGTTGTGTTATTTTTGACCCAGCCAGTTGGGTCACTTAGGGACATTGAACTATGAACCATCAGGTCAGATCAGAATACTGGAGGCGTGGCGTTCAGTTCTTTTTGGCCACCTGTGAAAGTAAATGTCGTTCCGGTTCATCTAGTTAGTGCCTACAAAAATATGCCATTACTATTGCTCTCTATAGGAGCCTACAAGATCCTATTTAGTAGTTAGCCTCTTTCCACAGTTTGTCCTATGCGAATGCCTCAACAGTCAGCCTCATCTTAGTGAGATCTAGCACTTCCTTTCACCCACCATTTTTCTAACACTCCTAAGTTTGACTTACCCTTTGGCTCCAATGAAAAGTATAAATATGAAACCTTTATACTTTTTTCCTGCGCGAGAGCCGGCTGTGCCCTTCTTCTCACCCAGAGGTGAGGGAAACCCAACCGTGCCTCAGGAGACCGACTCCTAGCCATCATTACAACAGCTGCATGGTGTGTGTGTATGTTTGTGTGTGCGTGTGTGTGTGTGTGTGTGTGTGTGTGAGTGTGTGTGAGTGTGCGTGTGTGTTTGGAAGAGGGGGTCTGGGGGTTCTGGGTCTGGGCAGGCCGGATGTGGGTAAGGAGATCGAGGTATCAAGGGAGAATGTACTAGGCTCTCAAGAAACTCGAGCCCCTTAAGTTAAGCCCCCTCGATCTCAGTTTACTATAGCATGTGTATGTTCGTATGCGGTCCTTTGTAGTGTCAGTGTGTGAGTGAGGTTGTGTGTTTGTATGTACGAATGAGTGGCTTGCTGATATGTCTGTGACATGTGTGAACTTAGATTTGATCTGTGGTCATGTTTAGTTTTTGTGTGTGTGTGTATGTGTGTGTGTGTGTGTGTGTGTGTGTGTGTGTGTGTGTGTGTGTGTGTGTGCTCGCGCTCATGGGGCGGGGATGAGTTTGTGTGTGTGTTTATGTACATGCATATACATGTATGTACTGTACGTCTGTGTGCTGTTGAGATAATGTTTTGCAACTTTGTGTGTCTGGATTCATATACCTTGTAGGGCTCTTACTTACAATTGATTTTACATTTAAATACCCACTATGTAAGTGAATCAGAATGATTGAAACACAACAGATTGGGGACTGTGCTTGTTTTAGCATTCTGTACAGCAGAAACATTTCATTGGAGGATTTTGATTCAGAATGATAGCCAACTTATAACTGAATAGTTGAAATTGTGTACAGAACAGCTCAACTGGGTGGCTACAACAAATGGTATTGATTCTGCAAGTCATTGATTTCATCATAAAAAGTGGAGTCAGCCTCTCTTGTCATGGTAACAATACCAATACCCAAAGAGCAGTGGTCCGTGCGGCACGACCATAAAAACAACACCCAGATGGATTATGGGGGATTATCTTTGGACATAACACCAAAGTCCATTATGTTATCTGACAGCGTGGTGCGGAAAATAACTGCTGAGCTGCCTACCTACTGTACCGCCACAGTACAACTGAACAATCAGACCTAGGTTCAAATACTTTCAAAACTATTTTATCTAAATTTGACTAGATAAATTTGACTGTAGCAATGGAACCAATAGAGCGGTCCCAGTGCAACCTTGCCCACCTGGCTATCCAGGTAGGGTAATGCAAAAAAATATTTAATATAGTATCTGAACCCAGGTCTAGCTTCCAAATGACCAAGTTACCCAATTCAATGATTGAGCAGCCACAACAATAGGCCTTGCGTAGTAGTAGGGACTCTCCTGGATGGCACACAAAGGTACCTCTATGACTCGCAGAATAATAATGACATCTTATCTAATCAACGAATCACATCGTCTTGTAAATCTATCTGGAACAATTGGACAATCAATCATCTACATGCAAATGCCAAACATGTCAATAACTAAACCACGTCACGAGACATTTACATGAAACACAAACAGAGTAATATAGTATTATTAAATAAATAAAAATGTGTCAATCGCTTAAGCTATCCGTTAGCATTTAAAGCAACATCTGAAGTCTTGAGGTCATATTTCATCATGACACACAAACAACACATTGTATTCATAGCAAATGGCACCCTATCCCTTATATAGTGCGCTACTTTTGACCAGAGCTCTATTGGGCCTAGGCCAAAAGTAGTGCACTATAGGGAATAGGGTGCCATTTGGGATGCATTCAATTATTTGTCTCTGTTTAATTAACAGAGGCTATAGCCACTAAAACAGTTCACTGACTCCATGAATATGCATTAACATGGAGATATCAGCACATGAGTATCATGCAAATGCACTAATCATACTCAACATAATCACATACAGAATGTTAATGAGGGAAGGTTATGGTCCCGAGAGGCATCTTTGCTGAAAAATGTAATAACTAAATACTATTTCACAGTGTCAGCAATTTGCACCATACTTAGTTAATGTCCTCTATATAATTGTTGAAAGGTTTGGTCGTTTGGTTCATATTCTCTATACAGTAGCCATTCCCATTACACAACTAACTAACACCACAAATTGCACCTGCTCATGCTATTTTCCAACACGTAACTACCTACATACTTAAACAAGATCTTACCCTTACAACTTTGCATATCATTTTTGTATTTGTTTCCCCCCAAAGTAGCTGTTAGTAAGTGTACTGCAAAATTATTCTCTACTGTGGTGACCAATTTATGAAGCCTTTTCCATGTCATTACTAGGTCAATTCCATTTCAATTCAATCATTTCAGGAAGTAAACTGAAATCCCAATGTTCACTTCCTGAATTGGCTGAATTAAAATGGAATTGACCCCAATCCTGGTTGTTGACCAAAGCACGCAGCCTTACCTGAGTTAAGGTGAGGAGTAGTATGGACGAGATGGAGAAAGGGGCCAGAGAGATAGGGTGGAGGTTTGATAAAGAGACAAGGGTCCACTCCTTTCTTTTTTATACCCCTCCCCTCCGCCTATTTTAGGAGGGAAAGATGGAAACCCTATCGCTTCCCTTAACCACACTTAACTAATCAAAACCCTGCTATTAATAATCACCTGCTCAGTCTCCAGCACCCATTCCACCTGACACCTTTTTCTTTACTCTCTCTCTTTCTCGCCTTCCCTCCACGCATCTGGTTTTCTTACCTCTTTTTCTCACACCTCCCACTCAGTGGGCTCTGTCCTTAGATCCTCTTTTGATATTTATCTTTCTCACGAACTCTCTCTTTCTGTGTTTATATATATATATATATATCTTTCCTCCTCTCTGTCAATTTCTTCATCTCCTAAGCTCTCCTTTTACTCCAATTTCCCCTGTCTCTCACACTTAACCATTCTCAAAGCAGAGATGGGTAGTAGTTCTGTTACATGTATTTGAAATACGTACAGTATTTGAATTACTTCTGAGTATTTCGTATGTTGTATTACACTGGTCTGAACTACAGTCAAATGTATTTTGTAACAAGATATTTTCAAAAGCTGTAATTTTCAAAATACAAAATTATTTTCTTTACCATTTCCTTATAGAAGTTAAACATTTTGTGGCCCCCTTGCACCCTACATTGTTTTTAAAAAGTATGATGGCACTATGGTGTGATAAGACTATCTGCTAAATAAACGTATACTGTAAATGTACAGTATATGTAAAAATGAACAATTGCAAGACATGCTGAGTATTATTCTAATGAGCGCCGCCCCGAAACAAGGCCAATGACAATACCCAGTGTGCTTTGCAGTTGTTCATTTTCACATATACATTTACAGTACATTTTGGTCATTTAGCAGACGCTCTTATCCAGAGTGTCAATGCATTCAACTAAGGTAGATAAACAACAGCATATGACAGTCATAGCAAGTAAGATGTTTCTGTAACCATTACTGAGAATGTTGTTTCTATTCGACCGTTTAGTAGCAATGTAATTTTATACTTTATAATACAAAATACATACATTTCAATGAACTACAATACTTTACAAAAGTATCTTATATTTTATTTTGATACATTGGTCTTTAGGGTATTTTAAAGTTGTATTTTCTAATTGTAATTTCTTATTTATGCCCATCCCTATCTCAAAGTCTCTCTCATTTACCTTTCCTGCTCATGGGGGATTAAAACCATCAGCCAATTTCCTTAATCCATCCCTTTATATCCACCTCCATTATCCATTATCTTATTCCTTTCTTTGTCTGACCCTAATGAATCTATATATAGCAGACACAAGTCAAAGCAAATCTGAAAGTAGATCCTGAACGTCCATGATCAGAACTGTGACATCTGATATCCGTGGGCTGCCTTATGCTCTGTGTTCATATGAGTTTGTCCCAAATGACACCCTATTTCCTATATGCAGGTGTAGCATCTTCATTTGACCACTGCTGTCGTAGCAAAATAATTATGCAGCAACAGGATTTGAACGTTGCTTGATCGTCGGTTAGGCTATTAGCTGGTCAAAATTAGGCTATAAGTGCAATACTGTTAATATAACCGTGTTTTAATCTGAATTCTCAGCAACAAAAGGGGGATCAAATTAAGATCCTATAGATGTACAGTGTAGTGTGGTCAAAAGTAGTGCACTGTATAGGGGACAGGGTGTCATTTGGGACACAAGCTACATTATTTTGTGGGGAAAGAATCCAAACAGGCTCTCGGCATCAATTAACCATAAAACATGGAGGCTTGGTGGGTTAGGTCACTCTGGCGCAGGCAGCACCCCCCCAGGAATCGCCAAAGCCTGTCATGTATGATGTAGATGTCTTACTGAATATGGCTGTACCAGTGGACTGCACACATCAGCTGTTTCCATGTCTGAGGTATTATTGAAGTGTGTGTGTTTGGGGGTTGTTGTGTCTGTACTGTGTGTGTGTGTGTGTGTGTGTGTGTGTGTGTGTGTGTGTGTGTGTGTGTGTGTGTGTGTGTGTGTGTGTGTGCATGCGTGTGTGTACTCGTTGACCTTTGTAAAGGTGGGTTTGAAGGCAGAGATGGGGCCTGCGATGTGGGCTGTGGTGCTACTGTATTGTACTTAAAGAGAGCAATAAACAGGTTTACTATAGGATAGGATGGGGAGGCAATGGTGGTGGTTGTGGTGGTGGTGTGGGTCACTGAGTTCCCATGTATAAATGTACTGGGATGTACAGGGATGAGGAGGGATTTGCTGCTCTGTAGGGGACCTCAGTGACTGCTGCTATTTAACCTTATTACCATATCTCATTGGGACTGTTTTCTGGAGCAGATGCGGTACTTTTCTAAAAACCTGATAAAGTTTTGTTTCTGGAATGACATGCATTTCTCAAATTAGGTTAATCATGCAGTTTGATTCGCCGTTGAGTCATCGTGACATATTTCCAATCAATGAATTTGATATGGAACACCTCCCCATCTGTACATCTCTGCAATTTGCCACTCTATAATTTATCCCTCTTTTTCTCCTACCCCTTATTCCCTCTGGTACCACTCATGGGAATGTTATTTCCCTGTCCAATTCTAATACGCTCAAGCACTTTATCTTTTTAACTCTTTCTCTCCTCTCTTTCCTTTCAACATATCATCCCATCTGCCTTCTGTTCACTGCACGAAGAGGTATATGAAGCACCCTCCTTTTAAGGGGCCTCTTTCTTCCACTAAACTTGTGTGTTCTCCAGCCTTCCTTAGACTAAATGTATCATCCTCCTCTCTCTGCCTTTCAGGGCCATGCAACCAAAAGCCACCAAGAGGCTTGACTTAACCCCACAGAGTGCTTGGTTGTTGTCTGGGGCTCTCCCAAGGAGGGATGACAGTGGTGCTCAGTGGTGGAGCCTGAGTGGTGGCAGAAACGGACTGGCCACAAGGCAATTCGGGAAAATACCAGATGGGCTGGTCCATCTTTAGCTCAGTGAGTCGGTGACACATTTTTTAGGGGTTAATATTGAGGGTCTGCAAAGAGAAAATGGACTGGTGTGGGGTCTCAAAGAAATGCCAGGCCGGTTTGTGGTCACTGGGGGGTTTTTCACCCCAAGGGCCTGGAGGGTGGAGGGTGAAATGACATCTGTTCTCTTCCAAATCTCAACCTCCATCCCAATGCCCTAGCTGTCATTAAACAGGCATGGCACCTGACTCCATCAAACATCTTTTGAGTAGTTTTGTAAGGGAATTGATGGAAGTTCATGGAATTCTCTGCTCCTTTGATTCAAAAGGGCTTTTTGTTTAGATTTCTGTTGGTTCGTTTGAAAGGTTTTTGCTGAGGTTGACTATTTGAACATGGATGCATCAATAAATTGTGTTCTGATTAGCATGTTAATAGGGAAATCAAAAGTTCCTTGTCGGTTTCTTGACAGGTTGTGTGTTTGTGTTGTTTATCCCCAACAAATCACACAAAGTACATCGACGGGGCTGTTGTGGAACAGGTCAAGAGCTGGTATCTCTGTTTTATATTTGTAGTAAATGTCCAAAAATGTTTTTAAAAAACTGTTTTTAGCTTTCTCATTATGGAGTATTGTGTGTAGATTGACGAGGATTTTTATTTATTTAATCCATTTTAGAATGAGGCTTTAACGTAACAAAAAGTGGAAAAAGAGAAAGGGCTGAATACTTGCCAGATGCACTGTATATGTACATATCTACCTCAATTACCTCGTACCCCTACACATCGACTCGGTACTGGTACCCTGTGTATATAGCTAGGTTATCGTTACTCATTGTGTACTTATTCCTTGTGTTATTATTTTTTATATTTATTTATTTCCTGTGTTGTTATTTTTCAGAAATGTGCTACTATTTCTCTTTTTTTTTATCTCTGTATTGTTGGGCAGGGCCCGTAAGGAAGCATTTCACTGTTAGTCTACACCTGTTGTTTACGAAGCATGTGACAAATAACATTTGATTTGATTTGAAACTGTAATGAGTTCAGTTGTAAGTCATTTCCAGTAAAGGTCTTTGAGTGTTTGATTTCAGTTCGTTTCGGTCTGTTTGTTGAACACACTGACATTTTCACACTAGGCCTACTCTGAAACAAAGTTATAATATGAAACAAAATGTCAAATATGGCAATAAAACTTTCCAAACCACATATTTAATTTGTACGTTTCTGGTGGGCGACTGTCGTTCGAAGGCCTCCTCTTTATAACATACTTCCTAGCGAGATCCAATTCCTGTGGCTGAAGAAAGCACAAATATGTTTACATATTTCCATGTTTCCCTGCCTGGAATAACAAAGACAGAGTTATTCTAAGGAAGACAAAGTGAGAGGATAAAACTGAATACGTTTTAGAGGAAGCCGAATTCCAGGGAGAGAAAGAGAGCGGGGGGGAAGGGGGGAACAGGGGGTGGGGGATGGAGGGAAGCTTTGAAAAAGTCCTAAAAAAGCTCAGCTAAAACAGACAAAATCTCAGTCCCTTTGAAACTGACAGCTTTTGAAGAGGCAGAAGTCGGGGCTGTGCGGCTGGTCCAGGGTGAGATGAGAGGTAGTGTGATCTCCAAATGTCATCTTTGCAGAACAGTGTGGGTCTGGATGAAAAGTTGGACGATATGAAGGCTTGAAACAACCGCGGTTTACATAAATGCGTCAGCATTTTACTTTCAAACGAGCTTTGAAAAAAAAACTATATTTTTTTCTTCTTCTTTTATGTACATTTTGTCGCCTGGTTTATTTACTGCATCATCAGTGTCCAGTGAAACAGTGGGGAAGTCTGTTTCAGCAAACCACTGAAAGCAATGCATTGTTTACTTGTTTAGCTGTGCTGCGCCTCCCCTTGCCACCTGGCAGTAGGTGTGGGTATGTAGGGGCATTACTGTTGCCGTCTGTCTGGCCTGCTGTGGGACATCACATGATAGACCCATTACTGAGAATCATCGTCCTCCCTTCAACTATTACATTACTCTGTTTCAGCATTTTCTCCAAAGGAGACACAGAGCGAAAAATGACACTTAGAGTGATGAAGGGAACAAGGGATGAAGGGAACATGAAAGCTGTAAAGAAAGAGAGAAAGACCAAGGGTAGGAAATGGAGAGGCAATAGATTGAGATACTGTCCAAGGGGAGGTAGAGAGAGACAGAGAGAGGGAGAGAGGCAGAAAGAGAGAGACAACGAGAGATAGAGAGAGAGAGAAAGGACAAGATGGACAAGGACATCCATGGGTCCTGACAGAGGGAATGATAGGAGAATGAGAGCTGGACGGCCATGGGACAGAAATGAATGAGTTGTTTAATAAAGGAGCTACTGGGTCGTCCATCTGCAGGGATCCTCCCTTAGCCTTAACAAATGGGAGTCTGCATTTGAAACATTAAGACGGATGGGCCTCTTCTCTCTCGCCGTGTGATCAGCCATTCCGTTGCAATGACGTAACGATTTTTCGTGCCGCGAGCATCTTCTGATGCAAGAAAAGACAGGGCTGAGGAAGACACACCCAAAAGAGAATACTAAGAGATGCACAGATATAGTAAGAATGATGGGCCAGTCAGGAGGCTAGGAGAGAAATAGTGTGCAGAAGATATAGAGGAAAGAGACAGTAAGAAAGAGAAAGGAGAGGCAGGGAGAGAAAGAGGTCAAATAGAGTTTTGGTCAGATGTGGTGAAGGAAGGTTGCTCAATCTATAGGGAAAAACATAAGATGGACGACAGTGTCTTGTCGTCAACATCAAAGGACAACCATACAGTCAGGCTGAAAGTTAACTATCCCAATCATCAACGATGGACAGTGTAATGGAGGTGATTTGGTGAACTGTGCTCGCATGATTAGTAGCCTAACCTTTTCTTAGACCTGAAGACTTGTGTTAGCTCCTCAAGTTAATGCCTAGGCTTTAGCTTAGCATGCTAACAGACCCAGTTGGTCACACCAGTATAGACAACCAATGTGAATTTTGCCAACAAATCTGAACTAAATCATTTCAATAAATCTTGAAAGCCCCTTGTGATGACGGTGGCCGCAATAGAAAAGCTGAACCTAAACAGAGACGATGGGGTGGGTTATTCACACCGTGTACCCTAGTCCTATATGCAATGTACTCCTTTTGACCAGGTTCCTATGGGCTCTGGTCAAAAGTAGTGAACCATAGAGGGAATAAGGTGCCACTTGGGACGCAGGCAGAGTATCCGAGCTGGTCTGTACTGGACTTGGCACAGGAAGGTGTGTAATCCCTTCAACAGGTGCCTTGGGACCAGGGAGACAGGCTTTGGGAGAATAGGAGGTTGTGAAGGGGAGATATGAGGAAAGAAGGAGAACACGGGGAAAGCGATACGAGGAGAGGGAAGAGAGGGAGAGTAGAAAGGTGTGGGGATTTGAGGAGGGAGGTCTAAGCGAAAGGAAGGTAAAGAAACATGAGTTTGAGGAAGGAGAGCGGGGGGGAGAGGGAGTAAAGGGGTGAGGAGACTCCTCAGGAGCGTCTGTCGGCTTACAACTCAAGAGATAGGTTTTGAGTTGCACCCGGCGATGCTACAAATGTAATATGGGGAGACGCTGTATCCCTGGCAATGTCATCATAACTAATGTTGGAAGCTGGCAAGTTTGCATTTGCGGAACGATGTGTGTGAATATGTCATCACAGTATGGGTAATGGATGGAAACAAAACAATTTTTCTAAAAGATTCATCCTTTCTCTTTTTGAGTTATTATTAGTGTGTTGACCGTTTTTTTGTCATACATTTTCTAGCTCTCCTTGGGTTCTGATGTCAGTGTGTTCCTGTTTGTTTTAGGAAGCATGTCAGCGGGTCAGTGATACCATCTCTTCCTCTGTAGGCTAACCAACAAAATGACATTTAGAACTGTGTCACTTGAGAATCACACCACCAAGCAAGCGCAAAAATGCAAGCATGCATGTCAACACACACGCACAGACACACACACAGGCACAGACACACACACACACACACACCAAGATCGGTTTGACCTTGACGTTGTAGGCTACATGTGTCAGATGTGTGTAGTGTGAATGAACTGTGATAAGATTCTAAATAGTAGCTCTTATATATATAGCGAGCACTACACCAGATCAAGGCCTGAAGCAGAGAGAGCACTAATGTTCATTCGACTAAAGAAGCAGTCAGGCTTAAACTGCAGCTCCAAATGGCCGCATCACAGCATTAAAATAACTACTACAATGATCATTATTCCCCTAAATGTATACTGAACAAAAATATAAACGCAACATGCAACAATTTAAACTAATTTACTGTTGATGTTCATATAAGGAAATCAGTTTATTAGGCCCTAATCTATGGATTTCACTTGACTGGCCAGGGGCGCAGCCATTGGTGGGCATGGGAGGGCATAGCCCCACCCTCTTGGGAGCCAGGCTTCAATCAGAATAAGTTCTTCCTCACAAAAGGGCTTTATTACAGGCGGAAATACTCCTCAGTTTCATCAGCTGTCCGGGTGGCTGGTCTCAGACAAACCCGCAGGTGAAGAAGCCGGATGTGTAGTTCTGGCGTGGTTACACGGGGTATGCGCTTGTGAGGCCAGTTGGATGTACTGCCAAAATCTCTAAAATGATGTTGAAGGTGGCTTATGGTAGAGAAATTAACATTCAATTCTCTGGCAACAGCTCTGGTGGACATTCCTGCAGTCTGCATGCCAATTCCACGCTATTTCAAAACTTGAGACATCTGTGTTATTGTGTGGTGTGACAAAACTGCACATTTTAGAATGGACTTTTATTGTTCCCAGCACAAGGTGCAGCTGTGTAATGATCATGCTGTTTAATCAGCTTCTTGATATGCCACACCTGTCAGGTGGATGGATTATCTTGGCAAAGGAGAAATGCTCACTAACAGGGATGTAAACAAATTTGTGCACAATATTTGTGAGAAATATGTTTTATGTGCATACGGAAATGTCTTTACATGTTGTGTTTATATTTCTGTTCAGTACTAGTTACTGTTGAACAGATTTAAAAGACGGCCGCTGGTTTATGGCTCGTGTCCATTTAGAGCAGGGGTGGGCAATTCCAGTCCTCGGGGGCCTGATTGGTGTCACACTCTTTCTCCATCCCTAGCAAACACAGCTGATTAATCAAATTTGCATTCTAAACTGAAGATCATGATTAGGTGATTATTGGAGTCAAGTGTGTTAGCTGGGGCAGGGGCAAAACTGTGACAACAATCAGGCCCCCAAGGACTGTAATTGCACACCCCTGATTTAGGGGGATATGCTATCTCTGTCTGTGTTGCCAAATGTACTACATTATAAAAACATTCAAGAGACAGCAGTGCTTACAAAGACGGAACACACACCCCTGAAATTAAAACATCAACACCGACCGGCTGGCCTGGACATCCATTCAGTCAGGGGTGCATCCATTTAGGAGGGAGTGGAGTGTATTCACATATTAACAAATACAATAGGTTCTTGAAGGGCCCATTAACAAACCACTGCCATTAACTCTACGCTCCCTGTTCTGCTCCGAGACCCAGCCGCATTGCAGTTAAAATGGAAGTCTGTTCACAGGTGAAGGATGCCTTAAGTTGCTTGGTTGGAAAGGCCTGTATTATTACATCACACAATCAATTAGCTGTTACATGGGCTGCGAGGGTGGTGTGTGTGTCTTTGTGTGCGCGCGTCTCTCTCTCTGTGTGTGTGTCTTTGTGTGTCTTTGTGTGTGCGTGTCTCTCTCTCTCTCTCTCTGTGTGTGTGTGTGTGTGTGTGTGTGTGTGTGTGTGTAGGCAGCGTGTGGGAGTCAGGGGGTGGCCACCATAGAGCAATTAAGACAAGCTAATGCACCGTCGCCCGTGCACATCGATCCACTATACTCTAATATCCCTCAGCAGTCCCAGTCATTAGAATGTGTCCAAAATGGCACTATATAGGGTGTACCCATTAGATTTATTAAAGGTGATCCAATAGCCAACCGCACCATAGTGTAATTACCTAAAGAAGCATCAATCGTTTATGGATATTTATTTAGTAGTGTATAGGTGGTGTTAGGTTTAAAAGTGTGTAGCAGATTTTTAAGTGGGGGGGGGGGGGGGGGGGTCTTATTCAGATGCGCTCAATATAGAGAATGAGCTTAATGACAGTAATTGTTGCCATCTCTCTCAGAAGAGATAGCAACATTCACAAAATATCAAATATCAACATTTTAAACTAACTAAAATGATGGTTCATTTTATTCAGACTTATTTGGGGGATTCCAGTCGACACAATTCCAACTTAATAGGCGACACACACACACACACACACACACACACACACACACACACACACACAAGCCATTGTCTTCTAATTGGGGTGTCAGGGGATTTGTCTCATAGTCTTTGAACAACTCTCTTCAGAATCATTCATGATTTGTGTGAACAAACAGAAACAATGAATCTTTTACCAAAAAGATAGAATAACCAACCCTTGATGTTACAACTAAGAAAAGCCATATAGAGGGATCGCTGGTTAAAAAAGATAAAATCATTTTGAAACTCACATAAAAGTTAATACTCCCAGTTTCAATTTAATTTAAAAAAAAATAGAAAAGTAGCTGACATCGCTCCAGTGACCTAATGTATCAGTCATGCATAGGCACAAATCTGTGCGTAAAACAGGCGTGAGATAATTTCCACGCAAAGTGTGAGATGTATCAATATAAACGTTTACTTGAGAGTGTGCGTAAATTGACATTCCGCGCCCCCGAGGAAACGAATTAGCAGAATAAAAAATTCCCCTAAAGATCTGTACCGCACTTCCGCATCCGAAGTGAAAGGTGACAGAACTAGAGCTGTTTGTCAGACCATCAAACATCCCGGAAACCGTTATTCGAACAAAAGCCTCTGTGGCTTCCGAACGGTTTGGCCTACGTGGAAAGATGACACTCTTACGAGCACGATGATGTTCTCCGCTATTCCTCTATGACTGTCACAAGTGTCAGGAGACTGAAGTCGGTTCAGCGGTATCTGTCAGCTTCTGTCTGTATCGTCCGAAACGTTTGGGCTACCCCCTCCCCCTTGACATTTTCACACGTACCAAAAAACATAAAAAAATTGTATTAAATAAAAAATTACAAAAAAAATAAGTGTGATCATTCTACAGTGGTCCCTGCAGCATACGCTCAAACCTGTGTGATTAGAACGCTTATTTAGAACGTCCAGTGTCGATTGACGCAAGTCAGCATTTGAGCTAGCCACATTGGTTTTTCAAATAAACATTTTTCAAAATCACAGTTCTTACAAAGTTATGAGTCCAGTTTATTTTTGGATGCAATGTTCAGACATTCACAGAAGTAGCTACCACACACAATCACCCAAACCGGAAAATGTAGACTACATTAGTTCTAGCGCTAACTGAGGGAAGATTAAAGTAACACAAGCTGTCATATTTAAGAATTCAAGCGGTTATATTTAGAGAATTCTGGGCTGACAGAAACCACAACATGAATTAGCTAATAGCAATTACTACTTATAATTAATCACATCACAGGTGTGCTCAACATTGATCGTAATGACTAAGTAAAACACTTTCTAGAAATCAAAAGTATGCCGACGATGGGTAGTTTGTGCGCTCCGCCATGTTTGTTTTTTCACGTCAACCAAAGATAATAAGAGAAGATGAGTTTGATCTGTTTGCAGTATGCATGTTGAAGGGTGTGTGTCGTCTACGATCATTCACTTCCCTTCATTCACTTCCGGAAGTTTATGCGGAAGTTTATGCGAAAGATGAGTGAACCATTCCTTCCCCCCATTTTAACATCTTTGGTCTGATAGAATTCAGTATACAGTATAATGTCAACCAGACCAGAAATCTTGCTTGTTTGTAGGTGACCAAATACTTATTTTTCACCATCATTTGAAAATAAATTAATTAAAAATCCTACAATGTGATTTTCTGGATTTTTTTTTCTCATTTTGTCTGTCATAGTTGAAGTGTACCTATGATGAAATTTACTACAGGCCTCTCTCATCTTTTTAAGTGGGAGAACTTGCACAATTGGTGGCTGACTAAATACTTTTTTGCCCCACTGTATTTGCCATAGCTAAAGCAACTTGAATTGTCCCAATGGTCCTTCTCTTAGAACTTAAATGTTTTACTGGTCAGCCACAACTGAGCGACCCAAATAAAACCTTTTGGTCATACTCAACTTCAACCTATATTTCAGTTTGTTTTTCATAGCTTTTTTAGGTTGTGCCATTGAATTTAATGGTATGGTGTTGTATATTCCTTGCAGGCTTTAATGGGGTGATTTTGACCATATACAGTGCATTCGGAAACTATTCTGAACTTTTAACTTTTTCCACATTAAATTGTTCTGTTTTTTAACTTCATCAATCTACACACAGTACCCCAAAATGACAAAGAGAAGAAAATGGTTTTTAGAACATTTTAGAAATGTATAAATTTACACATTTACTTAAGTATTCGAACCCTTTACTCAGTACTTTGGCAGCAATTTGTGGGAATGAAGATACAAGCTTGACACACCTTTATTTGAGGAGTTTCTTCCATTCTTCTCTGCAGATCCTCTCAAGCTCTGTCAGGCTGGTTGGGGATCAGCGCTGCACAGCTATTTTCAAGTCTCCGGAGATGTTCGATTGGGTTCAAGTCCGGGCACTGGCTGGGCCACTCAAAGACATTCAAGGACTTGCCCCGAAGCCACTCCTGTGTTGTCTTGGCTGTGTGCTTAGGGTCACTTCCTGTTGGAAGGTGAACCTTCGCCCCAGTCTGAGGGAACTGAGTGCTCTGGAGCAGGTTTTCATCAAGAATCTCTCTGTACTTTTCTCCGTTCATCTTTCCCTCGATCCTGACTAGTCTCCCAGTCCCTGCCGCTGAAAAACATCCCCATAGCATGATGCTGCCACCACCATGCTTCAACGTAGGGATGGTGCCAGGTTACCTCCAGACGTGACGCTTGGCATTCAGGCCAAAGAGCTCAATCTTGGTTTCATCAGACCAGATAATCTTGTTTCTCATGGTCTGAGAGTCTTTAGGTGCCTTTTGGCAAACTCCAAGCGGGCTGTCATGTGCCTTTTACTGAGGAGTGGCTTCCGCCTGGCCACTCTACCATAAAGGCCTGATTGGTGGAGTGCTGCAGAGATGGTTGTCTTTCTGGAAGTTTCTCCCATCTCCATAAAGGAACTCTGGAGCTCTGTCAGAGTGACCATCATGTTCTTGGTCACCTCCCTGACCAAGGCCTTCCCCCCGATTGCTCAGTTTGGCCAGGCGGTCAACTCTAGGAAGAGTCTTGGTGGTTCCAAACTTCTTCCATTTAATAATGATGGAGGCCACTGTGTTCTTGGGGACCTTCAATGCGGAAGACATTTTTTGGTACCTTTCCCCAGATCTGTGCCTTGACACAATCCTGTCTCGGAGCTCTACGGACAATTCCTTCGACCACATGGCTTGGTTTTTGCTCTGACATACAATGTCAACTGTTGGACCTTAAATAGACAGGTGTGTACCTTTCCAAATCATGTCCAATCACTTGAATTTACCACATGTGGACTCCAATCAAGTTGTAGAAACATCTCAAAGATGATCAATGGAAACAGGATGCACCTGAGCTCAATGTCAAGTCTCATAGCATAGGGTCTGAATACTTATGTAATTAAGTTATGTTTATTTTTTATTAATTTGCAAGAATTTCAAAAAACCTGTTTTCACTTTGTCATTATGAGGTATTGTGTATAGATTGATGAGGACAGTTTTTATTTAATCAATTTTAGAACAAGGCTGTGAAGTACATTTTGGGGGGAAAAAGTCTGAATAATTCCCAAACGTGCTGTATATGGTTAAAATATTTGGTATCTCTCCAACTTTCTCTTTCACACACTCTCCCTTTCTCACAACCTCCATCTCACTCTCTTTTGTTCTTTCTCTCTGCCATCTTCTTATGTTCTTAAACTATGCGTACTATTACTCATTCTTTGTTCTCGGAAATAACAGATTAAACATTGCACAACATACGTGCACACGCGCGTGCGTGCGCGCGCGCGCACACACACACACACACACACACACACACACACACACACACACACACACACACACACACTCTCTCTCTCTCTCTTTTTGGAAGTCGAGAACATTGACATTGTCCCAGGAGAGTAACAGATACTATTCAGCCAAATCGACCCAAAGGTCGAGCTATTGATCAAGCTTTAAACACACTCACACCCTCTCGTGCTTTTCAGAGCCTGACGGTCAGAGGAAGGACTAGGGTTTGATATTACGCCTATACTGTCAGCAGCTAGCGAGTAAGGACCCGATAGTGCTCGCTCTTAGATTATCGTGCCACTGTAGGCTATTTATTGTGCCTGCCGTGTATATCTCTCTCTGTGCCTGTCCATTGTGTTTTCTTCTGCTATCTCTCTGCCTACACAGAGAGATGGAGGCATAGAGAAGACACATTTCTGTTCACATTATAGGCCTGCCTGTATAATGAGGAGGGTTCATGACCCTGTTGGTTCCCCTCGCGTCAGTAGTCCCTGAGTCGATGTAGGATGAGGATCACTGTTGTGTTAAGATGTAGGGTGGGTCCACGTAGCCTAGGGATGAAAAGAGAGGAGCTGAGAGAAGAGGAAAAGTGTAGTGTAGGGTCGGGAGGTTAATTCCAGGGTTGGGGTCAATTCCATATCAATTACAGTCAATTCCAAAAAGTGAACCAAATTCAGATGTTTCCTAACTGAAAAGCATTGAAGATAATTTAAATGTCATTGTACTTCCTGAATTGACTGGAAATTAAATGGAATTCACCCCATCCCTGGTTAATATTGACGCATAATAAATAACTGAGTCGTAAACTCTATCGTGACTCTTTCCACACAATTACAGGTTGGTGAAAGGAAAAGAGTTGTCTAGGAGGTCATACTAACTGGCCAAAAGGCAAGCCAGTGGAGCGACAACAATGCATTTGAAGGAGCCTACTTTTTAAAGACATCACGCTAGAGCAGAGAGCCACGAGAGCTCAGTTCAGTTACTCACATACTATGTTGCCTGTTTCTCCAGAGGCATTTAGATGCCCACACTTTCACACGAGCTGTCTCTCTCTCATATCCTTCCACTGGCTCGCTCTCCCTCTCTTTTTTTTCATGTCTTCCACTATTTCTCTCTATATATCTTAGTCTCACACATATGGGCAGAGGGGTTTGAATGTGAACATAAAGAGGGGACTAGTTCATCTGTAGCCAGGCTTCGCTAGAAGCTCTTCTACTAGTGAAAGACACACATGATAAAGACTATCCGACTGAGGGAAAAATAAGCATAATTGTGTTGGGTTGTAAGGACATTTGATGCAGCTAAACTTTTTAACCAGTACTTTCTCTTTGTCTCGTTCCTCTTATAGAGCATAGGCAGTGGGTAAGTGGACAGAACATAGACAAGGAACACCTGGCATTGAAAAATGGCATTTGTTCTCAGCCTCATTGCTCGTGCACGACCTTGGCTATTTGCATTTCGAAACGCCCCTACTTAAACAAGGTAATCCCAAGGAACTGACCAGGGATCAGAACAATGACAATATTTTGAAGTTGGCCACTGTTGTTACCATTCTGCTACCAACCTCTATTTACTGTTGCTGTGACCATAATGGAATCTGCTCAGAATGCCAGCATTGGTTTTGAACCTGAAGTGGCCCTGCCAATAAACCACCTGAACTAAAATTGTATTTGACAAGATGAGAGGGGGTAGAGAGGGGAGGAAGGGGGGTGGAGGCTTGGAGACAGACAGGGGGCATAATTAGGAGAGGCGTGTGAGGCTTGTAAGGTGGCAGCGCCCCGGAGGGAGGAATGGAAGTGAGGGAGGCCTCGGAGGAGAGGAGCTGATAAGCTAAACTGCTTCAGTAACGGACGGCCCAGTTAATGCTGCTCTGAGCAGAGATAGATACAGTGTGATTGAGGTGCCATGCTGCTGGCACGGCTGAGTTCATTGCTCTGCTCCTCCACATACAACCAGAGCCAAATAAAATGCAAGAGTGCCACCTCCTCTTCTTTCCTCTCTTCTCCTCTCCTCCTCTGCCCCCTGTATTTCTGTCAATTGTACAACTGGAGTGGAAATCTGAGGAGCTGAGTAGTATTCTACAATACATTACAGACAGGAGGCACCTCCTTTCCCCTCTGCTCCTTCTCCAAATAGTTATTGGTTTGTTGTACGCAACTCTCCTGTCCTTGGTTCCCTCTCTCTGATTTATGTGACACATTTCCTCTCTCTCTTTAGCATTGTATATTTATTGCTCTTTATCTAATTGTCAAATGTCTTCTCAGGAGTTTCTCTTGAGCCTCTTGAAACAGCAGAGATTAAGATATTAAAAAATGATGTGACTGTCTGCCAGCCATGTTGGCAATCAATTCTCTCTCTCACTCTACTCTTTCTCTCGCTCTCTCTGTATCTCTCACTCAATCCATTATCATGACTGTATCATTTGGCTCCTGCCCCCTCTGTTCCAGGTGGGTTAGATATAGGACCAGATGCACCTTGGCAGGGAGCCGCTGGCTTTACATTAAATAACATCTGGGTCGTATTCATTATTGCACTTCGTTTTGCAACTAAAAAACGAGCGTTCCTTATAAACTCAGGCAGTCCCTCCCCATTTCCAACTGTTTTCTTCAGTTTGGTATCTAGTGAATATGACCCTGGTTTTTATGTTACATTGTCTCTGCTTTAGCTGTGTTTTTCTTTACTGGCCTCGTCATCCCCCTCTTGGTGTCCTGTCTTGGTGGTAGCCAGTCAGTCGGGTGACAAATGTGAATTCCTCGTGAACAGTTCCAGGTTTCCTGACAAGTCATGACTAGATACATTATTTCCGAATGCTCCCTCTCTCCGGTATCTCGTCTCTTTCCTTTGAAATGGAGAAATTCGTATTTTCTATTAATAACCCCTGTTTTAAGATGGTCATACCATGGCTCAATTAGCTAATTGATTTGGAATTGTAGGACCCTATCAGTATATACAGTACCAGTCAAAAGTTTGGACACACCTACTCATTCAAGGGTTTTTCTTTACTTTTACTATTTTCTACATTGTACAATTATAGTGAAGACATCAACACTATGAAAAAACACACATGGAATGATGTAGTAACAAACACAAAAAGATATGTTATATTTTAGATTCTTCAAAGTAGCCACCCTTTGCCTTGATGGCAGCTTTGCACACTGTTGGAATTATCTTAACCAGCTTCACCTGGAATGCTTTTCCAACAGTCTTGGAGTTCCCACACATGCTGAGCACTTGTTGGCTACCTTTCCTTCCCTCTGCAGTCCAACTCATCCCAAACCATCTCAATTGGGTTGAGGTGAGGTGATTGTGGAGGCCAGGTCATCCGATGCAGCACTCCATCACCCTCATTCTTGGTCAAATAGCCCTTAGACAGCCTGGAGGTGTGTTGGGTCATTGTCCTGTTGAAAAACAAATGATAGTCCCACTAAGCGCAAAACAAATGGGATGATGTATTGCTGCAGAATGCTGTGGTAGCCATGCTGGTTAACTGTTCCTTGAATTCTAAATAAATCACAGACAGTGTCACTAGCAAAGAACCCCCACACCATCACACCTCCTCCTCAATGCTTCACAGTGGGAACCACACGTGCGGAGATCATTCGTTCATCCGTGAAGCATTGAGGAGGAGGTGTGACGGTGCTCTGCTAGTGACACTCTCCCAAAGACACGTCGGTTGGAACCAAAAATCTCAAATTTGGACTCATCAGTACAAAGGACAGATTTCCACCGGTCTAATGTCCATTGCTCGTGTTCCTTGGCCCAAGCAAGTCTCTTCTTATTGGTGTCCTTTAGTAGTGGTTTCTTTGCAGCAATTCGACCATGAAGGCCTGATTCACGCAGTGTCCTCTGAACAGTTGATGTTGATATGTGTCTGTTACTTGAACTCTGTGAAGCATTTATTTGGGCTGCAATTTCTGAGGTTGGTAACTCTAATGAACGTATCCTCTGCAGCAGAAGTAACTCTGGGTCTGCCTTTCCTGTGGCGGTCCACGAGAGCCAGTTTCATCATAGCGCTTGATGGATTTTGCGACTGCACTTCAAGAAACTTTGAAAGTTCTTGAAATGTTCCGCATTGACTGACCTTCATGTCTTAAAGTAATGATGGACTGTCTTTTCTCTTTGCTTATTTGAGCTGTTCTTGCCATAATATGGACTTGGTCTTTTAATAGGGCTATCTTCTGTATACCACCCCTACCTGATTGACTCAAATGCATTAAGAAGGAAATCAATTCCACAAATTAACTTTTAACAAGGCACACCTGTTAATTGAAATGCATTCCAGGTGACTGGAGCTGGTTGAGAGAATGCCAACAGTGTGCAAAGCTGCCATCAAGGCAAAGGTTGGCTACTTTGAAGAATCTTAAAAAAAAAAAAAACTTTTTGGGTTACTACATGATTTCATGTTTTATGTCATAGTTTTGATGTCTACACTATTATTCTACAATGCAAAAAATAGTAAAAATGAAGAAAAACCTTGGACTGAGTAGGTGTGTCCAAACCTTTGACTGGTAGTGTAAATAAATTGGCCTTTACTGCTATAGCCCATAGAAATGCATTGAATAACATTGGATAAATGGCAAAACAGACAGTCGAAAAATAAATCATACGGTTCTGAAGTGCCTTAGAAGTTGGCACATTGGCGGCACTGACTTCAGACGAGTCCTATGGGGCTTGTGGGTGTCATTGAACAAAACGTAGAACACCACGTGTATTAGTTCTGACGCTACAGACATTTTCGTGAGAGGATCGATTTTTGGGACGTCTCCTGGTCTGACAAACAGAGCCGTAGTTCTGCCACTTTCCACCGTAGATGTGGAAGGCAGACATCGGTGGATGTGGTGGATTGAGACGCAGCCCATACAAAAAAAAACAGATATCTCTCGCTTAAACAGAAGGGTGTTGGTGGGGATGTTTTTTATTATGTTAATTACTCCATTTTATTTTAAGAGCCAGTATTTCCTATAACACTCAGACCATTCCATCACTGTCATGCAGTGCTTGACTTGGATTTAAATAGGTTTCGGTATTAATTCTGGGTGCCAGTATTGTTTATATTTTGGTGCTCCTGTTATGTTATTCCACTGCTATTTGATTTGATTTGGTGGGTCTTGAGATGGGACGTTTGATTTGCCTTCATTGGTAATGACATCATGACATGTGATCCCTATAAACATACATAATCTGGGATTATGGGTAAAAAGTTTAAACGATAAGGTCTTTCCAGTTTATCGTAATCCCCTGGCAGTGAAGGATTTATGACAGTCAGTAGTGCTCTTCCTCTCTCCATCCTCCCTTCACCCCACTATCTTTCTTCCTCTCTCATCCCTTCATCTCTCGTACATCCTCCCTCCATCTCTCTTCCTTCATTGCATCCCTCCATCCACCCTCCATCTCTCTTGCTTCCTCCCTCCGTCTCCCTCCATCCCTCCCTTCATCCTTCCATCTCTCTTTGCTGCTTGGGCATGTTTTTCCTCCTCCTGGATGACTGACTGAGAGCTTGGGGGCATGCCAATGCAGAGTAGTAGTATTAGTGGGTGAAGGAGTAGGTAGGCAACGCAGCACACTGCTGACTGACCTGTTGCAGCCTTGTACTCTCAGGGCCTAACACCCAATATATGAGACAAACCTCATATCAGCAGCGGGGCAGGAGTACTCTGAACAACTCTGAACTCAGCATCCATTCACCGCATGGGAACAACTCCCAACAATTGTTTTTGATTCCATTCCATTTTTTTCCCATTCCAACCATTACAATGAGCCTATCCTCCCATTTATTTGTCCACCAGCCTCCTATGGTTCAAATTGCCCCCCCCCTCCCCCCACACACACACAAATATTCTAAGATTGTTTGATTGAGTCTCGAGTTAACTCTTGTACCTTTATGTACAGTTTGAATATGACTGCATTCCACTAGTCAATGCGTGTTTGTCTATGTGTATGAAGAGGATTCCTGTTTCCTTTAGTATAATGTGAGTGGCAGCCAGGCCTGTCCAGGATGAGTCTGATGGGTTTTGATGGCCGCTGAGGCTTGAGTCCACACAGCCCTGTGTGCGGAGTAGAGGAGGATAGAGGATCCTGGGGGGAGGGGTGAGAGAGAAAGAGAGAGAATGAGACTATGGGGAGGGGCTGGATATCAGGGTCCTCTGTATCACTTAGCCAACTAGCATGGTGCTGAGGCTGAGGCTTCATACATCCGCAGAACACTGCCTGTCCATCCATCACACACGCCTTTATCTTCCTTTATTTTCTTGTCTTTTATCCCTCGCTACTCTGGCTCCTCTCCTTTGTGTCTGGTTTGCGTTTTCCTTTTCTTCTCTGTTTCTTTCTTCCTCTCTTTCTTACTTTCTTTCTTCCCCGCGTACCCTCCAGCACCTCCCTTTTGACGGTCCTCCTTCTTCCCATTTTCTCCCGCTCTTTTATTCTCTGTTTCTCTCGCCTTTCTCCTCCTCCTCTCAGCTTGTTGTCTGCATCAGGACGGTCTACCCCGCTCTATTGTGCTGGATCCTTTCTTTTTCTTCCTGGGACAGATTCACTTCTATTCCCCATTCTCCTCATGCCTTCGGTTTACGGTACCAAAAAACTAAAGCGCAACACAATTTATATTCTGCACTAGTCTTTGATGGGGGGGGGGGGGGGGACAAGGGTGTAGAAGAGTGATGAAGGAGGGGGGAGACAAGGTTTAAAATCCCAGTCATAGGTAGGCGGCTTAAAATCCTTGAACATACAGTTTGGGCTTTACATTGTCAGCACATTCTCTGTTTGTCTGCGATTTAACCCATGGTCCTGCAGGCTGCAAACACAAAAGCCCCAAGCCCTATAATTATGCTGTTATCGCAATAACTCGTAATTCATTCTTTCGCTTGTACGACTCTCAAAATCGGGATGACGGGATTATCGATAAAGAAGCAATACATTACATAAGTGGCCTATCCGTCAGAACTTTGACATGACATCACGTTACTTAACTATGCTTTGTTGTGTGTGGTTGTTTGCATCAGACTAAATATAAACCAGATATTGAGTGTGTGTTCATGTATTTGCATTAGCTCTTGATGTGTTTCCTGGTGCAGTGTGGGTGACTGGGTGGGTGACCACCATCCACGCATAACTGCACATTCCTCTGCTCATGTTTTTACTGAGTGTGTGAGTGAGTCAGGGTGTGTGTGCGTGTGTATGTATTTCAATGTAGATTGTCGGAGCGTGTGTATTCAGAGAGAGAGAGGCTAAAGCCCCTGTCCCATTGGCAGTGGCTTGCCTTGTCAGCAGTATTGGCAGCAGAAACTCTGCCGCCTGACAACTCCTCTTGTCTTGCAGAAGTGTATGCGTGTGTGCTCTCGGCTACATAAACCCTCCATTGACCTTGCATTATAATAGCCAGTCCAGCACTGGGCTTCCACTCCTCCTCTACTGCTCTCCTCTTCTCTTACTCTGACACAATCTTCACACTCTGCTGGTGGGAGCCGGGGCGGAGCCCCGTGGCAAGCTGAGTTGACTGTGTCCAGCCAGCGCCCACAGCTCCACATAAAAAAGAGGGAGGGAGGAGGAGGAGGAGGAGGAGAGAGATGGAGAGGAAAGAGGGGGGGGGGGGGGTGGAGAAGGAGAGGAAAGAGGGAGAAGGGGGATGCACACATTCATAGTCCTACAAAGGAACGATATGTGCAGTTATTCATAAAGATAGAAAAGATGGTGCACTACTTCCCTGGTCAGAAGTAGTGCACTATCTAGAGAATAGGGTGCCATTTTGAATGCAATCATAATGTCAGTGTGAGTAAGGGGCTTGCAGTATAGCCAACGCTAAACGTCTCTGTTTGTCGCGTATTACACTGATGACCTTCATTCACTTGAATGTCATTCTCTATTTGGGAGTGTTAGGTTGAAGCCCCATCAGTGAATGGGCTTTGGACATTATACTATAGTACTGTAGATTCTCACTCACTCTCTCTCTCTCACACACACACACACACACACACACACACACACACACACACACACACACACACACACACACACACACACACACACACACACACACACACACACACACACACACACACGTGTGAGAGTCTACAGTACTACAGTATAATGTCCAAAGCCCATTCACTGATAAGGCTTCAACCTAACACTCCCAAATAGAGAATGACATTCAAGTGAATGAAGGTCATCAGTGTAATACGCGACAAACAGAGACGTTTAGCGTTGGCTATACTGCAAGCCCCTTACTCACACTGATATAACGATTGCATCCAAAATGGCACCATATTCTCTAGATAGTGCACTATTTCCCTGGTCAGAAGTACAGATGAGGTTGCATGTTTCCTGCATTCAGATGATCTCTATGATCAGGGGCCAGTCCAAAATGCTCCCAGCTCCCATCTAAAATAGGGTGACCAGACCCCGTTTTTGGTGACCTGTCCCCGGCTGGAGCTGTCCCCGGAAATGTCCCAGTTTTTAACTGTGCGTTAAAAACAGACTGCAAAGTGAAATAATATTTTACATGGCAAGAAAGACCGGGCAGCAGAGCCTACCGGTTGACATCTCAATCGCATTGTACTTGTTTTGTCCAGCAGAGGGGGCTGCTCACTATATCAGCTTCACTCACTCTTCTTCTTCTACTAACTACTTGCTCGTGCTAGTTTTAGTGAAAACCGCCATGGAAAACTCGGCCAGAAGCTAGCAAGTGTCAAGTGAATCCACAACATCACCACAAACGTCTTTTCAGGCCAGGTAAGTTACAATTGTTTGAGATACTAGCTAATGATGTTATAATGTCACAATTTATTATATACATAGAGGATCTGCTTTATAAGGGTTTAAATAGGTTATGCTAGCTAACATTAGCTATGTCGACTAAGTTATCTAGCTAGGTTAGCTAGCTACTTTCATGGTAGCTAGGTTAAAAAACGTTCACATGTAAACATGCAGTGGACGGGCTATTTTGAAAAAATTATTACATTAAATTAATGCACAATTAATTCTAAGAATATTTATTTGTAGGTTACCATTTTAATGATTTGGCATTATAATAAGTAGTGTGAAAATATATTTTGACATTTTCATGGATAACGTTAGCATAATGTTTTCTGTTAGAGTGGAGAGGACGAAGACTGAATAGGAGGAAGAGTGAAAGAGATAGAGGAGGAAAGGTAAATATATGACTACAGAGACTGCATATGTATTATTCCAAACAATGTTTTTGAGATAAAATACAAAAATGAGGCAAGCAATGGGAATCTGTTAACCAAAGTATTTTATCTAATAGTGTACTATTTATTATTAAAGATTGGAGAGGAAGGAGAAGGGAAAATGAAGGGAGTAAAAATAGTGATGTGAGGAGAGTGTGGAAGAGTGAGGTGGAAAGGTAAAGAGAAGGAAAGGAAGAAAGAGCAGGAAGACGAGTGAAGAAAAGAGGAGAAGAAGAAAAAGAAGAAAAAGAGTAAGAAGAGTGACACAAGGAGAGTGAAGAAGAGCAGACAGAGGAGGTACAATGACTCTTTCCAAGACACGGAAATGCCATTTTAAGGACAACATGATGAGAGAATTGCCATGTATACGCTCAGGTCAAGACGATAGAACGGACCCTTTGTAATTCCTCTTTTTCAATTGGCAGCCGGAGAAGAACGGCAGTGGTAGAACATCAACAGACAAAAAAGCATAAAGCCTCTCTGATTGCCCGGTGTTAGAATGCCCTCTGTCACCACATTCTTCAAGAAGGTAGTGCCTTCCCAAGAAGAATATGATTTAGCTGTGCAGGAGGGTGTCTTTGCATGCGACACAATCATAGTTACACATCTATGGACTGCACAGCACAGCCCAACTCACACGAAAGCTTTATGAGCCGAAGTTTACATGTGCTAGGACAAAATGTGAAGCCATAGTGAGTAACGTGTTAGCAACATGGGCAACTACTTTGTAACACAGGACCTAGACCAGGTTGAATTTGTGTCCCTGTCCATTGATGTGTCCGTTCATGGACATGTAAAGCTGCTGCCAATAGTAGTCAGATATTGTAAGATATATGATGGCAACACATCTGTGGAAGCAAAACTGCTTGAGTTTGTTGAATTGAAAGGAGAAACAGCAGAGGAAATTGCAGCTGAGGTCCTGGTGGTCATCCAAAAATGTAACCTGGAAAACAAAGTCGTGGCATTCTCTGCCGACAACACAAATACCAACTTTGGAGGAATGAATAGGCTGGGGAGGGTCAATGTCCATACCAAAGTTAAAAATGCTCTGCAGCGGGACGAGATTGGTTTAGGTTGTCCTGCCCACATTATTCATAACACGGTCAGAACAGCTTTGGATATGATGCCCCTTGATGTTGAGTACCTGCTCACAAAGATATTTGGATATTTTCACCGTCAGAGTAGAAAGGCTGAAGAGCTTTTGTGAGACCAGGAGTACCATAACATTTTCGGACACAGCAATGTTCGCTGACTGTCCATGCTCCCTGCTCCAGAAAGAGTGATGAAAATGTATGTGCCATTGAAATCCTGTTTTCTTTCTGAAGACAAATGCCCTGTTGTCCTGCGAACAATGTTCGAAGCTCCACTGACTGAACTTTGGCTGGCCCTTGTCCATGGAAACCTGACCGTATTCAGTGACACTATCAAGATTCTTGAAGGCCAGGACCACTGGGCTGTGGAGTCAGCTGCAATTCTGAGAAACGTTGAGGCAAAATTGACTGCAAGACGTGATGACAACTTCATTCCAGTTTTGGTCAGAGGACTTCTGAGAGAGCTAGAGGGAAATGGAGCCATGTCTAAAGAGGGCTTCCTCAAAACATCACAATCAGTCTTCACTACGGCTGTGAACTACTTGCAAGCATGGGGAAAGCACACAGATAATCTAAAAGATTTACATGGTCTCCTTTTAAAAAGGCAACCTCAGCGTGAAGAGATCTAGAAGGCAGCAGCCACACTGCAGAAGAAATGCCCCAATGTGACCATCAATGAGGATGCATTGTTTGACGAGGTTACTGGCCTGCAAGAGTTCCTAAAGGGGGGATCGCTTGAAGAATGGAAAACATCTGAGACACCGCTCAGTCAGAGATGGAGCACGGTGGTTACCCACTTCAAAGAGAACGACATCCCACACACTAGCCTGGCTAGATTAGCGTCTGTTGTCATGTGCTTACCTGGAGGTAATACACCAGTCGAGAGAGTGTTCTCCCAAATGAATGATATACTGTATGGACAGCAGAAAGAAATAGGTACACTGTTCCTACCATCAAGGCCACGCTTATTGTGAAGACAAACTTCAACCTCCCCTTGCCAGGAGTTCACGGAGAAGCTGGCCAAAGACAGAGCAATCCAGAAGAAAATACATTCTTCTGAGAAATATACAGATTAGGTTGGTATAAGTATATTATGTAGTTACCAATCACATCATCGTCTTATTTCCTTATTATGTTGTTAAGTATTTCACATATACTATTGTGTGTTTTTTCAATATTGCTCATGTTCTCTTCTACTCTTATTCTACCCAGACTACCAGGACCACTGAATGACTGTTCAGATCTGACAGTTCTGTCTTGTCTATAGTGTTTCTGTAGTATAGTTGTTTTCTCTATCACAGTGGGCCCGTTAGACTAAATACATGAAACCGGAATTGGCCCCCTTCTTTATTTCATAGACAACATTGGATATTTTAATGATATATTAACCACCGAACTGGAAATGTCCCCGGTTTTCATTTCAGAAATCTGGTCACCTTCATCTAAAATATAGTAACAGGCCGGCAAAGCAATGGGAGAGGAGTGGAGGAAACTTCTATTTTCAGCAGTATATAGGACAGCTGATATTCCACAGCAGATGTGGAATATGATGTGTATTGGTCACAACGACCGCTATTCCAAGTCATGCTTATCTCTTGTATCACGCGGATAATGCAATGATATCTGGTCATTGTAGTCATTGCTAGCAACATACTAGAATACGTTGGAACGGAATAGAATTGAGATGGTAAATCCAGCACTTTGCCCACTAAATTGGCCATTCTGGGCATATATTCTCTATGCAGGGAGTAGAGAACAGTAGTTCTAAGATTGAACTGTTCAGCCAGGGACCAGGCAGCAGTCTTCTGTAAGGGGCTAATTATGTAGCCGGTAAGTGGCAGGTTCATGAGAAACCTCAGGAGGAGATGGAGCAGAAGTTTGAGCCCCCATATAGGGAATGCAGCAGTATCTCCATCTACTCATCCACTTGCCTGTGAAACAGTGCCCCCTGTCTCACTTAGATGAACTGTGGTGCAGAGGGATGCTGTTTTAAGGTCACAGAGTAGGAGTACACCTTTACAAACGATGTTGGGTAAGAAGCGTAGTGTGTGTGTGTGTGTGTGTGTGTGTGTGTGTGTGTGTGTGTGTGTGTGTGTGTGTGTGTGTGTGTGTGTGTGTGTGTGTGTGCGTGCGCGTGTGTGTCCATCTGTGTCTATATATCATCCACATCCACTGACTCTCCCAAAAGAGTAAGGACTTTAAGTCACACCGCATCAAAATAGGTCACAATGTTACATTATCATCCCATTCATTTAACCAAAAACTCCCTCTCTCAGTGACCCATAAAAATACATCTCAATCCTCTTTCGTCTCCCTTGCCTCTTCCCAGATGACTTCCATCCATCCCAGCACACTAATGATCTCATTTAGGAGTTTGTGGATGTTTTAATTGCTAGGCCTGACTCCTGCAGCGCTGCGGTGACCTCTGTGTCACTACTAAAGTTAGATTCGCTCTCAGCGACCTCTGTTGCTCGGGCGGTTTAAAAATACGTTGGCCTTAAAAAAATACATGGCCAAATCTCTAAAATAGATCGACTGAACTTTGGCACAAAGTGGGAAGTGTTCCCTTTTCACACCTTCATTTGGATAGGGAGAGCGCTGGTGATAGAGAGAAAGAAACAAAACGTGAGCAAGTAAAATAGTGAGGAAGAGAGAGAGAGAGTAAAATAAGATGCAAGAAAGTGAGTGTATTGCAGGTGTGGTGGCAATTAAATCAGCACCTGGATATTCAACAACAGAAAAATGCCTCATCCATCAAAACAATACAACAATTTTCCCCTCCACACGTTAATATGCTTACTGCACGATAACACAGGTAGTTTGTAAAACTAGAATGTCTGAAATCATATAATCTAGAGGCAAATGTAGATGGTACAACAGCTGAAGTTCCAGCACCATGCACCATTAGCACTAGCATGGGTGCCAGTCTGTTTCTGCTCTCTTGCCAACTCCTTATGGAATGCCAATGGAGTAGGGAAAAGCACAAACAGATCTGGGACCAGGCTACATTACACCACAGCCATAATTCTCTATTAGCAGGTGGTTCAAAGTTATGGCTCCCTTCCAGCTTCTGGCTTCCAACTTCCAGTCCTGTAATGCCACTTGTTCAAACGTGCTTTCATCTGATCAGTAACACACACGTACACACACACACATACGCACACACACATACGCGCGCACACACACACACACACACACACACACACACACATACGCACACACACATACGCGCGCACACATACGCGCGCACACACACACACACACACACACACACACACACACACACACACACACACACACACACACACACACACACACACACACACACACACACACACACACACACACACACACAGTCTTGTATTACTAACCTTGTGGGACACACACAATTCAGTCCCAGTCAACATCCTTTCTCTAACCCCTAACCATGAACATAACCCTAACGACAGGGGCAACAGGAAGCCTAGTGGTTAAAAAGTTGGGCCAGTAATCGAAAAGTTGCTGGATCGACTCCCCGAGCTGACAAGGTCAAAATCTGTCATTCTTCCCCTGAGCAACTCAGTTAATCCACTGTTCCCCGGGCTGTGGATGTTGATTAAGGCAGAACCTCTCTGTTTCAGATGGGTTGGGTTAAATGTGGAAGACACAGTTCAGTTGAAGGCGTTCAGTTGTACAATTGACTAGGTATCCCCCTTAACCCCGAAGCATTATGAGTTGGAGGATGATGGGAGGTCCAAGTGGATTTTGTTGGCCAAAGTTCAAGAGATGAATGCAGGTAACCTGACCGTGGGGCTTTATGTAGTTGGAGATGGTCTTCTGCTGTTCTGCTGGGCAATGGAAAAACTAAATGTCCTCCTCTGGAACGGTGTGTAACATCTCACTATGTGTGCATCTAGGTGAAGGGGTTTATAAGTGAGTGTTTGTGCGTGCGCATGTGCGCGCATGCGCGAACGAATGGTGGTTGATGCAAGAGTGTGTCTCATAATTAATGTGTGTCTCACAATAATGAGTTGATATGAGTGTCAAACTACAATGGGATCAATCCCCATGATACTGACAGGCAGGCAGCAGCCTCTGAGTTTCCCACTCCTCACAGCAGTGGACCATCCTCTTCAGTGAATTTCATTTTTTTTGTTTTAAATAAAACATTTTAAAAGTTTTCCTTTTCAGATCAAACTCTACTAAATATATTCACATGTCACCAAATAATTTATTAAAACACACTGTTTTGCAATGAAGGTCTACAGTAGCCTCAACAGTACTCTGCAGGGTAGCATCATGATGTAGCCGGAGGACAGCTAGCTTCAGTCCTCCTCTGGGTACATTGAATTCAATACAAAACTTAGGAGGCTCGTGGTTCTCATGCCCTTCCATAGACTTACACAGTAATTATGACAACTTCCGGAGGACGTTCTCCAGCCTATCAGAGCTCCTGCAGCATGAACTGACGTTGTCCACCCAATCAAATGATCAGAGAATGAATCTAGTACTGAAAGCATAAGCTACAGCTAGCTAGCACTGCAGTGCATAAAATGTGGTGAGTAGTTGACTAAAAGAAAGCGAAAGACAATAGTTGAACAATTTTGAACAAATTAATTTCTTCCAAAATGTAGGACAAGCAAGAGAGAGATTGAGAGATTTCATATATTTTTTAAACATTTAGTTTCACTTACTGAGCTAATAAATGCAGCTAGCTAGTTTAGACGACTCAAACACCCTGCTCAAACAGAGGGATGCTATGTTAGCTAGCTGGCTATGAATTTCCAACACAACACGGGAACTCTTCCAAGTCAAGGTGAGCTTTTTGTTTTACTAATTTATTGTTCTAAACTGCTTACTGAGTGTACACTGTAACTTTACTGCATGATTGTAGCGGGTTTACTGACACATTAGTTCTATTAGCTATGTTGACAATGACGTTACTTTAGCTAATATGGTGACAGCGTTGTAGGCTGTGTGTAGCGGTTATGATATGGTTTGGCTTGGAGTTTTTTTTTGGTCTGGCCACATACAGCAGAAGTCCACAAACTAAGGGGAAAGGTGAGAAGAGGAGAGTGTAAAGAGGTGAGAAGGAATACAATGTGGCTGCTATGAAAGTGAACTGTGTTTACGATTGATCAGGGGTGTATTCATTCAGCTGATTCTGTTAGCAAACGTTTGCAAATGTTGGACTAATGATTACACCCTAGATCAGCTAGATGCAGGCAAGAGTGTGCAAGGCAGTATTGAATGTGTCACTTTCTGTTGGCTAATGATTGCTAATTGCAGGTAACCTTTTAAGTGGGGGAAGATACATATTTTCATCACATCTCTGTTACACTCTTAGAAAAAAGGTTCTATCTAGAACTTAAAAGGGTTCTTCACCTGCCCCCATAGGAGAACCCTTTGAAGAACCCATTTGGGTTCCATGTAGAACCCTTTCCGCAGAGGATTCTACATGGATCTTAAAAGGGTTCTACCTGGAACCAAAAAGGGTTCTCATATGGGGACAGCCAAAGAACCCTTTTGGAATCCTTTTTTCTAAGCGTGTGTGTGTGTACACGTGTGTGTGTGTGTGTGTGTGTGTGTGTGTGTGTGTGTGTGTGTGTGTGTGCGTGTGTGTGTGTGCGTGTGCGTGTGCGTGTGCGCGTGCGCGTGTGTGTGTGTGTGTGTGAGGTAGTTTTTGAATTGCGAGTGATGCCTTTCGGACTGTAGAATGCAGCTGTGCTTTAGTTTCCTACAGCTCAGTTTAAAAGACTGCCCACGTAAAAATTCAAACATGCACTCTGGATCCGTCCGCACACAATTAGCTGGTCCCATCTAACATCTAACAACCTCTCACCTACACAATCCCACACAAACAAATACTCTTCTTCCAAGTAATCATGACATTTTCCTATTCTTCCACCCACTGGCACACAGCTAGCTACCCACTCACTCAAACTCACTCAAACATACGTGCACTGCACACACAGAAATTTCACCCACACACATCTATGTGGAATTGTAGAAAATATATACAGTAGATAATAAGTATAACTGTAGTTTGATGTATGTGGGGCTGCTACACTGGTACTGGTACACTGGTATTAGCTGGCTAGATTGATCATCTCTGTTGGATTGGTACTCTAATCCCATCCATGTTCCATGGTCATTAATCTGCCCGTGCCCGAGTCAGGGATTGGGGATGAAATATGCTTCATTAACTGCGGTGCTACATCGCTCTGTAGAGGCCTGCTCTGGTGTGATCTGGTTTGGTTGCAGGCAAACACACACAATAACATGCTTGTACTACTCCACCATTATAGACAGGGTTTGTGGAGAGACACCTCAAGAAGAAGGAGGACGAAAGTTACTCTATCACACACTGCAGCAGCAAACCAAACCAGAGGCAGAACCCTTGAACACATAGCTACCGCCAAGTGGAAGGTGTACCACACAAGAACTCAGTTACCTGCACTGACACATCCCTTAAATCTCCCCACAGCCCACCCTTCCACCACGCTCCTGTGCACATCCCCATCACTCCTGTGCTGTACTGGGTATCCCAGTCGATCCCAGCTGCAAAAAATACGACGGTATATTTCACAAGGCTGTATTTCACACTCCAAAATCAGTGAATTCCTAGAAAATCCTGATGTGATACAGTCTAGAGTCATGCATCACACCCCTCACATTCACTTCTAATGAAAGAGGAGTGATGGGGTGTGAGATACTCTATGTAGTGAAAAGGAGATGGGCACCGATGTCAATTCAACATCTATTCCAGGTCTTTTTTGTGAATGGGATTTTACGGTTTTCTGCAGCCGCACAGTTGATACTCATGACGCTCTCTCTGTCCCCTCATCCCTCTCTCTTTCAATCCCTATCTCTCTCTCTCTCTCTACATTTCTGCAATTCTGCCTGCTGCATGCATCAACCTGTTCTCTCTTTCAATGTTCTCAGACAGTTTCCTCAAGACACACCATTTCAATCTACACATCTCTTTCTATATTCCTCTGCTCACAAGTAACAGTGCACTGCATTACCGCCTCTCCTTCTCTTTCTCGTTCCGTCTCGCTCTCTTTCTCTCTCCCTCCTCTCTCTCTACTTCTGTCCCTCACTTCATCGCTACCCCCCCCCTCTCTCTACTCCTTTTATTCTGGATGCCCAACCCTCCTCTTTTTCTCCTGCCAACTCATTATTCCCCTCATTCCCTCCATATGTCAGTTTATGCTTTCTCTCTTCACTCTCGCGTGCTCTCTTTCTCCCTCTCCTCTCTGTCCCATTAACTCCCTTGTGGTTGCTGAAGTTCTCCCCATCCCTCTATCCCTCTCTCTCCATCCCTCTCTCTCCCCCATATATACTTCAGGCTGCCCGTACTTTGCAGCACCAACGACAGTTTCCCAGAAATATAACGTCACTCTTACAGGCTGCTGTTTGCATGCCAGGAGTGCAGCTCTGTTTCTACAGATGTTATCAAAGGGGAGCAATCTGGAGTGAGAGATGAGGCAATCAGGGAGTAGTGGAGAAGGGGAAAGGAAGGGTAGGGAGGCAGGTTGGAGGGAAGTGTCCCAAAGTCTGTCGTAAAGTCACACTGATCGTCTCTGTATCTAAAGCCTGCATTATGACAAGTATACCCACCCGCACAGCCAACATCACTGATTATTTCCATTTGGACCCCCCTCCACACATTGCATCTCGTATTAAAGCGTACACTCAAACTCAATTCAGCTTTCTCTCTCTCTCTCTGTTAGCCTGCATGGTGTGTGCTGCTGGAGCAGCCGCTCAAGCACAGCATTAGCACCAGACCCACAGAAGAGCTATCTAATAGACGTTCTATACCCCTCCTCGCACCCCCCCTCCCTTCCCATTTCCCTCCTTCCCTCTCACCCTCTCTCAATCTCTTTCTCTAAATACAGTGCACACACACATTGAATCAAACATACACCATTTCGGGGACCAATCAGAGTTCAGGTCTTATTTGTGAATGGGATTTTACGGAGAGGCAGAGCTGCCGCTGCTTTATGCTTTCTGTAGCCGCACAGCTGATACACCAACATTTTCCTGATATTTTCTCTATCCATCTCCATCCCTCTCTCCCTTTTTGCAATTCTGCCCACTGCATGCATCAATCTCTTTCTCTATTCTCAGACAGTTTCTTCAAGACACACCATTTCAAACTAAATCTCTTTCTATATTCCTCTCTTCTCACAAGTCACAGTGCACTGCATTACCGTCTCTCCTCTCCACTCCTCTCTCCCTCTTCTTTTTCCACTTCATCTCTTCTCATTTCGGATTCTCCCCACTCCCTCTCTCTTCCTTTCCCTCGTCCTGTCTGCCTCCAGAATCAGTGATAGTTGAGGGAAGCAGAGCCCCTCTCTCCTCTCCTCTTCCCCTATTTCTTACCTTTGTGAGAGTCTGTGTCCCGGTTGGTGCTAGGGCTTCAGGGGGATTGTCGGACGGGCAGAGGGACAGACGGACGGACCAGGAGCCTGGGAACCTTCTGTGAGCCAAAGAAAGGAGGAGAGAAAAAAAAGAGAGACAGAGAGAGAAATAAAGAAAGGTAGAAAGAGAAAGAGAGCGGGCAGTGCTGCTGAAGAGGGAGAGAGAGCACTGAGTGGCTAGAGGTGAGATGAAGGGGAGAGAGAGAGGGAGGGAAAGATAAATGGAGAGGGAGGGAGAGAGGGAGAGAGGGCTGGATTGGGATAGGAGGGGATTTTGTGATGTTTAAGAGGAGGGAGGGATTGCAGCAGAGTGGAGGGAGAGAGTGGAAGAAGGGATGGGGAGAGGAAGGGTGGCTAGGGAGATGGAGAAGAGTTGAGGGAGGAGGGAGGGGAATAGAGGATAAGAACTTGAGGCAGGAAAGAAATGAAAAAGTGATGGAAGAGGGAAGAGTGTGGAGAAGGAGCACAAAGTGGAGCGAGGGATGAACCTCCTACAGATGAAGTTCTGATGAGAGATGGAGAGATGGTGATGATAGACAAGAGAACATGTCAGTTTGGCCTGGGGCTGGGGGTGAGTGCACTTAGGAGTGAAAGGTTACGTGAAGGAGATCAGAGGAAAAAAAGAACACAAATAAATAGAGAGAAAGATTACATTGAAATTCCCCTTCTTTCTCTGTCATCTGTCGTATGGTTATTTAGAAGGATATTTTGAGGCTATTTTATACAAGATGCCTCTAGACAGTAGAAACTGATCTTGGGTCAGGTGTGTGTTTTCACCCTCATGGTTTAAGTTAGGCTTTGGGGGAGGCTGAGTTGGTTCTAGATCAGTGCCCGAGGATAACTTATATCCTTACCATATGCATTACAGAATGAGAAATATCCCCATATCAACCTGCTGTTCCAACCTGGACTCAGGGGTAGACATAACATAGTAAATGTAAATCTGGGACACCCCATTTCGTATGATATGTTCCATATTACAATTCTAATGATATGTTATAAATTGCAACTCATACAATATGTTACGAATTGCAATACGTAGAATTTGTTTCCGATACATATGTTATGAATTCCAATTTATTGTGGCTAACGTTAGCTAGGTGGCGAGGTGGCTAATACTAACATTAGCTAGGTGGCTAACGTTAGCTAGGCTAGGGCTTAGGGGTTAAGGTTACGGCTAAGGTTAGGAGTTGGGTTAAAGAGTTAAGGTTTAGGGTTAGGGGAAAGGTTAGCTAACATGCTAAGTAGTTGAAAGTAGCTAAAAAGTAGTAAGTAGTTGCTAATTAGCTAAAATGCTAAAGTTTTCTGTGATGAGATTCAAACACGTTCGCATTATATGCCTTCCCATCCAGTTTGACCATCTGTTTTTTGCAACCATAACAAATGTAACATATCATACTAATTTGAGTGTCCCAGATTTACATGTATTATGTTATGTCTAGTCTATTAGACTTGGCTGGCTGTTCTAGACCTTGGCTCAGTGTTAGTTCTGGAATTCACAAAGTGTCTCTGACAGGAGTGCTGATCTAGGATGAACTTAGAGTTTTAGATCAAAATTATTTTGATCAGGAGGACCTGATCCTTGATTAGCATCCCTACTATAAGTTGCTTTGTGAATAGGTGAAGGGGTCCCAGTTGATTTGCAGTGTTTGAGATGTTGAGAAGTCAGAGTGGACTTCTGCCTTAGTGATTGGAAAGGCTTTAGGTCCAGGGGTCCAGCATAGGGATTTTGACTTGACTTGAAAGCTGGGATACAGTGCTGCTCGCTACAACAGTATAGGACATAAAAGAGACAGAATTGTCTATGAAAAGCTAGTTTATGAAAGCTACATTCAGCCACTGCCCGAGCATTGGAAAGTGTGATTGCATCATCATCCTTCCTCAACTACATGTCATTAGCTGTGTGTGTGTATGTGTGTGTGTGTGTGGGGGATAGAGATGGGGCTGCTTTAAGACTAAGCCAACACAATGTGCTGTGGATGCGCACCCCCCCCCCCCCCCCCTCTATATATCTCATTCAAAGGCAGTTTTAGAGAGTTCTCCTCTGCTCTGCCAGCCCACTGCCATATCTCCCCAATCTCCCCAAAGCAATTCACTTAGATTAAAACCACAGGTGCCTTATAATTACAATAATGTATCTATAAAGGGGAGGCCGAACTTAACAGCTCCCTCCCATCCATCCCTCTCTATCTATTGGTCTAAATGGTCCTATACAGTTACATTATGATCTCATTATCCGTACAGAAAGACATCATTTAAAATGTTTCCACTTCTGAATAATAACCTGCTATAAAACATATCGGAATAGAATAGGGTGAATCAATCAGACGCTACTTTGTGTGTCATGCTGTGGGATCAGAGGAGGCTGGTGGGTTGAGCTATAGGTGGACGGGCTCATTGTAATGGCTGGAATAGAAACCACATGCTTGACTCCGTTCCATTAACTCCATTCCAGCCGTTACAAGGAGCCCTTCTTCATATAGCTCCTCCCACCAGCTTCCTCTGTGTGGGATGCTATTGGCTCTAATATTTCATAATGATGACACACTAAGGTAATCACACATTAGTGCAAGTCCTTAATGTGACCTAGTAGCTGGAAAGGATGCATGATGAAATGTCTATCAGTAACAAAAAGAAGAAGCCCTTGAGAAAAGCCATTTTATGAGATGTGTATAATTATCTCCTGAAAATAAAGGATTCTTCTGAAAATCTGTTTCTGAGAAGAATGCCTATTAGGAAAACAGTCCATATGATTGTGAACTCACTATGGAATGGTTTTCTAAAAAGAAACATTGCATTGAAAATCAACTGAAAATTAGGATTCCTTTTCTGATCAAGTGAATGAGAGTAACATGTTGTTGTCACTAGATGGGAGTGGTGAGGTTAATATGAATTGCGTTTTCCTAGGGGCATTTAGAGGTTTATTAAATAAAGGTTAAATAAAAAATACATATTTGTTTTCTTTCCTGGATCAGCTGATGATGGTCGACAATATCACTAGACAACTAGCCTACAGCTAGACACCAATGCGCATCCAACATACGATAATAACAGTAGTTCTATAGTTGACTCTTTCGGTTAGAAGCATTACATTTTGCAACGGCATAGCTCTACACTATTTTAGATTTGTGTTACCATGAAAACTGTTTTCACAGTGAAACGTAAGGAAACGTCACGTAGGCATAGTTACACTTAGACCTGCAGTGCATTTTTGCTGATCTCCAAGATCTTTGATTCGTACAGGGTTTAAGTTCAGTGTTCTAATTCAATTGTTGAATGCTTAATGACAAATAGCACTGTCATAAATGTCATTAGTGTAAGGAAAGAAAGGTGTGTTTCACGATTTGTGAAGACTCCAAGCATTAACACATGAACTATGGGCAACTCATGAACTAGGGTGTAAAACGTGTTTTGATTCAACTCGTATTACTATATATTGAATGTAGGATACCTATTCTGGGTGTGTTCATGTGGCAGTAGTGTAGACCTAGTGCAAGGTAAACACACGCAAACACTGTTAACCGCCTTTTTTATGCGTTTAAGGTATAAGCAGTATTACTTTTTTTCACCGCAACCGGCAGTCAGAGTTTACGCACATATCACTGGCTACTGGTAAACGTTTTTGAAGTTCATGGTAATATACATTGTAGCCTAGTCTAGTAAGTTGACCATCCTGTATTTCCCGGGACAGTTTCAGCCCCATTTCAGGTGTCCCGACTTTTCAGGCTACAAAAAAATGTAAATTTGTCAGTAAGAGCATCAATTAATGTAGGCCTAATCAATATAGAACTAATTAATGTAGGCCTAACCAATATAGAACTAATTAATGTAGGCCTAATCAATTGCAATCTGCAGATGTCCCTAGGCATACTTTTTGGTGTTTTGTAACAGATGTCTATTTCCATTCATCAAATGGCACTGGTAAACAGGCAGTTTGGATGCTGGAATTATTTTGGAGTGGACGAACATGCCTACTTTTTGAAGTGATTTGTTTGACAATCAGATGAAAATATCATGACTGCTTATGTTCATGCCACATTAAAAGGTAATGCATTTTTTATTATTAGGCTCATAAAAAGGTTTCAATACAGAGACCCCGAATGTCATGGTGTATTTTCGCACTGCATAATGGTGATATAGAAGTAGGCTTACTTATGCAGAGTGCGGATTACAATCATACACATATCACTAATATAATCAAGGATGGGAAGGGCATTTGTGAACTTGTGTTGAGAACAGTAAGGACTTGCTCATTAGTTACTGTATGTATACATTTCTCTCAACACTATAACGTGTGAAAGTGCAAACCAACAACTAATATTAGATGATAGAATAAAATCTCCATCAAATACCCACAAAACAATTCTAAGAGCACATTTTTCAGAGAAAGAAAAGAGGAACTACTTGGTTTGACACTTGCTTACAGGAAGTTAAAGAAAGTGAGACAACAACACATTCAAACACTTCAGAGGGGTATACTACAAAGCAGAATCTAGCCAGCTAACTTTTATAAATAACCAGAAATAACTATTGATGTTCTAGTTAATTAAGAAAGATAAACTTAGATGTGTGTTTTTGGTTGTTGAGCCAATAAGACCATGCCCATGTCAAGATTATCTTGAATTTAAAAACATGTTTTTTAATGAAAACTTGCTTAAACAATCTGGCTAACTCCTTGATCCTCCTTAGTCCTGCCAGTCCTGTCAGTTGTCACAATGCTTTACAGTAACCCGGCCTAGTCCTCAAAGACCAAGAAAAGCAGAAGCGAGAGCACAGTGGCCAGAAAAAAACTCAGTCGAGGGAAGAAACATAGAAAGGAGACCCGGGTCAGATGTGTAGCCCGACCTCTTCTCACTGGACTGAGTAGAGATTAAGAGTATGTCAGATTGTTTTAACCTAAACAACAAGGTCCAACATAGTATACTTGATAAGCCACAGAAAGGGATGCTTTTGTGAAAAGTCAGGTGTTCTCTCAACTGGTGTTTTCTCAAATGCAGAACAGCAAACACACCTGACTGACTAGAGGAGTGTTTCTGGGTACGTGACCAGGTGGACTCTGGTGCGAGTGAAGTGAACAGCGTTGCTGAGAGAATCTGATTTGAGCTCAGGGACTCAGGGGTTAATTGTATGTGTGACTTTGACACAGACATGCCAGGTTTGTCATTAGAAGGGCACTGTATGACTGCTGCTCATGAGGGATAGGGGTGAGAGGCCCTAAGGAAATATAATAGAATCAAATTGAATAGAAATGAATAGAATCAAATATAATAACTTTATTTGAATACAACAGTAGATGTTCAGAGAGCTTACAGCCAGGAACAGATGGCAAAGGGATGGTTTATTTGTGGTAGTTATGGAAGTGAAGTAAAAACAACATAATAAGGCCTTGTTGCATCCCAAATGGAAACCTATTACATAGAGTGCACTCATTTTCTGGGTGAAAGTAGTGCATAATGTAGGGAATAAGGTCCCATTTGTGACGCAGACCCTGACTTGATCACAGGCCAGACACTAGAATATGGAATATGACACCCAGTGCCATAATTGAAATTGCGAAATTATGGCACTGCGTTTCGTTTTATTTCAATGTCAATTTCCTACCGTCACTAGTGGCAACGCGAGCGCCTATTACCATCTAGTACGATCGATCTTCAAGGCATTCCTAGACGATCACCAAGTATTTTATTGTGGAAAAACCAACGAACGATAAAGGCTTGCGCTCCTTTTTTAAAACCGTGTTGATCTGTTGCAAGTAGATGCACTTGATTAAAAAGTCCTGCGCACCGGTTAGCAAAGTGTTCCCATGAAACAAACTCCGCCAACCCGGCGGACCGGCAAATCTGTGACTAAATCGAGTGCAACTACTGTGCTGCCCAATCGGATAGCTCAAATCACCGTGCCTACAGAGTCAAGGTTAATAGGCTACTAGCCTACGTAAGATTGAATAACTTTTCAATTCATGTCCACAGAGAGACTGTTTACGAATACAGCAAATAACTGTTGTTTTTATGAGTGAGTTCATGTTTAAGTTTATATTCAGCACTGTTTCGCTCGAGTTTCGCCATCAGGTGGAAGACGGTGTCCCCTCGCTCTGGTCAGTCTCACCGGAGGAAAGGAAGGAGAGAGCGGGGACCGTGAGAGGCGGTTGGGAAAAATCGTTTTAAACCGTCATCCAACTCGGAATTCCAAGTCGGAGCTCGGGCATCTTTCTAGAGCTCCGACTTTTCGACCTGAAGATCACTGATGTCGTAATTTGATCTCGTTGACGATCAGATGCAGGTACCATCAGTCCAGTAAAATAAAAAAGCAAATTATTTAAATTCATGCTCAGTGCCTCACAAGTGCTAAACCAACTGATCTATTTTGTTATCAAAGCTCGAGTTTTGAAATATAATATGGTCTGATTAATAATATTGGCAGGCCAATCATATAGCCAATATGCTCTGATAATGTATTAGGCCTACAGCGCAAACCTCATTCCTACAAAACTGCATGTGTGAGGTTAATGTACAAATAAATCATCTGAGCAGTAGATCTCAGCTTGCTTTTTGACTGCGAAAGTGATCTTGACTTAGAAAAGTTTGGTGACCACTGATCTACAGCACGCATTTAGCAAAATAGTTCTCAGTTTAATCGGACTATTCTCTCAACATTGATTTAATTTACTTATCTCGGCAATCTGTCGGTTTTCTGTATAGTTGTCTAATGTTGGTGGGTCATATTATTATGTTTTAATGTTTGCCCTGAATCACTATGATAAACACAGTAGTATAGTTTTTCTTGAGTATATAAGTCCAAAGTGTAGCAGTACAGGTGTGGTGGCATAGCAGAAATATCATAATGCCGTGAACCAAGCAGTTGTGATTTCAAATCCCAGATGATGACATATTGAATAATAATTATTGTATAAATAACATACACAATGTAGTCAAGTGTGTCAAATATGTAAGATGAAAACACCGTTAAAAGCACTGTGTGTGTATCATAGACACTGTTTTTGTTGTCCAAAAACACGTTTTCACATGTGAAGTGTTCTAAAAACACGTAAATTCACATGTGAAATGTCACGTGAAGTTTTCCAAAACCACATATTTTTTCCATGTTTGTGTGTGTGTGTGTGAGTGAATGTTGGACATGTTCTCTCAGAGTCACAGTTGTGACAGTGGTATGGTAGTCCTGGGATACAGGCTTGGTGGGCCCATCATTTGCATCCCCAGCACCCAGACCTCCTGAGGTTTGTTCCAACTAACCGTGACCCTTGCAGCTATTAGCTATCTTCAATTTTAGCTACGTTCAAACTTTAGCACTGCTAACCTACATCAAATATATCTACACACACTGGTTATAAACCTGATATATATTTTGTGAATCGAACGACAAGGCAGATGATGCCAATGTAAATTTGGTCCAAAAAAATGTATTTCTTACCGCAAAATCATATTTTTTCTGTGTTGTGTCACAGTAATGATGTTCGATTGTTGGTTTTGGCCTTTTGAGTCCGCTTATAAACCTCATCAGTGGTCTATGTGAGTATCATACACCTAACAGAGTCAAATCATCACCCTGCTAGGGACTAGACATGAGTTCTTCTACAGATATTGTGCCTTTCCCTTCACGCCACAGGGAGCAGGATAAGCTACTCTAGCAGCCCAGCACCGTTTCCAGTCACCATCCCAAATGGCACCCCATAGGCCTCTGTTCATAAGTTGTGCAATACAGTATGTAGGGAATAGGGTGCCATTTTTTACACAGCATTCAGACTCAGGCATTTCCCTGTCTGTCTGTGCGTTAGCTAAGGATCGGTGTATTATACGGTGGATTTGCTCTGCTACTGAAGTGCAGTCCTGGCATGCCAAAGGGACCTAAATGACATCAATTGTTTGCATCCCAAATGGCACCATATTCCCTATTTAGTGCACTACTTTTGACCAGGAATCATAGGGTTCTGGTCAAAAGTAGTGTACTATATAGGGAATAGAGTGCCATTTGTGATGCAGGCAATTGCTGTAGTGACATGCCACTGCCTCAACCAACTAAGATACTTCATTGATCAATTTTCACACTGTTTAGTAGCACCTCGTTGGAAATCCCCATCACTCATAAAATACCTGGGCTAGAGTCTCACCCTTGTGTAACAACAAGACAATTATAAGATGACAGAAAAGGAAGAATAAGTTAGTTTGAAATAAATTGTGTGAAAGTGATATTCATAATTCATGCATACTATACCTACTATGCTACTTATACTACCCTCAGGGCAGCATTTCCTTTCCATACTATAGCACAAGATGTGAAAAGATGTTGCAACTTTTGAAAAGACACCTTTTTGGTTGAAAAGATGTTGAAAAGAAGCCTTTTTGGTTGAAAAGATGTTGAAAAGATGTATTTCTGGTTGAAAAGATGTTGAAAAGATGTATTTCTGGTTGAAAAGTGTTTTTTTTTCAATGTGTTCTGCTCACCAGGAGCACACTGATCACACTGTGATGGAGCTGAATGCTGATTAAGTGTCATTTATGACCACATGGTAAACAGCCGCATGAAAAGAGGAAGCAGATAAAGTTGAGGCTACAGACAGAACAGATCTGGCTTGAGTCTTGACATTTCCTCACACACCATAACTTCTTGGAAATAGGACTACCGAATTCACTGAAAACTTAAGAGGAGACTAGGTGAGAATAACTTAAGTTGTAGAAATAAACTTACATATAAGTGATCATTTTTTGGGATTCTTACCATCTCTTTTGTATTTTAACCTCTATCCCACAATGTATTCTTAGAATGCTTATCATTAAATGCATGCACAGACACAGAGACACAGACACACACACACACTGTATCTGAGGGGGATTTCTCAACACCACTACAGTCACAACTGTCTGTCACTTCGTTTTAATTCTTCTCTTCCAAAGTGTCTGTGCCTGATAAAATGACATTACAATGAAGACAATACTACTGTCATAAGAGACAGAGGCGACGTCCAAAATACCACCATAATCCCTATAAAGTGCATTACTTTTGACCAGGTCCCTTAGGGTAGTGTGCACTATATATAGGGAATAGAGGGGCATTTGGAACACATACAGACAGAGAAAGCTAACAAGGGTGAGAAGAACGGATGTGTGGTCACAGTGGATGGTGTGAGGAACATCAGAGTCACTTAGTGAAGAATATACTGTAAGGGAAGTGAGTGGTAATGGTGTAATTTTGAGAATTATGATATTAGTGTGCGCATGAGAGAGAGAGACTTTTTGTATCTGAGCCATTTTTCTCTGAACCCTGACAGATATAGCAGTCAGTCCACATAATGCGGGCCCAGGATGGTCTAGATCTGGAAGGTTAATTACTGAGACCCACCTGCTGACCCTTGCCCATGTTCTTCTGCTCCAGGGGACCTGTCCTCCTGCGCTCCCCAGGAAACATGCTTATCTTCTGGATGTCTTGTGGATCACTTCTCCCTCTCCTGGTCCTCTGCTATAATGGAAAAGACCACTGCACAATCCAGGAGAACAAACAATATCATGGTAGGGTTTAAGTCTAAAAGTCTCTTTTTTTTTTAGCAGATATCGATGACAACAAAATGTGTAATGTGGACATATGGTTAAATGTTTAATTGTGGACATTATGGAAAGTGTTATTAATACTGAGACAATATCACAACACTGCCACCCACTTGGAAATGTATTTTTATGCCCTATAGAGAGAACTGTACACTACATCATACAGCACAATGCGGTCCAATTCTATGTATATATCCTTCTTCCCACTCCCTCTCTCCTTAGTGTCCCCTGTGCTTGAGTCCCTGCGCTGCTACAATGACTATAGCTCCTACGTCCGCTGCAGCTGGGAAGAGAGTCCACACGCTTCCTCACAAGCCCTGTTAGCCCTATACTACTGGGACGACACTGAGAACCGGTAAGGATAGAAGTGATGAGAGGACAGAAAGAGGGAGGGAGGGAGGGGATAAGGAAAATGTGGACACCGAGAAACAATGTACTCAATTAACTCATGCCTCTCTCTATCTCTTTCTCTCGCTTTCTCTCCCCTCTCTTTCTCTGTCCCTCCAGTGAGTCCCTGTGTAAACCCTATGGTCAGCCAGCATTGAATGCCAACAACGGCAAGCTCACCGCCCAGTGTCAGTACAACACTCGTGACTTTGGCATCAATACCAACCATGTCTTCTTCTTCAACACCTCCTGTCCCCCTGCCCTGCTTCTGTCTAAGAATTGTGAGTTTAAACATTACAGGACCCCTGTCATAAATCATTGCTTCTCAATCATTTTACATCTACATGTTTAATTTTAGTTACAAGTTAGCTAGCAGATGACCAAATATATAGGATCCTGTATCTATATTTGACTATTAATTTATGTGTTGATTTGTTTTTGACAGTGTGTGCCTCTGTGTATTACAGTGAGGGTGCGTCCACCAGTCCATTTATCACAGCAGCCTGTAGAGAGAGGGGGCCGTTTGCTCAGCTGGGAAAGCCCCTATCCCCCAACGTCCCTCCTGACCCCCACTCTCAACTATCAGGTCAACTACAGGAGGTCTAACCAGGATGACTGGACAGTATGTACTTGAGTAACAAACAATTAGCTTGAGTGCCATATCTTGTTTGTGCTATATATTGCCAATTCCCTATCACTCATTGTCACGGATAGCAGGCAAGAGCACAAACAAATCTGGGACCAGGTTAACATACAATGTGCTCTCAAAGACTCCTGTTCATCTAAGACATGTGCTTCTGAATATTCATAAATACAATACAAACTCTTAGAAACATGGGTTCCAAAAGGGTTCTTTGGCTGTCCCCACAGGAGAACCCTTTTTGGTTCCAGTTAGAACTCTTTTGGGTTCCAGTTAGATTTATTTGGGGTTTCATGTAGAAGGTTCTTCCAGGTTCTACCTGGAACCCAAAATGGTTCTCCTATGGGGACAGCTGAAGGACCCTTTTAGGTTCTGGATATCACCTTTTTTTCTAAGAGTGTAGGAGGACTGTTAGTTAACATATTGCTTATGTTTTCCGACCCTCTTGTAAAAAGACATGCTAACTCTCATGGTTATTCATCATGGCATGAGATATCCCACGCAAAACAATCACAAGCATAGGGTAGTTTTGCTCATTAATCACTTCTTTAGAATCCTTCATTTACAACCCCTCTGCTTCCTGCCCGGTGGTGTCACCAGAGTTTCATAACATTTGGGGGCTCAGTCCTGAACACCAGGGGCTGAGGGGTTTGTGTGAGAAAATAAGGAATTTTCTGAAATCATTTCCTGTAATTCTAATGATAATTCTATAATTTTACATGACTGGAGACATTCCAATAATATATTTTTTTTATACCACACAAATGATCAAAATGTCAAGCTACTCTGTTTTTGTGATCTCAATATGTAAATGTCAAACAACCCATATCTTAAATGCAACACATAGCATAGGCCAATGAAAAGAGTGGATACACAGATCTTAGGCCTACAATATGAGTAGGAAACTATAGCACACCCACTTTTCAGTGGCACTCACGTATTTAAACAGAATTTCCCCGCAATTGTTATTGTATAGGAAGGCCTACTGTTAGAGTAATATTTAAAGTAATATATCAGCTAGTAGCCTAGCCTAAAATGACATTAGCATAAATTCAGTAAGTCAATGAAGCCAATAGTGGTTTCAGCTATATTGTTATTAAAACAATGTAGTCCTTACTGCATGGCCTTTTTTAAACAAGATCAAAAAATATGTCAAATGACTTGAATAGTGTACAATGTGTATTCACATCAGTAGGCTAAGTGACTGAAATGCATCAGAAAAGTCTTGGAAAGTTGAGGAAAATATCAGCGTAGCTCAACAAGTAGGCTATAGGTCTAGTGTATGTGTGTAGAGAACATCTGCAATGCTTTTAAATGCTAGACTAATGACCATGAGCACTCACCGCAACTTAGCTAACATTACCCAGCATAATTGTAACCTAACATCCAAACGGAGATTCGGTGAAAACAAAAAATCTGACATTGATTGATTTATCAAGATGAGTTCCCATGCTTGTCCCAAAACAGCACAAGGAACCTGTCCCAATCAAAACGGTGTTGGGGGGGGATCAGTTGACCACACATGGCAATTGCTTCACGTTTATAATAACCAGTGCTATTTTTTTTAGGTAGCCTCCTGGAGCACCATTTTATAAATGATTATTAAGCCATTTCTGAATGAAAGTTGGTACCAACATGAAACCTTTCATTCAGAAAATCCTAAAACACCAAATTAGACTTACCTTATTATAAATTAGGCCATCATCACTGTCAATCGTAAACTTATAATTCTTCTGTTACGGTGCGTGAATGAGGACCCAAAAGCGAATTAACTTAAACAGAGCTTCTTTAATTACCAAACATAGGTAGGCTCAGACGGACCGGCAGATTCCGACAGGACAGGACAAGGTTGCAGCAAACATGACGATAGTCTGGTTCAGGCATGACTAACACAAACAAACAAGAATCCGACAAGGACAGGAACAAAAACAGAGAGAGATATAGGGACCTAATCAGAGGGAAAAAGGGAACAGGTGGGAAACGGGGTGACGAGGTGGTTAGGAGGAGACAAGGCACAGCTGGTGGAAATTGGGGGAGAAAAGGTAACCTAACAACGACCAGCAGAGGGAGACAGGGTGAAGGGAAAGGACAGAGACAAGACACAACATGACAGTACATGACAGTACCCCCCCACTCACCGAGCGCCTCCTGGCGCACTCGAGGAGGAAACCTGGCGGCAACGGAGGAAATCCTCGATCAGCGCACGGTCCAGCACGTCCCGAGAGGGAACCCAACTCCTCTCCTCAGGACCGTACCCCTCCCAATCTACGAGGTACTGGTGACCACGGCCCCGAGGACGCATGTCCAAAATTCTACGGACCCTGTAGATGGGTGCGCCCTCGACAAGGATGGGGGGGGGGGGGGGGGAAGACGAGCGGGGGCGCGAAGGACGGGCTTGATGCAGGAGACATGGAAGACCGGGTGGACGCGACGAAGGTATCGCGGAAGAAGAAGTCGAACTGCGACAGGATTAATGACCCGAGAAATACGGAACGGACCAATGAACCGCGGGGTCAACTTGCGAGAAGCCGTCTTAAGGGGAAGGTTCTGAGTGGAGAGCCAAACTCTCTGACCGCGACAATATCTAGGACTCTTAGTTCTACGCTTATTAGCAGCCCTCACAGTCTGCGTCCTATAACGGCAAAGTGCAGACCTGACCCTCTTCCAGGTGCGCTCGCAACGTTGGACAAAAGCCTGAGCGGAGGGGACGCTGGACTCGGCGAACTGAGATGAGAACAGCGGAGGCTGGTACCCGAGGCTACTCTGAAAAGGAGATAGCCCGGTCGCAGACGAAGGAAGCGAGTTGTGGGCGTATTCTGCCCAGGGGAGCTGTTCTGACCAAGACGCAGGGTTGCGAAAAGAAAGACTGCGTAAGATGCGACCAATAGTCTGATTGGCCCGTTCTGCTTGACCGTTAGACTGGGGGTGAAAGCCGGAAGAGAGACTGACGGAAGCCCCAATCAAACGGCAAAACTCCCTCCAAAATTGAGACGTGAATTGCGGACCTCTGTCCGAAACGACGTCTGACGGAAGGCCATGAATTCTGAAAACATTCTCGATGATGATTTGTGCCGTCTCTTTAGCAGAAGGAAGCTTAGCAAGGGGAATGAAATGAGCCGCCTTAGAGAACCTATCGACAACCGTAAGAATAACAGTCTTCCCCGCTGACGAAGGCAGTCCGGTGACAAAATCTAAGGCGATGTGAGACCACGGTCGAGAGGGAATGGGAAGCGGCCTGAGACGGCCGGCAGGAGGAGAGTTACCGGACTTAGTCTGCGCGCAGACCGAACAAGCAGCCACGAAACGACGCGTGTCATGCTCCCGGGTGGGCCACCAAAAACGCTGGCGAATGGAAGCAAGCGTACCCCGAACGCCAGGGTGGCCGGCTAACTTGGCAGAGTGAGCCCACTGAAGAACGGCCAGACGAGTAGGAACGGGAACGAAAAGAAGGTTCCTAGGACAAGCGCGCGGCGACGGAGTGTGAGTGAGCGCTTGTTTTACCTGCCTCTCAATTCCCCAGACAGTCAACCCGACAACACGCCCCTCAGGGAGAATCCCCTCGGGGTCAGTGGAGGCTACTGAAGAACTGAAGAGACGAGACAAAGCATCAGGCTTGGTGTTCTTAGAGCCCGGACGATAAGAAATCACGAACTCGAAACGAGCGAAAAACAGCGCCCAACGCGCCTGACGCGCATTAAGTCGTTTGGCAGAACGGATGTACTCAAGGTTCCTATGGTCAGTCCAAACGACAAAAGGAACGGTCGCCCCCTCCAACCACTGTCGCCATTCGCCTAGGGCTAACCGGATGGCGAGCAGTTCGCGGTTACCCACATCATAGTTACGTTCCGACGGCGACAGGCGATGAGAAAAATACGCGCATGGGTGGACCTTGTCGTCAGAGAGGGAGCGCTGAGAAAGAATGGCTCCCACGCCCACCTCTGACGCGTCAACCTCGACAACAAACTGTCTAGAGACGTCAGGTGTAACAAGGATAGGAGCGGATGTAAAACGATTCTTGAGGAGATCAAAAGCTCCCTGGGCGGAAACGGACCACTCAAAGCACGTCTTGACAGAAGTAAGGGCTGTGAGAGGAGCTGCCACCTGACCGAAATTACGGATGAAACGACGATAGAAGTTCGCGAAGCCGAGAAAGCGCTGCAGCTCGACGCGTGACTTAGGGACGGGCCAATCAATGACAGCTTGGACTTTAGCGGGATCCATCTTAATGCCTTCAGCGGAAATAACAGAACCGAGAAATGTGACGGAGGAGGCATGAAAAGTGCACTTCTCAGCCTTCACAAAAAGACAATTCTCTAAAAGGCGCTGGAGGACACGTCGAACGTGCTGAACATGAATCTGGAGTGACGGTGAAAAAATCAGGATATCGTCAAGGTAAACGAAAACAAAGATGTTCAGCATGTCTCTCAGGACATCATTGACTAATGCCTGAAAGACAGCTGGAGCGTTAGCGAGGCCGAAAGGAAGAACCCGGTATTCAAAGTGCCCTAACGGAGTGTTAAACGCCGTCTTCCACTCGTCCCCCTCCCTGATGCGCACGAGATGGTAAGCGTTACGAAGGTCCAACTTAGTGAAAAACCTGGCTCCCTGCAGGATCTCGAAGGCTGAAGACATAAGAGGAAGCGGATAACGATTCTTCACTGTTATGTCATTCAGCCCTCGATAATCTATGCAGGGACGCAGAGACCCGTCCTTCTTCTTGACAAAAAAAAAACCCCGCTCCGGCGGGAGAGGAGGAGGGGACTATGGTACCGGCGTCAAGAGCTACAGACAAATAATCTTCGAGAGCCTTACGTTCGGGAGCCGACAGAGAGTATAGTCTACCCCGGGGGGGAGTGGTTCCCGGAAGGAGATCAATACTACAATCATACGACCGGTGTGGAGGAAGAGAGGTGGCCCTGGACCGACTGAACACCGTGCGCAGATCGTGATATTCCTCCGGCACCCCTGTCAAATCACCAGGCTCCTCCTGTGAAGAAGAGACAGAGGAAACAGGAGGGATAGCAGACATTAAACATTTCACATGACAAGAGACGTTCCAGGAGAGGATAGAATTACTAGACCAATTAATGGAAGGATTATGACAAACTAGCCAGGGATGGCCCAAAACAACAGGTGTAAAAGGTGAACGAAAAATTAAAAAAGAAATGGTTTCACTATGATTACCAGAAACAGTGAGGGTTAAAGGTAGCGTCTCACGCTGAATCCTGGGGAGAGGACTACCATCCAGGGCGAACAAGGCCGTGGGCTCCTTTAACTGTCTGAGAGGAATGTCATGTTCCCGAGCCCAGGTCTCGTCCATAAAACAGCCCTCCGCCCCAGAGTCTATTAAGGCACTGCAGGAAGCTGACGAACCGGTCCAGCGTAGATGGACCGACAAGGTAGTGCAGGATCTTGAAGGAGAGACAGGAGTAGTAGCGCTCACCAGTAGCCCTCCGCTTACTGACGAGCTCTGGCCTTTTACTGGACATGAAGTGACAAAATGACCAGCGGAACCGCAATAGAGACAGAGGCGGTTGGTGATTCTCCGTTCCCTCTCCTTAGTCGAGATGCGGATACCTCCCAGCTGCATGGGCTCAGCACCCGAGCCGGCAGAGGAAGATGGTAGTGATGCGGAGAGGGGGGCGACGGAGAGCGCGAGCTCCTTTCCACGAGCTCGGTGACGAAGATCAACCCGTCGCTCAATGCGAATAGCGAGTTCAATCAAGGAATCCACGCTGGAAGGAACCTCCCGGGAGAGAATCTCATCCTTTACCTCTGCGCGGAGACCCTCCAGAAGACGAGCGAGCAAGGCCGGCTCGTTCCAGCCACTGGAGACAGCATGAGTGCGAAACTCAATAGAGTAGTCTGTTATGGATCGATTGCCTTGACATAGGGAAGACAGGGCCCTGGAAGCCTCCTCCCCAAAAACAGATCGATCAAAAACCCGTATCATCTCCTCCTTAAAGTCCTGATACTGGTTAGTACACTCAGCCCTTGCCTCCCAGATTGCCGTGCCCCACTCACGAGCCCGTCCAATAAGGAGAGATATGACGTAGGCGACACGAGCAGTGCTCCTGGAGTAAGTGTTGGGCTGGAGAGAAAACACAATATCACACTGGGTGAGGAACGAGCGGCATTCAGTGGGCTCCCCAGAGTAACACGGCGGGTTATTGATTCTGGGCTCCGGAGATTCGAAAGCCCTGGAAGTGGCCGGTGGATCGAGGCGGAGATGGTGAACCTGTTCTGTGAGGTTGGAGACTTGGGTGGCCAGGGTCTCAACGGCATGTCGAGCAGCAGACACTTCCTGCTCGTGTCTGCCTAGCATCGCTCCCTGGATCCCGACGGCTGAGTGGAGAGGATCCGAAGTCGCTGGGTCCATTCTTGGTCGGATTCTTCTGTTACGGTGCGTGAATGAGGACCCAAAAGCGAATTAACTTAAACAGAGCTTCTTTAATTACCAAACATAGGTAGGCTCAGACGGACCGGCAGATTCCGACAGGACAGGACAAGGTTGCAGCAAACATGACGATAGTCTGGTTCAGGCATGACTAACACAAACAAACAAGAATCCGACAAGGACAGGAACAAAAACAGAGAGAGATATAGGGACCTAATCAGAGGGAAAAAGGGAACAGGTGGGAAACGGGGTGACGAGGTGGTTAGGAGGAGACAAGGCACAGCTGGTGGAAATTGGGGGAGAAAAGGTAACCTAACAACGACCAGCAGAGGGAGACAGGGTGAAGGGAAAGGACAGAGACAAGACACAACATGACAGTACATGACATCTTCGCGTTTTACAGGTTAAACGTCCATGCTGCATGCATGCCAACCATTTAATCCCAATCAGTTTCATGGGAATATGGATTTTGATCTTCTTGAATGTTGTAAGTAAGTGTGGCTAACTGGCCGAGCTAATCCAATTTTAGAGAAGATCGAGTTAAACACAGCCAGAAAAATTTAATGTTAAGTTTTCTACTATTTCTACTATAAGCCGCCTCCAACATAATTTTAGAGAATTTGACAGTACGTCCAACCGGCCTCACAACCGCAGACCACGTGTAACCATGCCAGCCCAGGACCTCCACAACCGGCTTCTTCACCTGAGGCATTGTCTGAGACCAGCCACCCGGACAGCTGATGAAACTGAGGAGTATTTCTGTCTGTAATAAAGCCCTTTTGTGGGGGGAAAATCTTTCTGATTGGCTGGGCCTGGCTCCCCAGTGGGTAGGCTTATGCCCTCCCAGGCTCACCCATGGCTGCGCCCCTGCCCAGTCATGTGAAATCTATAGATTAGGGCCTAATGAATTTATTATAATTGACTGATTTCCTTATACTACCATTGTTTTTCACCATTGCAGTAGCGCGAAAGATTCGGGGCTGACCGAAAATCATTCGGGGCTAGGTCCTGGTGACGTCCATGTTCCTGCTTCGCTCATCTTGTACATCAAAATCCTCACCAAAGTTTACCGTGCCACTATCTGAGACTGAGAGGATGTCACACGGCGGAAGTACAGAAAACAATACCACCAAGTCAGATAAAGATCAGGGCTCTGTCTCAATAGTCTGAAGTGGTTTCCACCCTTTCATCTGCACTGATTTGAAACTACAGGACAGGTGAAAGCAATTTAAAGATTATGTCAGGAAGTCTACTTTAAACTGTCCAGACCAGGGGACTCACACTAGTACTTATGTAGGGAATGAGACAAAGAAAGGAACCCACTGGGCACACACGGGTTTAATCAATGCTGTTTCAATGGAATTATGTTGAACCAACGTGGAATAGACGTTGAGTTGATGTATGTGCCCAATGGAGAGCTACTTTTACTTTTGGGACTCAACCACAGTCTTTGTCTGTTTCTCTCTGTGCAGGCAGTGGAGGTTCAAGACACCCAGCTGAGTTTGGAGCCTGAAGCTCAGGTGCCTGGCTGCCAGTATGAGGCCAAGGTTAGGGCAAAGGGGAAGACGGGACTGTGGAGTGAGTGGAGCTCTCTAGTGACCTGGATGACTGAGGACGGTGAGTGGCAATCCTACTGTACATAAAGTTATTTCGGAAAGTATTCAGACCCCTTGACTTTTTCCACACTTTGTTACGTTTATAGCCTTATTCTAAAACTGATTAAATATTTTTTCCCCCTCATTAACCTGTCTACGATACTGGTTCCCAATTGGGAATCAACCCTCCCACGTTCAGCTGAAACGGTGGCGCATGGAACGCAAAAATATTCTTAAAAATATTTAACCTCCACACATTAACAAGTCCAATAGCTCAAATGAAAGATAAACACCTTGTTCATCTAGCCAGCAAGTCAGATTTCTAAAATGTTTTACGGCGAAAACATAGCACATATATATGTAAAACCACCACCAGACACAGCTCATTTGAATAGCCAAAACATGCAATCAACAAACGCAGGATTAAAAAATAAATCGCTCACTAACCTTTTGAAAATCTTCATCAGATGACAGTAATATGACATGTTACACAGTACATATTTTTTTTTTTCAATAATATGCCATTTATATCCATAAATGTCCATTTACAGTGAGTTCACGTTCAGAAATTACTCAAAAATGCCCGCAGGAAATCTATGTAGCGCGGCAAGATAACGTAAATAGACATCATAAACTTTGACTAAATATACATGTTCTACATATAGTTAGAAAGATACACTGCTTCTTTATGCAACCGCTGTGTTAGATTTATTTTTAACGTTACAGAAATCGCACACTATTCCATATGCTGAGACAGCGCTCAGTTCCAAGCTACATTTCTACGTAATGTTGGAGTCAACAGAAACACAGATTTAAGCATAAATATTCCCTTACCTTCGATGGTCTTCGTTCAGAATGTTCTGGAAGGCTTCATACTTACCCAATACATTGTTTGGTTTCAAGTCTTGCGTCTTTGTATTAGCTACTGCTAATAACATCAGCTGAAATGCACCCAAAACGTCCTCTGGTCCGGAAAAGTTGTGCATCAAAACTTCAAAATTACATATTATATGTCGACTAAACAGGTCAAACTAAGTGCAGAAGCAAGCTTTATGATGTTTTAGACACGCAAAACAAACTTCAATTCAATCGGCCATCGTCTGCCCTTCTCTTGAGTGCTGGAACAAAGGAATGGCTGGGACCAATTCGCGCCCATACGCACAGCCTATTCTCTCGTGGCACGCACTAATTTCACTCCCATAGGGTCAATTCTCGCGGGATTTGAACGATTCAAAGCTCTACTGAAAGAGGACATCTAGCGGAAGAGATAGAAAGTGTCCCCAGAATCATAAATGGTTGGGAAGGGTGGGGGCCATGACGTCAAAGTTGCTCCAACTTTCATGGCCACAAAAACTAGTTTGGAAGAATGCCTGCCCTGTGAGTTCTGCTATACTTACAGACATAATTCCAACGGTTTTAGAATCTTTAGAGTGTTTTCTATCCAATAATAATTGAAATTTTATTTGCATATATTAGCAATTTTTGACAGATTTTTTTTCCAGTTTACTAGGGGTACCCAATCTCTCCAAAGGGGGCGTATGTCTGCCATATCCTTAACAGGTTTTAATCTACACAAAATACCCCATAACGACAAAGTGAAAACAGTAATAAAAAAATAAAAATAATAATTACCTTAATTACATAAGTATTCAGACCCTTTTCTATGAGACTCGAAATTGAGCTCAGGTGCATCAAGTTTCCATTGATCATCCTTGAAATGTTTAAATTCATTGGAGTCCACCTGTGGTAAATTCAATTGATTGGACATTATTTGGAAAGACCTGTCTATATAAGGTCCAACAGTTGACAGTGCATGTCAGAGCAAAAACCAAGCCATGAGGTTGAAGGAATTGTCTGCAGAGCTCTGAGACAGGATTGTGTCGAGGCACAGATCTGGGGAAGGGTACCAAAAAATGTATTCCGCATTGAAGGTCCCCAAGAACACAGTGGCCTCCATCATTCTTAATTGGAAGAAGTTTGGAACCACCAAGACTCTTCCTAGAGCTGGCCCCCAGGCCAAACTGAGCAATCGGGGGAGAAGGGCCTTGGTCAGGGAGGTGACCAAGAACCCGATGGTCACTCTGACAGAGCTTCAGATTTCCTGTGTGGAGATGGGTGAGACTTCCAGAAGGACAACCATCTCTGCAGCACTCTACCAATCAGACCTTTATGGTAGAGTGGCCAGACGGAAGCCACTCCTCAGTAAAAGGCACAAGACAGCCCGCTAAAGGACTCTCAGATGATGAGAAACAAAAGTCTCTGGTCTGATGAAACCAAGATTGAACTCTTTAGCCTGAATGCCAAGCGTCATGTCTGGAGGAAACCTGGCACCATCCCTACGGTGAAGCATGGTGGTGGCAGCATTATGCTGTGGGATGTTTTTCAGCGGCAGGGAAAGGGAGACTAGTCAGGATCGAGGGAAATATGAAGCCCTGCTCGAGAGCACTCAGGACCACCGACTGGGATGAAGATTCACCTTGAAACAAGGCAACACAGCCAATACAACGCAGGAGTGGCTTCCCTACAAGTCTCTGAACGTCCTTGAGCCTGGACTTGAACCCAATCGAACATCTCTGGAGAGACCTGAAAATAGCTGTGCCCATCCAACCTGACAGAGCTTGAGAGGATCTGCAGAGAAGAAAGGGAGAAACTCCTCAAATACAGGTGTGTCAAGCTTGTAGCGTCATACACAAGAAGATATGATATTTCATTAAAAAAAAAAAAAAATGTTGTCTGCAAAAATGTCTAAACCTGTTTTTGCTTTGTCATTATGGGGTATTGTGTGTTGATTGAGGAGAAAGAAACTATTTAATGAATTTTAGAATAAGGCTGTAACGTAACAAAATGTGGAAAAAGTAATGGTGTCTAAATACTTTCCGAATTAATTGTACATAAACATACTTCATCCTAATGTATTAGTTTTATAGGATTGTAATGAGTTTGTAATTAAATTCTTATGAGTGACTTTATAGCATTGTGTGTGATTTACGTGGAGGTGTCAGGGCATTGTGATCTCATCATGTCATGTGTTTGGAACAGCATTGCTCAGTCGTGCATCAATGTCTTCTTCCATTTTGTTCACTCACGTCCTCCCTAATTGACTCTCTCTCTGTCTCTCTCTTCTCCCTCCCTCCCTCTTTCCCTCACCTCCCTTCCCTCCCTCACGCAGACCCTGTGCCAGGCCCCTCCAGTGCGCAGTGTGTGGTGGATGACGAGAAAGTGGTGACATGCAGCTGGGAGGTGAAGAGAGACCTGGCTCAGTTCCTTACCTTCCATCTGTCCTGCAAACGCAACCACACTGCACCGTGAGTTAGGATCTGCTGCCAAAGCACTGTGTGTGTGTGCGTTTGTGCATGCGTTCACGTGTGGGTGCCCATGGATGAGAGACAAAATAGTTCACTTCAGTCTCAAGGATGTCTACTCTCCTTCACAGCATTGTCCTCCCTCTTCTCTATCTATCCCTTTCGCCATCTCTCCAGAGCCCAGAAATGCTGTGTTAACACCATGGTCAGCGCTCCGTCCAGGGGTCCAATACTCAAATACAGCTGCTCCTTCCCTGTCCCAGACTCAGAACAGCTAGAGGTGGAGATCATCCCCACATGCAACAGCAAAACGTTTAAAACACATAAAAACAGTGAGTAATTTTCACTCCGACACAGGGGTGATATTTTAAGGATAATAAAATTTCATAGCTGATACTCAATTAATGATGATATATATACTGCCTCAGTGATTGTGTATCAGTGCTGCCACCTGGAGTTTGTATTGTGGTATCACAGGCACAATTTTCTGCTGATTCCGGTTGTGGGCGCTGCAGTTACCGTACCAGGCGGTGATACAGCCTGACAGGATGCTCTCAATTGTGCATCTTTAGGTGACAAGCCAATTTTTTTCAGCCTCCTGAGGTTGAAGAGGTGATGTCGTGCCTTCTTCACCACACTATCTGTGTGGGTGGACCATGTCAGTTTGCCTTCTTCACCACACTATCTGTGTGGGTGGACCATGTCAGTTTGCCTTCTTCACCACACTATCTGTGTGGGTGGACCATGTCAGTTTCCCTTCTTCACCACACTATATGTGTGGGTGGACCATGTCAGTTTGTCAGTGATGTGTACGCCAAGGAACTTGAAACTTTCCACCTTCTCCACTGCTGTCCCGTCGATGTGGATAGGGAGGTGCTCCCTCAGCTGTGTCCTGAAGTCCACGATCATCTTCTTTGTTTTGTTGATGTTGAGTGAGAGGTAATTTTCCTGACACCACACTCCCAGAGCCCTCACCTCCTCCCTGTAGGATGTCTCGTCATTGTTGGTAATCAAGCCTACTACTGTTGTATCGTCTGCAAACTTGATGATTGAGTTTGAGGCGCACATGGCCACGCAGTCATGGGTGAACAGGGAGTACAGGAGGGGACTGAGCACGCGCCCTTGTGGGGCCCCAGTGTTGAGTTGTTGTTTTCTACCTTCACCACCTAGGGGCAGCCCGTCAGGAAGTCCAGGATCCAATTGCACAGGGGGGCGGGGTTCAGACCCAGGGCCTCAAGCTTAATGATGAGCTTGGATTATACTATGGTGTTGAATGCTGAGCAGCATTCTTGCATAGGTATTCCTCTTGTCCAGATGGGATAGGGCAGTGTGCAGTGTGATGGCGATTGCATCGTCTGTGGACCTATTGGGGTGGTAAGCAAATTGAAGTGGATCTAGGGTGACAAGTAAGGTGGAGGTGATATGATCCTTAACTAGTCTCTCAAAGCACTTCATGATGACAGAAGTGAGCACTACTGGGCGATAGTCATTTAGTTCCGTTACCTTTACATTCTTGGGTATAGGGACAATGGTGGCTATCTTGAAGCATGTGGGAACAGCAGACTGGGATAGAGAGAGATTGAATATAATCACACCAGCCTGTTTAAGATCAAGTTCAATCTCTTTAAAGTTTCTTGATGTCTGATTTTTGATGTATCTCTCTATACAGTTCGTCCAAACCGTCCACTCCACGTGCAGATAGAAGCGAGAGATGGGGACTGGATTCTAAAATGGAATCCGCCAAAATCAAATTTTGAATTCACCTATCAGGTGCACTACTGGAGTAATGACACTCAGGTAGGATAAGTATTTGATCTATTTTTGTGCTATAATTTCACAGGAAGTGGGATGATCCAAAAGCAATGTCTTTTCATGTTCAGTATTACATTTGATAATCTCTAGGTCATCATCTAAAGAACGCTCATCAAGCGAGATAGACTTGCTTTTTTAAGCATCTCATGAACAGATCATTTGATGATGACTGATGTCTCACTTGGTTCTGTCCAACCTTTTCTTTTTCAGGAGGATACTAGGTTCCTCAATGTCTCCCAGGGGTCCCTCTCACTCTCCATCCTGGGGGGGTCCCTGCGCCCCTCTGAGTGCTACCTGGTTAAGGTGAGAGCTCTGGTGGTCCCGGGAAGGGGTGATACTTTCGAAGGACCCCCCTCAGAATGGACCGACCCAGTGGAGTGGACCTCACAACCAGGTAATGGACCTAGATTGTATCTCCTAGTTGAAGCATGTTTTTAATAATATTCTATTATTCTATTCTAGCCTGATTTTTTGCCATCATGCCAACTCCAATTCATTGTCATGTCATTTGCTATATATGGCTTGATAATGACAGCAATGGAGTTGGCAAGAGCACAAACTTGGACCAAGCTATTTCTATTATTTTTTGGCCTATAACTCTGAAAACATATTTTATCATCAGAGATAACCAGTCTGAACAAAACAAGTACAAATGAGGGGATGTGATCCATATCAAAAGCGTGGAGCTCAAAAAACTATAATGTGATGCTGAATGAAAAAGCACCAAAGTTCAAATCCCTTGAAGAAGGTTTTCAAAAACAGAGACTTTCATTATGTATTGAAGAGCGTTTTCTTTGCTTCCATGTGTTAGTCTAATCTGAAGTCATGATATTTGCTTTCATGTGAACAATGAGCTTGGATGAATTTGATGTTTTATCATTAAACTACCATAATACTGAAATGTGTGTAACACCCTGTTTGGAGGGTTCAGAGAGTGAAACGAGAAGAAATTAAGACTAGACTTGATGAAGGCAGCATACAGGAGCTGACAAAATGTGACTTTGTTCTCTTGAAGCAACCGCCATCTCAATCAGTTCACGTGACAGACAGGAATTTCCAGACACTACTAATCAATTACTCATCAATCATCATCAACTACATTTTCCACTCTTACATATGCATGTTTTGTCCCATGTCTCCTGGTAGCTTCCTGGTCCATCACCACCTTCCTCTACGTCTTCATCAGTGTACTGGTGGCCATTGTCTTCATCACTCTCTATGTTACCATACCAGCCTGTCACAGGTGATTACTCAGACTTCTCCAACTGTTTTTATTGTTTTTCTATCATTTGAATTCACCCTTGTGTTATTACTAGTGTTAAACTACAGGTAACTGCCAAAACAATGGAAACACTTGAGTAAATGAGGAATACAAAGTAGTGTATATTGGTGTTTCCACACAAGTGTGGTTTCTGAGTTAATTAAGCAATTAACATCCCATCATGCTTATGGTCATGTATAAAAATGCTGGGCAGACCATTATTTTGGCTACATAGGATGACAATAACCCATCCACAGGCCACGAGTGGTCACGATGAGAATGAAAACAACGTAAACCATGAAATCAATGTAAACCATGAAATCAATGTAAACCATATGCCATTGCCTTCTCAGTCACCAGATCTCAACCCAATTGAACACTTATGGGAGATTCTGGGGCGGCGCCTGAGACAGCATTTTCCACCAACATCAACAAAATGCCAAATTATGTAGTTTCTCGTGGAAGAATGGCGTCGCATCCCTCCAATATAATTCCAGAAACTTGTAGAATCTATGCCAAGGTGCATTGAAGCTGTTCTGGCTCATGGTGGTCCAATCCAAGGATTGGTCCAATCCTTTATTTTGGCAGTTACCTGTCATTCTATTCGTTCATTTTCCCATCCATTCCATCCATTCGTTTTCTGTCTGTAGGAGGCTAGTCTTGTGGGAGGTGTCTGTCCCGTCGCCCCTCAAGAGCAAGGCACTGGGAGAGGTCATTAAGGTCAGTCTGAATACATCTGAATGGCTGAGTATTCATCCAGCATTATTCGCAAAGCATCTCACTGTGGACTATTCAGCCATATGACAACTGCACTCAATAATAATAAAAAATTGTCTTAGACTGTGAACAAAAAATATTTTTCATAACCACTATAAATGACAATGTATGTATCCAGGGCTGTGCACAGACCTTTCAGGGGGCTGGTGCTCCAAATGAAAAAAGGGGCAATTCATATCTCAAAATTCATAACCTACTAACAGCCTCTGTAGTGAAAATGTAAACATGTTTTAGCATTGGCCTATTTACACTCATTTACAAAATTGTAAGCAAGCTAGTTATAGTGCCTCTGAATGTCGATTGATGTACATCTGCTAGCTAGTGAACTTGACGATGTCACGACGACTTGGGGGCAATGGGTTCAGAACAACAACGACAAACGGTATACAAAAAATATACCGCCACCCAAAAGGGCGAGTGTGAGGGAAAACGGGTGTGGAAGGGCAAAGGCGCAGGTGCTCGGGCTCAGGTAGACCTCTATCTGTGCACGTGCCTCCATGCATCCATCTTTCATAGTTCATCATTCACAGATAATGGTATGTCCTCTCTTTCCCAGAAGTCTCCTGATAGGTTGTTATTTCCCGAGAGTGAGAGAAGTGAAAATACCTACATCTGCAGCGTACAGACACTGGAGAGCTTTAGCTGGTAAAATGAGCTCATATCTTTATGCTTCTAACCTACACTATCCAACACTTCTAAAATAATACTCGTACACACGGTGACCTGGCTCAACCCTAAGCCGTAACTCACTCTTGTGTTGCAGCTCTTCAGATAATCCATTGTGGTTGACCCCAGATGTAAAGGCCAATGGACTGTTCCATTCCATTACCAAGGAGGAGTGGAAGAAGTATGACCAAAACTATTCCTCAATACTTCTGTTGTCTGTGGACAGATCTTGCCCTCCTGCTCTAGACTCATCCGGATTCAGCTTCAGTGGCCCTTACATCTTGTGTGGTGACAGTTCACCGGCGCCGAGTGAGTTTCTGAGTCTGGAGCCTCCCTGTGAGGAGTCCGACAACACTCTCTCTAACTCTGACCCCTCTTCTCCCTCCTCCTCGGAGAGGTCTGCCCCATCCCCCTTGGAGTCGAGTGAGGGCTATGTGGCGATGCCTCAGATCAGTGCTGGCCTGTCCAGATCAACAACGAACGACAGTAAGAACATTGGTAACAACAACGGCAACAATGTCGTCATCATGGCATGGCCCAAGTCAGAGCTCCTCCCACCCCAACCTAGCTCTATGTCCACCTGCTCACCACCCAGTGAGAATGAAGACCCTCCTCCAGCGTACAGGCCCACCACCACCACCCCCTTCACCTTGCCCCCAGTGGACCCTACCCTACATACCTCTGGGTACTGCTTCCTCCCGGCTCTACAGGCACTTGGGGGCTGGGGCCATGTGCAGTCTTCTGGGCCACCTAAAGGGGGCAGTCAAGAGCAGCAGGCAGGGAGGAGAGAGAGGAGGCAGGAAGAGCAGTGCAAGGAGGATCCCTATGTCAGACTGTCCCAGCTAGCCACTTAGCTAACCCCATCTAATGCTGGAATACATGCTCAGGACATGAGGGCCTCTATAGGCCACTGTTCTCAATATTTGATCCATTCTAACACTAACACACCTGACTCAACTAATCACAAGAGCTTGATTATTAGTTGGGCTAGTTCAATCAGGTGTGTTAGTGTTGGAATGGACCACGTGTAAAACTAGTGATTTGTGGTCACCGAAGACTGGGTTGAGATTGAGAAACACTTCTATTTCTAGGAGGGAAAACTGTTGGCGCCTCATACATTAGCCTCCCTTGATTACTCACAATGCCCAGCAGATGGCAGCACTGTACTTACTGTGTATCTGTTGAACTCAGAGGTGGCCTATGGATTCTACTGTAAGGACTAACTACAAACACAGAAGCATAGTGCAGTAAGCCATTCCTCTCTGGGTGGTAAGGTGACTCAGGGCCAGAATCCCAGGTTTCCACCACATCACATGGATGGTACATGTGTAACAGGGTGGCACTGTTGAGTTGGTGAGCGCAGCCTTATGCCTCTGTCAGTGCCGGTGGCTGTTCCTGTCGTTCTACAGCAGGGGTCGGCCCACGGGCTGCAAAGTGTTGTGTTACAGAATCAAATCAAATGTAATTTGTCACAAGCTCCGTAAACAACAGGTGTAGACTTACAGTGAAATGCTTAATTTACAGGCCCTTCCCAACAATGCAGAGAGAAAAATATAGAAAGAAAATAACACGAGTAATAAATACACAATGAGTAATGATAACTTGACTATATACACAGGGTACCAGCACTGAGTTGATGTGCAAGGGTATGAGGTAATTGAGGTAGATATGTACATATATGTAGGGGTAAAGTGACAAGGCAACAGGATAGATAATAAATAGTAGCAACAGTGTTAGTGCAAAGAGGGTGAATGCAGATAGTCTGGTTAGCTATTTGGTTAACTATTTAGTAGTCTTATGGCTTGGGGGTAGAAGCTGTTCAGGGTCCTGTTGGTTCCAGACCTGGTGCATTGGTACCGCTTGCCATGCGGTAGCAGAGAGAACAGTCTGTGACTTGGGTGGATGGTGTCTTTGACAAATGTTTTCCTCTAACACCGCCTGGTATAGAAGTCCTGGGTGGCAGGACCATACACACTACCCTCTGTAGCGCCTTGCAGTCGGATGCCAAGCATTTGCCATACCAAGCAGTGATGCTACCAGTCAAGATGCCTTTAATGGTGCATCTGTAGAACATTGAGGATCTGATTTTTGAAATTTTCAGCCTCCTGAGGGGGAAGAGGCATTGTCGTACCTTCTTCACAAATGTCTGGGTGGACAATGTTTATTCCTTAGTGATGTGGAACTAAGGAACGTGAAGCTCTCATCGCGCTCCACTACAGCCCCATCGATGTGGATAGGGGTGTGCTCGGCCCTCCGTATCCTGTAGTCCACGATCAGCTCCTTTGTCTTGTTGATGTTAAGAGAGAGGTTGTTGTCCTGGCACCACACTGCTAGATCACTGACCTCCTCTCTATAGGTGGTCTAAGCAGCCTTAATGATGGCGTTGGACTTGTGCGCAGCCAAGCAGTCGTGGGTGAACAGGGAGTACAGGAGGGGACTAAGCATGCACCCCTGAGGGGCTCACATGTTGAGGGTCAGCGTGGCAAACTTTTTGCTTCCTTGGTTAAACGTGAGGACACATTTAAAAAATCGAGGGGAAAGATATGACAGGGTGGAACTGTTGAGTTGATGAATGCAGCCTTGTGCCTCTGTTGATTGTAATTACGGGTGTGGCTTTCAGTATTTAACATGGCTGTTCTTGTTGTTCTACATAGTCGCATTACCATGAGAAGGTTGGTATGCGCAGGGAGGATGGGAGTGGCAACATTGGGCTAGTCCACATTCTGAAGTATATCCGGGGATTTTGTAAGTGTGTATGGCAAGAGTACCCATATGCCAATTTGACCCACTCTCCTTCTCCCCTTGGCATTCCCTCGTGAGAGTATTGTGCAACATGTTCTGTGAACACGAGTAATTGATCTGATCTGTGTTATGCCATAGCTCAGGCATATATTGAATAGAATTGAGGAGTTGTCTGTCCCCTAAAGTTTTTTTTATGTCCTGTGATAGGGAATCAGTACGAGCTAGAGCTTCCAAGGAACATGTATGCCTGGAGCTGAAGATGAAATTATGGTGTCAAATATTTGTGGGTTGTTCACTATACCTCTGCCTATTATTCCCATGCTCCACTCCCTGATGTTAGAGAACCTGTGTGTTTCAGATTAGTCCCGAGGACCTCCCCTCGCGTATAGAAATGTGCCGTACTATCGACTACAGGAATAGGTAGATATATGTAAATCCCCTGTGTTACACATCAGAAAAGGGCACACAGTAGTGAAGGCTGAGTCCCAAATGCCTCCTTATTCACTATGTAGGGAATAGGGTGCCATTTGGGACTCAGACTTAGTGTATACTCCTCTGAAAGGTTATCATAGCGGGGATAGTTAGGAGAGACCGCGGATGGTTGTAACACAGGACAGTTGTAACACTCTCAATATCTCTAATCAGGAACAAGCTAGAATCATGTGACTCACTGTGCACTATTTATTGTGAAGAAGCAAGACCCTGTGATAGACTGCCGATTTTATTGAAAAAAATATGATTTTGAGGTAAGAAATTAAACAAATTGACCAAATGTATTTTGCAGATAGCATCACCTGCTTTGTCGTTCACCAAACTTATCAGGTTTATAACCAGTGTGTAGATATATTATATGTACGCTATCAATGCTAAAGTTTGATCATGTGGCTAAAAATTGAAGATAGCTCATGGCTGCAAGGGTCAGGGTTAGCCTAAGGAGGTCTGGGTGCTGGGCATGCAAATTGCCACAGGAGGAATGCTGCCAGACATGTTGGTGCTGCAGGAAGATCAGCACACCTCAAATCCAGTGGTTATACGGTCAAATCCCAGGTGGAGTTATATTTTAGATGAACAGTTTACCACTTACTTTAAAACCACCATACCATTACTTTATTATAATGGTTTGGGATCATCTGGGACCATCGTGACGTCCTGACGACTGATAGAACAAGTGTCTTGAGAACATCCACTTGCTTAATCTATAGTATGTCACTTTTGTTTTGAGCCAACTTCGCCGTGGGCGTTGAGCGGGGCACCTGGTTCACGCCCGGGAGGCAGCCCGGTTCCAAACCAAATGCAATTACTTTTTACCCAGGGCAAACTCCTGCCGTGGCAACCTGTGTCAGATAATCAAATGTCCCTTCAATGTCTCACATGCTCACGTTGTCACATTTTATCACATTAACTTCACAGAAAATGACACGTGTTCACTTGTGGAATTCATGAGGTTTTTTTTACATAAGGGACACCACATTCAGTTGTTTAGTCCAGATGTTGTTGTTTAGTCCAGATGTTGTTGTAGTGGTTGAGAAGGGCCAGTTAATGGAACGTAAAAAAATAATACACATTTTATGATTTTCATTATTATTTTATTATTTCTGCTGCACAAAATGTTACCCTCTATGGTATCGGTGTCCCCCCCCACAGGACGGTTGAGCTAATGTGCGCTAATGTGATTAGCATGACATTTTAAGTAGCAAGAACAAGAAAGTTTTAATTATTGTTAATCTAACTGCACTGTTCAATTTACAGTAGCTGTTACAGTGAAATGTTTTTTTCATTGTATTATCTTTTACCAGATCTAATGTGTTATATTCTCATACATTAATTTCACATTTCCACAAACTTCAAAGTGTTTCGTTTCAAATGGTATCAAGAATATACATATCTTGCTTCAGGTCCTGAGCTACAGGCAGTTAGATTTGGGTAAGTAATTTTAGGTGAAAATTGAAAAAAAAGGGTCCTATCCTTAAGGGGACGTGGCAATGTTGTTCTCATGGTCTCAGTAAGGCTTTCAATATTTCGTTGCATATCATGATTTTTGCATTTTTTTAACTGTTACATTTCACCCCAGGCCCTGTTACAACTGACCTGGGAGGTGACATAAATTGTAGCATTTTACTCCTTGTCTGTTTGATTTAGAGAGATAACACCTATACCTATTGGTAGCAGACAGATGGAAGCCGTTCCTATCACATTTTGAATGTAGCAGCTCAATACAATCTCTGAGAAATTGACAAAAATGCTAAAAGTGTTAGAACCATCCCGTCTCTCCAAAGTTATGAATTCTTCACCAGCACAGAGCAAATGTTAAGTCTTTGGCACACTATATATGCCCTGTTGGATCATCTGGTGCCCTTAACTTTGTGTTAACGATTTGTCAGTCCTATTTATTTCTGAAATATTCAATATAATATACATTTTATATTATGCTTTATATGATAAGTAGTTTGATATATGAAAAATTGTGCCAATTGTTTTCCTGTATTTGTGCTGTAGGCCTATTTCTAGGCGATCATACAAATAGATTATGTTGTGAAACAAGCTTTCTGTCACACTTTCCTTCCCCAAATGCTCCATTCAGGTAAAGGAAAATGTCACCAGATGGATGTGCTATGATGACCCCCCCCCCCCCCCCCCCCCCGCAGGGACTGGGAGACAAGTCAGGATTGCTGCCAAAGATGCTTCAACAAAGTACTGAGCAAAGGTTCTGAATACTAATGTAAATGTGATATTTCCATTTTTAATTGTTTATACATTTTCAAAAATGTATTAAAAACCTGTTTTTGCTTTGTCATTATGGGGTACTCTGTATAGATTGAGGGGGAAAATAACTAGCGGAGGATGGATCATAATAATGGCCAAAATGCATTGAATGGAATGGTACCAAACACATGGGTATCATCCATTCCAGTGGAGCAGCCTCCACTGCTACAGACACATATTATAGAAAATATACATAACGTACAGTACATGCTCGGATAATTCAAGCCTCTTGTGTACCCTTGTCTCTGTGGCCCCTCTCCCTGACATACATCTGGAGTGAGAGAGAAACAGCTGTTCATACACCCCATCAGAGATGTATAATCCCTCTAGTCAGGGCACTCAGCACGACCTCTTTCCTCCCTTCCCCTTTTTTTTCCCCCTTTCTTTTTCAACCATTTACTTATGTTTTATGATGTGCTTGACCCACCTTCACGCTAGAGTAAGAGTATCTAACTTTCACTCACTCTCTTGTCACCTTGCTTTCTCTGAATTATGCAGTCTCTTTAGAACCTTGCTCTTTTGGGAACTTGATCCTACCCATTACACCTTATATCATGGCTGGATTCGAGCCTAACCAATAAAGTTGGCACCTTACTTTACTTCTTCCTTTTAGCTCCTATTGAAGCAAAGGGCCTCAACAATGCTACTCGATTGGACCGTTTTTTTTTTGCTTTTCTTGGCATCATTCCAGAAAGCCTGAGTAGAGATGAGGGCTACATCACGTAGTTTACAGAACATCGAAAAAATTGATCACTATAGGGAATAGGGTTCAATTTCGGCCGCACTTTGAAGATAGGTTTTCCGTCCAATTTGCGACAGAATTTCATGCACATATTCTAAAATCTGGATAAAATAATATGCTCATTTTCCCACCAGAGATGTTTCCATCAAACGGACTTATTGCAGATAAAAGTAGTGCACGTCAAAATAACGTTTACGTTTTAATTCCCATGTACCGCCAAATGAAAAATTCAAGTTAAACGGTTCCCATCACATGTTCATCTCTACTGATGGTTTCGTCACAAAAGCTGTTGAGCGATATTCTCTTTATTTGTCAAATGGTAGCCACATCGATCATCATGTCACCAGAATAGGACCCTCGATATCTATTGGAAAGGAGCATCAAGCTCATCACGTGCACTTTCACCAATCTGTAGCCTAATAAACTGCATTTCCCGAGTCGTGGAGGGAGGGCCACACATATCATCCCATGACTCCCAAGTTTAGCCTACTTCGATATAGGTATTATATCAATATTTTGCGCATAAATGCGTTTCCACCGCAACTTCCCGCATAATACATAATACAATACCGACACAAATAGATCTCAATGTCCAACGAAAAAATTGTCTGTCGGCATTTATAACAGCCCGTCGTCACTTTTTTCATGCGTCGGGCAGCGTGTATTAATGTCTGTCAAGGGAAATCTGTGTTTCATAATTTCCCTTTAACTCGCAAAAGGATATGTGTATTTTACTGGAGAACGCATGCGAGCCCTTGACAACAAAAAAAATAATAAAAAAAGTTGTCAATCAGCGTTGACAGAAAAACTTGAATTGTTGTCCGCCGGTGGCTAGCTAGCTAGCTAAAAGTGGCCCTTTCCGAAATTTAACATAGATGGAAATAGGGTTTTGAACTTTTTTTATTTTTTAAAACTTAATTCTCAGTGCTGGCCAATGATTATAATGGCGATTCTGATCAAACCATTAATTCATACATTGTTGTGCCCCCTGGCCCGAGAGGATGTAGAAGGCTAATGTTAACTAGCTAACGTTGCCCATGAATGGAAGTTAGGCTAGCGAGATAACATTTTAGCCAGGTAGCCAAGGACAACAACAAATAAAAGTGTGTACTGTATGACAGAGTGACAGACCGTTTCGTCAACATGGAAGGGAGGAGGATGGCATTGGCGTTTCTCTACAAGTTGGGTGAGTCAACATGTTTGCCTACTTGCACGACTGTGCAGGCACACACATGCACACATAAATCAGAACCATGGACAGCCTCATCACATTCAGTTGACTTTGATTGGACTAAATAGTTGTTTGTATGTTTTAATTGTCCCTGTATTAGACTAAGCAGAAGAGATCTGATGATGTTGAAATGGTGATGGAATGGTGGAGGCAGCTCCTGTTTTCTTTGCGACTCTCTGTGGTCCTAAAGCAATAGTTGTTAATAAGTGCTCCGAAAATGTCGAAATCATTAACTTGGCTGACCATGTTGTAGGTCATGTAACTTTTATGATGTTACTGTACATGCAATATGCTTTGTGGACTTCACTGGACATTCATTGGTTGCTATCAGTCAGGAAATTAATCCGCATTAAATGGTTGGATGTAATACTGGTTATAGAGAATTCATTTTACTGAAGTAGTTGAATTGAAATTGGGCAGTGTCACTTACTCGGTTTTGCGAGAAGTTATGAAAAACATATTGGTATGTTCATATTTAGATTTTTTTTTTTAATGTAAATCTTGGTTGCTCTCCAGCCCGTGCCTGTTTCTGCTTATAAGTGCTATGTCTCCAGTTTTTTGAATATTGTAATTTGGCTGACTGTCTGTTGGCAGCTAAAGCCTGGCTCGTGGGAAATATTCCTGTCTGCAGTTCTAAATTACTTATCATCAAATGTATGACCGTGTGTATCTGCTCATCCAACTAACCACCTTTGGAACTGTTGTCAGTATATGAGAATTACTCTACCATGTATTCATGGTTAATATTTCAGTGGCCTTTAGTGTGGGTGTCGTTCGTCATTTGTGTTGTGTGTGTGTGTGTACTTGTGCGTGTCTTGGTCTGCGCAGAGAACACAATGCAAGAATTTCAGGCATGATGATACGAACTTCCTGTGTTTTCAACCCATCACAAGGTACTACTTCCTGTTTGCAAGGTACAGCATCCTGTCTTCTGGGGTTTAGTTTAGAGACGTTTGTGTATGTGTGTGTGCATGCGTGTCGGTCAAACTGCCCCCAAACGTGCTCATGTAGTGTATTTTTTTTTAGTATTGAGATAACGGCCTTGACAGTGGCTTGGAGGTAAAGAGGTGATTCATTTTTTCCAAACATTCCAGACTGGTTCAGATGCTGAAATGAAACTGCCCCAAAACACTCACATTCCTCCGTCCCACATTCCTCTGTCACCACCACAGTTCTATTGTTTGCAGAGAGAGAGGGGGGGGGGGGGGGGGGGGGGGGGATAAAGGGAAATAGACAGAGAGAGAGAGAGAGAGAAGGCGGCTTGGGTTGACGTAGAGTCGGTGATGTCTGGGGTGGGGATTTGGGGGCTTTTCTGTGTACAGTCTGTCCCCATCCTTTGTCGTAAATAAGAACAGGAAAATAAAAAGTGAAGAAGGTGTAGGGGGTGCGTGGCGCCACACAGATACTTATGCAAGGGCTTGATCAAAATCTTTTGTTCTATTTTCGACAGGATCAATTCGTCTAGGTCACCCTCACCGCTGACAGGCGGGAGCCACCAGGTAGTGCCACAGAGGACACCCCCCACCCCCTCGAAGACTTTATACAAATTAAAAAAGGATCACAATTGAGGAGCGTTAGGCTTGAATATTCCAAACAACACTTTCAAGTTCCAAAGCCAACCAAAAACATAAAACGAGAAGAGCCAAGACCGGACATGTTTTCAACACATAATTTACCCACCATAGCAACTACAGGAAAACCGAAGCACAGTATGCTATCTCTGTCTTTAGATCAGTTCTGAAGCGTAGGCCTACACATACCTACACTGCAGTGGCGGTCAGTGCTGTTCAAGATTATTTTTTCATGAGCATGACCTTATTTTTATTACAGCATATTGGATGATTTTTATTTATTTTCCATTCACCAAGCTCAATGGAACATCAATAGGTTTAGGCTACTACATGATACTCAAATGTTCCCTATACCCATCATGAGGTTGCTACCACCTAGCCTACAAATGAACATTTACAACATAGGTCGAGAGAAACATTTGAGTAATCGAGGTGACAGACACAGACACATTCAATACTGCCTTGCACGCTCTTGCCTGCATCTAGCTGATCTAGGGTATAATCATTAGTCCAAACAGTTGCAAATGAGAGTTTCTATTGGACAAATTCAGGTATGTTCATCCCCGTTTCATTCCATTTGCTTCTGTTTAAGAAACAATTTTCAACAGAATCAGAGGAATGAATACACCCCTGATCATCCCCAAATATAGTTCACTTTCATAGCAGCCACATACAAACAGCATGATCACTCTGCTCATTTTCGGATTACTTCTCGCATCTGTGAGCTATTTTGCGACCTGGCGAAAAAACCAAAGCCAAAATGTTATACCATAACCGCTAACCGCTAGACAAAGCAGGGCACCTGCTCATCGAGAATCTCATTCCAAAATCATAGGCTTTAATTTGGAGTTGGTCCCCCTTTTGCTGTTATAACAGCCTCCACTCTTCTGGGAAGACTTTCCACTAGATGTTGGAATATTGAGACTTGCTTCCATTCAGCCACAAGAGCATTAGTCAGGCACTGATGTTGGGCGATTAGGCCTGGCTCGCAGTTGGCATTCCAATTCATCGCAAAGGTGTTCGATGGGGTTGAGGTCAGGGTTCTGTGCAAGCCAGCCAAGTTCTTCCACACCGATCTCGACAAACCATTTCTGTATGGACCTCGCTTTGTGCACGGGGGCATTGTCATGTTGAAACAGGTAAGGGCCTTCCCCAAACTGTTGGCACAAAGTTGAAGGCACAGAATCATCTAGAATGTAATTGTATGATGTAGTGTTAAGATTACCCTTCAATGGAACTAAGGGGCCTAGCCCAAACCATGAAAAACAACCCTGGACGTTTATTCCTCCTCCACCGAACTATACAGTTGCCACTAAGTATTCGGGCATGTAACGTTCTCCTGGCATCTGTTAAACCAGATTCGTCCGCCGGACTGCCAGATGTTGAAGCGTGATTCATCCCTCCAGAGAATGATTTCCAAAGGCAGTTTGGTATTCGGTAGTGAGTGTTGCAACCGAAACCAGACGATTTTTACTCGCTACCCGCTTCTACCCTCGGCGATCCTGTTCTGTAAGCTTCTATAGCCTATCACTTCACGGCTGAGCCGTTGTTCCTCATAGATGTTTCCACTTCACAATAACAGCACTTACAGTTGATCGGGGCAGCTCTAGCAGGGCAGACATTTTACATCCTACTGTTTCATGTTGAAAGTCACTGAGCTCTTCAGTAAGGCCATTCTACTGCCAATGTTTGTCTATGGAGATTTCATGGCTGTGTGCTCAATTTTATACTCCTGTTACCTGTAATAGCCAAATCCAGTAATTTGAAAAAGTGTACACATACTTTTGTAAAAATATTGTAGCTACTAGAACTAATGTGTGTACAGCAAACAGTGTACAACAAGCAGTTTAGCAGTTACATTGGAGGGCCCCGGTGGCAATAAATTAATAAAACCTTACCTTGACTTGGAAGAGCCATATCTAGCTAGCTATCGTAGCATCCCTCTCTGTTTGAGCTGGGTGTTGAGTAGGCTAAACTAGCTAGCTGCAATCGCTATCTCGCTGCAATATGTAACTTTCACCTGCTTGTTTTGTCACATAAACTGAAATTAAGCAAACTATTAGAATTTTAGCAACCAGGAAATGGCGGAGCGATTTCTGCATAGTGTATTTTTAAGTGAAAGTGCATGTTATAGCTCTGTCAATATCATTAAAAACAAGTCTAAGGAGCGGTAGATCTGTTCTAGGTGCGCTATTTCTATGCTTCCCGTTCTTATGTTTTGTTTTTGCGTCTTTTACTTTTGATTTGTACACCAGCTTCAACCAGTTGAAAATACAATATTTTTGATTTAGAAGGTACAATGATTCTCTTTACTATACCTGCATGTTTTGTCACATAAACTGAATTTATGCAAACTATTAGAATTTTAGCAACCAGGAAATGGCGGAGCGATTTCTGCATAGTGTATTTTTAAGTGAAAGTGTAAAAAATATGAAATATAGCTAGCTTTCTAGCTGCAGTCCAAACACGTTGTTTTTTTCCCCTCAGCCCTTGCGCTAGACACTTTCCCTAATCGGAGGTCCAATTTACTAACGTTGTCCCTAATTTAGTCTAAGGGTTAAGAACTTTGATCACTTGTGGGGTTGATATGACCCACAATTCAATGCAAACTGTACTCACGTGTCATACTCCAGTGGCTGCGAAGTGTCAAATTGAATCAACACGACTGCCTTATCGGCATGTCAGATTATGAAGCTAGCTTGCAAAAAATATATATAGATGACATTGATTTTAGTGTTGGCAAATTGGCTTAATCTAGTAGTGAGGACCCTATAAAACATAGCTAGCTTCAAAACTAGTAAAATAAAAAATACATTTAAAAAACATATATTGGCTAATTCTGAAACATATTGGAAAACATGACCAAACTATAAAACTATCTAGTCAGCTGTAGCTGGCTAGGTACCTGACAGGAGTGCTAGCTAGCTACGTTAGCTTGCAGGGTACATTAATAACTGAGGTTGATTGTTTTTAAGCTCAATTTCAAGATTTCCACCAAGGATGTTGCGCCTCTGATCATCACTCTCCCTTGCTTGCGCAAAGGACATTTAAGCTACACTCGGATGTGACAATGTAAAATGTAATTCAAGGGCTGAGGGTTTAGGCCCGAGGGCTGTCGACTTTGAATTAGGAATGCAGCCTCTCTCACTCTTGCTTCTCCTTCATTTTTTAAGAAATGTATTTGTTCAAAACTGTTTAACTATTGTCTTTCTCTACTCACCACATTTTATGCAGTGCAGTGCTATCTAGCTGTAGCTTATGCTTTCAGTATGATATTCATTCTCTGATCCTTTGATTGGGTGTACAGTTCATGCTGCAAGAGCTCTGATAGGTTGGAGGGCGTCCTTCGGAAGTTGTCATGATTACTGTGTAAGTCTATGGAAGGTGGTGAGAACCATGAGCCTCCTAGGTTTTGACACAAGCTTTGTCAATGAGACATTGGGGACTCTCCCAATTAAGTAAGCAACAGTAACAGGTCATCTGTAGTCTTCATTTAGTACTGGGACACACGACTCACACAGTCGCACAGGGGCAGACACACCCACACAATGGATGTGATCTTTATCTTTCCCTGCAGCACAAGGGCTCTCCCTGTTATCTTATTCAGGCATGATTTCTTCCTCGTGTGTGTGTGCAGGGAAACAACTTTCACTGGGGACGGGGGAAACATGACCCCTCCCCCACACACACACATTCTGAAATTGCATTTTTGTCCCCCCCAGTTTTATAATTGCACTGTGATACAAAAAGAGGCATTGGTGTGATGTAGGACATGCGGACGCCTCAGAGCGATCGGGTGGGCTGTTTGGTGGTACCAGCCGGCTGGATTTAGGACCGTACAGACACCACAGAGCGTGTGAATAGAGGCAGCTGTTTGTGTGTGCTTTTTCTCTGAGTTGTAAAAGCAAGCAGAGCAGAAACTGGCTACTCTTTATTTGATTGCTGTAGCTGGCAAGGTAACTGCTACTTGACTTGACAGAATATATTTATATATTTTCACAGTGCTGAGTTTGTAGTGTGACTGACATGAAACATTAAGTAATGCATTAGCTACATGTTTCATCCCCCCTCGAATGAAGTTATCTCTGAAGTGAATGAACTAGCTAGCTAGCTAGTACTGCAGCTACCACAGCCAGTTCAGCTCTAGCCTCTAGCTATCTGTCAGGAAGCAATATCTAACAGCTGTTATGGGTTTGGAAATGTTTTGTAGCCCTTGTTTTGTCCTGTTTCAACATAAGTAAATTAACTTGGCTAGTTTCTGCCAGTTGATATACCATTAGAGCTAGCAAAAAGTTGGCTAACGTTAGCTAGGTAGCTAGCTCACTAACTGTAGCTATTATTTTTGCCTCAATCACACTAGTCTAGACCTGAATCAAATGATGAAACCAGCGGCCAAATGATTGAAGACTGATATTCTGATGTTTTTTGACAGCGCAATGTGATTTTTGTTGTTGTTGTCAGTATAGCAATGTAATGTTATTGATATGTCCGTTCCCCTAGCTAATTCCCTACTTTTCATAGTAACATGGTATAAACAGCTCTACATTGTCATGGTGTACAGTCGGTACACAACACTATGCTCATCATGTCTTAGCAGGATCAGATGATGATAGGTGTCCCAGCAGGGTCAGACAGCCAGGTAAGACCAGTCTTCGAAGCTCAGGTGAATGTTGCAGTATATTATAACAACCAGTGAATGGGATACAAAGTTTTATCTTGAGTTGATGGGTGGGCTACTGTCTGGGATCTGGGAATAATGGTAATTTCGATTATTGAAGCAGTTATTCTATTCTTGAATAATTTCATGTATAAATGTACACCAAGGTAATTCTTTGTCATGCCTCATCTGAGAATGATCAGATGGTGACTGGAGTCTCAGCAGGGTCAGGCAACCAGGGAAGTCCAGTCTGTGATGGAGCTGAGATTAACTTTTGCAGATGCAACACTTTATTCACTTTGTGCAGCAAACACTGGCAAAGCCAGAAGCTTCAAATATTGAAACTATATTAAGGCAGTCTGACAAACCTCTAAAGTTGATTTCCAAACTGTATGAAGGGTTGATAGAGGCCTTTTCCGATGACACAGAACATGTAAAACAAAACTGTGTGGAAGACCTGGGAGACACTCTTGATGAAGATGAATGGATACAGATGTGTTTGAATGCCCAGTCATGTTCATATAATCTCAGTCATAAATTACTGCAGTTTAAGACCATCCATAGAACGTACTAGATGCCAGTGAAACGGAATATCATGGACTCTGAAATGTAATGTCTCTGCTGGAGGTGTAAAACACAAGAGGACATATTTGCATAAATCATGCTCTTGTGAAGGTTGGCTGTAATTCTGGCAAAGAGTATGTTCTTTTATCTCAGCATTTTTACAGATTCTTCCTTGACTGTTTTTGTTTGCTTGGAAATGTTGATCCTGGAGACTTATCTGAAGAAACTGTGTAGCCTAGCATTTATAGTGGCTAAGAAATGCATTGCCATTAATTGTAATGTTGGTTAGCCTTCCACTATGTCACAAATGTGGATGTCAGAAATGTCAAGTTATGTATCACTAGATTTGATTTAATTACAGATTAAAGGTATACAGTGTAACTTTCATAAGGTCTGGATGCGTTACATGGGATACTGTACGACAAAAGGATTCTGTATTGCAAACATGCCCACGTCAGGGGAGATACCTATTTAGGCAATTCCTAGCTGCTGGGCTGCCCAGTCCCGGCCCTGGGGTTCTGCTGTACTAGTTGTCACTCTAGACAGAGGCCTAACACACCTGAAACCAATAATGAATGTTTCACTAAAATCCTAAAGCTGAGTGAGGTGTGTTGGGGGGCTGCAGGGTGGTGGAACCTTAGGGGCAGGACGGGTTGATCCAGCTATATTGTGTGCAAGTAACAAGAGCTCTACATTATGATAGAGCTCTAGGCCTATGATATGAATTACAGTGCCCTCCGTAGTTATTGGGACTGTGAAGCATTTTTTTCTTCTTTTGGCTCTATACACCAAAAGTGTGGATTTTAAACCAAACAATGACTATGAGGTTAAAGTGCAGACTTTCAGCTTTAATTTGAGCGTATTTTCATCCATATCGGGTGGACATTTTAGAAATTAGACCACTTTTTGTACATTGTCCCCTCATTTTAGGGGAGCAGAAGTATTTGGACAAATTCACTTGAATGTGTAGTAACAAGTATTTGGTCCCACATTCATAGCACACAATGACTACATCAAGCTTGTGACTCTACAAATTTGTTGGATGCGTTTTAGATTGTGTTTTAGATTATTTTGTGCCAAATAGAAATTACATATTGTCATTTTGGAGTCACTTTTATTGTAAATAAGAATAGAATGTTTCTAAACACTTCTACATTAATGTGGATGCTACCATGATTACGGATAATCCTGAATGAATCGTGAATAATGATGAGTGAGAAAGTTAGACGCACAAATACCATACCCCCAAGACATGCTAACCTCTCACCATTACAATTACAATAACAGGGGAAGCTAGCATTTTTTGGGGGGTATGATATGTGTCTAACTTTCTCACTCATCATTATTCACGATTCATTCAGGATTATCCAGAATCATGGTAGCATCCACATTCATGTAGAAGTGTTTAGAAACATATTATATTCTTATTTACAATAAAAGTGACCCCAAAAGGGTTTAGCTTTAGGGAGGACACCCAGGCCGCAAGGTTATGTCCCTCACACTTCTAAAAACCAATGTTGCGCCCCTGTGTGTGTGTTTGCTTGCAGAGTACTGTATATATCATGCCCAAACATAGAAAACTGTGAAGACACCAGGAGATGTCTAAGAATGCTATCACCAGCAGAACCATGGGATCTATCACCTATCCTGTCTATGCCACAATCACCTGCTCCACTCAAGTCACCATTGAATAGCAATTGAGAAAGGGCAGAAGAGAAACAGAGTTAGAAGGTTGAACCGTCCCCACAAACTGAGAAAGAGGATAAGATATCTCACATGGCACAGGAAGTGAATGTTCAGAGTTGGGATGGTTGTTGCTCTGATCCGATGACCCAGATCAGTGTAGTCATCTGCGAACCATGTCTCCTTAGTCATGGTCCCTGGTCCCACACAGACACCCATTGCCATGGTGGATGAACCCAATCTACTGGGGGACTATGGGGGCAGTCAACAGGCCCACCTCTGTGCTATCCCCATTGTTGTTTGATGTTTGTGGGGGGTTGGACAACTTCACCATCCTTTCCTTGAATATATCCTCCTCCCACCTCTGTGCTGAATGTTGAGATGGTGTGCTGTTTAAAAGTAGTATGGGGATGTGAGGTTGATGGTAGGGCCATGGGCCTTGTGCAAAGGATTCTGGGGCCTGCTGTATGATGTCTTGAGAAGAACATAAAGCTATGTTTTGTGTGCCCAAGCCCAATATACAAGAGGGACAGCTGTTGTGTTCAAATGCCATAATCAGTCACGATGAAGTGGAACATTTTGAGATAATATGAAAAATGAGTTTTGTATTATCATGGGGACCATTCTCTAATTGAATTGATAGCTTAGACTACTTGACAGCTATGGAATTGTTGTCCACATGCATGTGTTTGCAGGGGCAGCAATAGTTTATGTGCTATGTGCCAATGCAGGCCTGCACTGCTGCATGTGGCAGAGGCTGAGATGCAGTTTTACAGCTGAGTTTGTGAGGTCTAGAAGTCGAGCATAGGGTAAGTGTGCAGAGTAAACCACAGAATGAAGAGGTGTCCCAGAGTTCATGTGTGTCCCCACCGCAGTTGCTTGGAATGAGCACCTGCTGTGTTTTCGCCTCAGCACTGCATCAGCGAGAGACTCCCGCGCCAAAACACTGTCAAGAGAATCAAAGTGCAGTTTACATAGCGTGCTGCTCGTCATGTGTAAATCCTTGTAGCAGTTTTCCCCCAACTGGTTCAAACTCACCTGTTGTTGATGACTCGCTGTGAGAAAAAACACGAGTTGCTTCTCGAATCCGTAAGTCTGTTTTTCTCTCACTTCTCTGTAAGACATTCTGATCGCTCTGCCTCACCTTGTTCGCCCTATTGTTGGCTCACAGGCAAAAATGTCTTGTTTCGTTTAAGGGAACTCTCGTCAACTCTCAAAAACAGAAGTTCTAAAAAAATGTATGGAACTGATCGGTTTAGAATGTGACAGTAGAAAATTGGAGTTCTGGCCTATCAGCTTGTTCTATTCTATTTTGGAAACGGATAGATATGACTTCACAAAATTACTTAAAGTATCCTACAGCGCAATAACTGGTTAAATCAATTTTGTTTCCATGTCATTTCAACCCAAAAGATCTATGTGATGACATTGAATCAACATGGAAAACGAATGGGATTTGCGAAAAATCATCAAACAAAGAGACAATCGTAGACTACAGGAAATGGGGGGGAGGGGCATGCCCCCCCCCATCCACATCAACAGGGCTGCAGTGGAACGGGTCGAGATCACTAAGGACTTAAAATGGTCCATGCGCACAGTCGCGAAGAAGGCGCAACAGAGCCTCTTCCCCCTCAGGAAGTTGAAAAGTTTTTTTCATTGGCCCTCAAATCCTCAAAAGGTTATTAAGCAGCTGCACCATTGAAAGCATCTTGACTGGATGCATCACTGCTTGGTATGACAACAGCACCACTCTTGATCGCATGGCACTACAGAGGGTTATGCAGATAGCCCAGCACATCACTGGGGCTGAGGTTCCTGCCATCCAGGACATCTATATCAGACAATGTGAAAGGGAGGCCCAGAAAGCCACCCAAGCCACAGACTGTTGTCTTTGCTTCTGCATGGCAAGCGGTACCGGTGCATCAAGTCTGACACCGACAAACTTCTGGACAGCTTCTATCCCCAACATTAGCGGTGCGTGGGTAAAATCACTGGGAAACCAGAAAGAAAAGCCATATTACATATATGTTTAGTCCCAGCTAAGGACCCTGGGACTAAACACCTCCCTCTGCAACTAGATACTGGACTTTCTGACGGGCCGCCCTCAGGTGGTAAGGGTAGGTAACAACACATCTGCCACGCTGATCCTCAACACAGGGGCCCCTCAGGGGTGCGTGCTCAGTCCCCTCCTGTACTCCCTGTTAACTCATGACTGCACGGCCAGGCACGACTCCAACCCCATCATTAAGTTTGACGATGACACAACAGTGATCCCCGACAACGACGAGACAGCCTATAGGGAGGAGGTCAGAGACATGACCGTGTGGTGCAAGGACAACAACCTCTCCCTCAATGTGATCAAGACAAAGGAGATGATTGGGGACTACAGGAAAAGGAGGACCGAGCACACCCTCAATCTCATCGACGGGGCTGTAGTGGAGCAGGTTGAGAGCTTCAAGTTCCTTGGTGTCCATATAATCAACAAACTAACATGGTCCAAGCACACCAAGACAGTCGTGAAGAGGGCACAACAAAACCTATTCCCCCTCAGGAGACTGAAAAGATTTGTCATGGATTGTCAGATCCTCAAAAGGTTCTACAGCTGCACCATTGAGAGCATCCTGACGGATTGCATCACTGCCTGGTATGGTGACTCAGCTTCCGACAGCAAGGCACTACAGAGGGTACTGTGTACGACCAAGTACATCACCGGGGACAAGCTTCCTGCCATCCAGGACCTTTATACCAGGCGGTGTCAGAGGAAGGCCCTAAAAATTGTCAGACTCCAGCCACTCTAGTCATTGACTGTTCTCTTTGCTACCGCACGGCAAGCGGTACCGGAGAGCCAAGTCTTGGTCCAAGAGGCTTCTAAACAGCATCTACCCTCAAGCCATAAGACTCCTGAACATCTAATCAAATGGCTACCCAGTCTGTTTGCACTGCCCCCACCCCCATTTATGCTGCTGCTACTCTCTGTTAATATCTATGCATAGTCACAACATTTACATATTACCTCAATAACCTCGACTAACCGGTGCCGCCGCACATTGACTCTGTACCGGCACCCCCTGTATATAGCCTCGCTATTGTTATTTTACCACTGCTCTTTAATTAATTGTTACTTTGATTGCTTTTTTCGGGGTATTTTTCTTAAAACTGCATTGTTGGTTAAGGGCTTGTAAGTAAGCATTTCACAGTAAGGTCTGTTGTATTCGGCGCATTTGACAAATACATTTGATAATTGTGTTTTCTCTATAACCTGTTAATTCATATGCCTTGCGACCGTGATATATGCCTAAGGCTGAGACAAGAAGAGGACACAGTGGCAGTATAAATTCAACCACACCTTTGTTTCACAAAACCGGAGAACAACCTTTTTTTCCCTCAATTTGTTGGGGGGAAGCCTGGCTTCCCTGAATACACAGCGCTGAGCCCCAAGCCATAAGACTGCTAAATAGCTAACAGAATGGCTACACAGACTATCTGTGTTGACCCTTATATTAAAAAATTAAAAAACATTTGTCTCTATGCATACTCACAGGACTCTACACACTCACGTACACTCCAACACACATGTAAAATGCACACACTGTTGTACTGACTCCACACACAGGCACACACACTCACATACAATCATAATTTACACTAATGCTACTTTGTTTATTATATATCCTGATCCCTAGTCCCCTTACCCCTTTACATATGTACCTCTGTCACTCCAGTATCCCTGCACATTGTAAATATGGTATTGGAACTGACCCTGTAAATAGCTTCTTATCTTATTTCTTATTCTTATTTCTTCTGTGTTTTTGTTCTACTTTATGTTATTTTTAGTGCTACGCTAACCACGTTTCCATCCATAGTTTCTATATGAGTAAAGTGGTGGTTTCTATATTAGGAGCTATAGGAGGACGAGCTCATTGTAATGTCTGGAATGGAATATGGTATCTATATTTTTTTCCTGATTTAAACTTTATTTAACTAGGCAAGTCAGTTAAGAACACATTCTTATTTACAATGATATGTGTGATGTGTTTGATATGCCTTCCATTTATTCCATTCCAGCCACACAATGAGCCCATCCTCCTATAGCTCCTCCCACCAGTCTCCTCTGGAGTAAAGTCATACCATATAAAAAAAAATAATCATGACAGCTGTGATGGAAACAGGTCGTTTTGGTACAGTTTTATAAATATCGACATATCATTTGTCCGTTCGATAGTGTGGGATATTTTTTGTGTCGGTAAAATTAATTATTTGAGAAATGGTGGTGGAAACGCCTTAACACACTAATATTAATCAAATAACCATCATATCGAAGTGAACTTGGAGTCACGCGATGATATGGTGTGTGGTCCTCCCAATACGACTTGGGAAACCATGCAGTTTATTAGGCTTCAGATGAAACAAGTTATGATAAACTTCACAGGGTGGTGAAAGTGTACAGTGATTTTGATGCTCCTTTCCAATAAATATCGACGGTCTTATTCTGGTGACATGGGGATTGATGCTTGACTGCCGTTTAAAAATGTTTAATTAGTCTCGCTCATATCCATAATAACCTCATCATGTAGACTAGCACAGCCTACCCACATTGTATCTGCAAGTTGTTAGCTAGAGCGCATGTGCCAAGACCCGATTGCACACATTTGCTATTTTAACCCAACAGTTTTTGTGACAAAACTATCGGGCGAGTTGAAATGTGATGGAAACACATTGAACTTTACATTTTTATTCAGTACATGAAAGTCGCCAAATTGAATGGAAACCTAGCTATTGTAACGATGTGCGCTGAGCGTCGGGAAGCAAGTTCATGGAGTGAATACATATAATAAATAAATGAACAAAACAAGAAACACGAACAGCGCACCGACATGAAATAGGAACAATGACTACTGGGGAAGAAACCAAAGGGATTGACATACAGTTGAAGTCGGAAGTTTACATACACTTATGTTGTGTTATTCAACCACCCCACAAATGTCTTGTTAACAAACTATAGTTTTGGCAAGTCGGTTAGGACATCAACTTTGTGCCTGACGCTAGTCATTTTTCCAACAATTGTTTACAGACAGATTATTTCACTTATTGTATTTCTGTATCACAATTGTATCACTGTATCTCAATTCCAGTGGTTCAGAAGTTTATATACAATTAGTTGACTGTGCCTTTAAACAGTTTTAAACAGCTTGGAAAAGCTCTAGAAGCTTCTGATAGGCTAATTGACATCATTTGAGTCACTTGGAGGTGTATCTATGGATGTATTTCAAGGCCTACCTTCAACCTCAGTGCCTCTTTGCTTGACATCATGAGAAAATCAAAAGAAATCAGCCAAGACCTCAGATTTTTTTTTGTAGAACTCCACAAGTGTAATTCATCTTTGGGAGCAATTTCCAAACGCCTGAAGGTACCACGTTCATCTGTACAAACAATAGTACGCAAGTATAAACACCATGGGACCACACAGCCGTCATACCTCTCAGGAAGGAGACGCGTTCGATCTCCTAGAGATGAACATACTTTGATGCGAAAAGTGCAAATCAGTCCCAGAAAAAGAGCAAAGGATCTTGTGAAGATGCTGGAGGAAACAGGTACAAAAGTGTCTAAATCGACAGTAAAATGAGTGTTATATCGACATAACCTGAAAGGCCGCTCAGCAAGGAAGAAGCCACTGCTCCAAAACCGCCATATCCTTTTGGAGAAATGTCCTCTGGTTTGATGAAACAAAAATAGAACTGTTTGGCCATAATGACCATCATGTTTGGAGGAAAAAGGAGGAGGCTTGCAAGCCGAAGAACACCATCCCAACCGTGAAGCACGGAGGTGGCAGCATCATGTTGTGGGGATGCTTTGCTGCAGGAGGGACTGGTGCACTTTACAAAATAGATGGCATAATGAGGAGGGAAAATGATGTGGATATATTGAAGCAACATCTCAAGACATCAGTCAGGAAGTTAAAGCTTGGTCGCAAATGGGTCTTCCAAATGGACAATGACCCCAAGCATACCTCCAAAGTTGTTGCAAAATGGCTTAAGGATAACAAAGTCAAGGTATTGGAATGGCCATCACAAAGCCCTGACCTCAACCAGATAGAAAATGTGTGGGTAGAATTGAAAAAGCGTGTGCGAGCAAGGAGGCCTACAAACCTGACTCAGTTACACCCGCTCTGTCAGCAGGAATGGGCTAAAATTCACCCAACTTATTGTGGGAAGCTTATGGAATGCCACCCAAAAAGTTTGACCCAAGTTAAAACATTTAAAGGCAATGCTACCAAATACCAATTGAGTGTATGTAAACTTCTGACCCACTGGGAATAAAATATTAAATAAATCATTCTCTCTACTATTGTTCTGACATTTCACATTCTTAAAATGAAGTGGTGATCCTAACTGACCTAAAACAGGGAATATTTACTAGGATTAAATGTCAGGAATTTTGAAACTGAGTTTAAATGTATTTGGCTAAGGTGTATGTAAACTTCTGTATATAGGGCAGGTTATCAAGGACGTGATGGAGTCCAGGTGAGTGTCATTATGCACGTAACAATGATGACAGGTGTGCGCCATAACGAGCAGCCTGGTGACCTAGAGGCCGGAGAGGGAGCACACGTGACAGCTATGGATATTGATTACTGCATTGTTGGGCTTGGAGCTTGCAAGAGATGCATTTCACTGAACTTGTGCACGTGACATTAAACATGTTAACTTGAATTCACCTTAGTGGACAACTCAACCAAAATGTAAATCCAAACTAGACGTTGAACTGACGTCTGTGCCCAGTGGGTGGGTAGCTTCTCTTACTTCACAACACAAAAAGCAGGATATAAGCTCACAGCCAAGTACACTTTCTCACATGTGTTTTTTTTATAATCATATCAAAATAGAATTAAGTGGCAATTTTCACAACATTCATTTTTTGATAACTCAAAACAAAACAGACAATAACTAATTACAGTTGAAAGAAGGCATTCTGGAATATGCCACTTTTTCTATATTTGGCTGGTAGTTAGGTTATTTGAAGTGAGCAAACTATACCAGAAAGGTGACCTGCAGTGGCCCACACACAAGCACTGAGCTTCTTTGCTTGACACATCTAACCCATGCTGATTTTATTATCTGAAACTTTTATCAGGGCACTTCTTCTCTTCAAATTGTAGTGTTAGATTGTTCACCAAATAGTTTTACTAAACTTCCCTGTAAAATCCATAGGATACTAATAAACAAAGCTCAAACCCTTTTTTTTTTAGGACAACTTACTGTTAATCGATATTAAATGTCAACATTTTGTAGCAAAGGGGTGTTAAAACTAGGATTACTGTCACACTGTATGATTTCTCCACAATCCCTGCTTTAGCTGGGTCACGATACTGCGGTCTCAGTCTGGGGCGTGTTTGTGTGTGCTGTCACAAACTGACAGAGAGAGTGCATAGTGCATAATTATCTGTGTTAAAAATGACAATGGCGCCTATTCCAGTACCCTTGCTGTGTCTGTCTGCCTTTATTAAATAAAGCAACACACAGACTCAGGATACACAAGGTCTGATTCTCTACTGTTCACTAAGCAGACAAGGACTGGTTAGCAATGAGCATTGTGAATAAGGGACTACCTGACTTATGGATTCATGAGTGTTAGTGATCAAACACATAAATATGATTCTGTTCACATACTTACAATTACTCTAACACTCAAACGGGCATACACACTCAAATTCTACACACGCTTGAGCACAGACATGCACATACACATGCACACCCACATTGACACACAAAGTTATACAACGACACAAAGTCATTACCATAACTTGTCTATCATACAGACAGTGAATGGCAGGCAACAGACAACACCTTTTCCCTTTTCAAAGCTTTTCATTGTAGTTACATTGGGCTCAATTCAATCAGATCCGTGTTCGCGTTAGCCTGTTGTTTTGGCGATTTAGGGCTGTCAAATCCGTAAGTGGCTCCCGGCATTATACCTAAAGTCTCATTAACAGAAATGCTTTGCAGCCTTGTTTACAAGTTGGAACACTGAGTTGTAATCTACACCTTGATTAGGATGATAGAAATCCTAATGTTTAATTCGTTTTTAATTTGAGTGTAATTATTTCCCCATAGACTACACTTTATTTTCTGACTTTGAGCCAATTTGACGGCGCCAATCCTCCTCTAAAACCGCCAAAACATCCGGCTGTCTGCTATCGTCAGATAATGCTTGATCTGATTGAATCTAGACTATGGCCTGTGTGCACAAAGGCTGACAGCTCAAATTATATTGAGACCGGAAGAGGGGTCGATATTTCAACCCCCAAAATGCTTCATATGTAGTAATCCTATTGATAATGAACACAGGAGACCTATGTGATATAAGGAATAAATAATGTTAAAGACAGACATAAAGGTGTAATGCAACCCCTGCATAGCACCTTGCATCTTTAACCACACTCTCCGAAACAAGTGCGGAAGCCTCAGCTGAACATGAGAATGGTAACCTGTGCATTAATTGTTGATGGAGTTCCAGTGTTTCAGATCAAATTAAATACAATTAAATATCTTGATAGAAAATGAGATTCGACATTGACGAGATGTGTAGTTCTATAGCCCTCCCTTAGTGTGGGAATGGAACATATAGAGAAGCTTAAGTACAATGTAGGGATACTGCTCGCATCAGTCAAGACGACCAGTCATTCCAACAGTCCTAGCTCATATTAATGTCATCATTTCTTTCCCATTGTCCCTGTAATATCTGCTCGTCATGGTATTTTCCTGGTCCTCTTCCAGTGTATCCTTTCTAGTCGGAAAAAGAAAATGTATTCTTCCATGTCGGAACCCAGTGAGCAACATTTTTAAAATATGTACTTTTGAAATATATTTTCAATCAAAAACACATATTTTCAGCATCTCCTGCTCATAGAAAAATGGGAGATTTGGACGGACATATAAAAAAAAATGCTCTCTCTCCTCTCGTTGACAAGCGTGATCAGTCCACTTCTTGTGAGTTATAATGAACCCATGCCTCAGAAGAGCATACAAAGAGTTTTTAACCGACTTGCTCTCTACGGACAGGAGTGGTTTTACTACGCCGTTGAAAAGTCATGAGGGAGGTCCAATAGCGCTGTCCAGCAACAGTCCAACATCCTTGTGAATGTTCCAACGTTCTTCCAGTGTTCCAATGATATCTCCCAAAGTCCTAATGTTGTTTGAATGTTCTGTTCCAACGTTCCACTGTTCTTGATCCGACTGGAGGAACATCTTGTTGTTAAAAGGAGATCATTTTTTGACGGATCAGACAAATGTTGATGGATCACCTCAGCCTCGTATGCATTTACATCCCATTCTTCTTGTCCCATATTTCTTTCTGTCCAAGGGTTGTTTTGGGTTCACCAGACAATCATTAGTACTATTAGGGAATACCTCACGGTCACAGGATGCGCAGGTTACTGACACATGAATATAAACTCATAAGAAAGGAATTAGCTGCTCGGTGTCGCCACTGGATTGTCCAGAACAAAGACCGAGCGCCTCACTCCCTGGATGAGAAGGAGAAACAGATATATATTTTTAAATGGTTACATTCTAGACCAGGCTCGTAGTTTTTGTATATGAATATACACTTTTCTTTGGAAAGGATTTGAAAGGATTAGGAAAGTATTTGAAAACTGTGTGTAAATACTTTCCCCCAAAAAGTATTTTAAAGTGTTGGTATTTGAAAGTACTTGGAAAGTATTTGAATGGGTTTGGAAGTATTTATGTTAGAACGGATAGAAACTCTCTTACCTGCAGAGAGATTGTAGGTTCTACATTAGCATTGCTCTCATTGCAGCCTTGCTGATGCGCTTGCGGTTGTTCTTCCTCATTCTCTTCCTAGGTGGGCCGGGCCGAGCAGGTGGCCGGGGACCAGCCAGGTCTGAGGGCGCTCGCGTTGAAGTGGGCGACACTGTGTCTGGGAGAACAAGAATGCAGTTTGGAATACAATTTAAACTGAGAAACATAAGTCCAAAACACATGCTAGCTCACAATGTTCTCTGTCTACCTGTTCTTTGTGTGGTGGTTTGAGTTTGATGATGTTTATGATTAGGCCGAGGGTACTTCTGCTCCTCTTCTTCTTGCTGTTGTTTCTGTTGCTCCCGTCTCAGGTGCAGTCTCACCTTCTCATCGTCCAGTCTCCTGTGGAGTAACAACAGCTCCTTCCTCTCCTCCTCCAGCTTCTCCTGTTCCAGTTGGAGAGCGTGCTGGAGCCTCCTCTCTGAATCGGGGGTCTCATTGTCTTTACGTCTTTGATCGGCTTCCTCAAGGGGAGGGAATCTGCTCTCGGGCCTCTGATTGGTTTCCTCCGTAGGATAGAATCTCTGTTCCATTCTTTGATTGGCTCCCTCTCTGCTTTTGGTTTCTTCTGAGGAGGAGTTGGTCCCATGTCGCTGTTGCTTTGATGTGTTGGTGCGTAGCGAGGGACTCTGTGTTTGTGTGGGTTGTCTATGTGTCTCCTGGTCTCCCCCCTCACTGAGACTCAGACTTCCCTGCTGCCTATCTCCCCTACTGACATTACCCTCAGTGATGTTAAATAGTGTGTCCCCTCGTGTCTCGACCCCGTCTCTCTTCTCGTGGTCAAGTTGTGCCATGTCGATGTCCATTGCGGTTGTAGTGCCGCTGACACCACTACTGTCTCTCCCCTCCTCCATGTCATCGTGATGTCGACGTTCGGTCCACTCCTTAGCTCCCAGCTGGCTGGTGGCGTTAAGTACCCACTGAGGATCCATCTTGTCATGGTCTAGCCCATAGCCCCCTTTCCCCGCCCCTGCGTCTGAGGAGGTGTCCTTGGGGTTCCAGTGCTGGTCCAGCAGGTCTTCCAGCTGGATCCTCTGGTTGTGCTTCAGCTCATCTCTGCGGTGCAGTTCCTCCTTGGATCTGGCCTTGGCTGGATGCCCCTCTCCTTTGTTGTCTTTCTGCTGTCTGCGGGGCGTGGACTTCTTCTTGGGGACGGCCGGGGGGCGAGGGGCGGGCTGGCAGCGACACTCCACATGGTCGTGGACCGAGACGACGGCCTTGGAGTAGTTGGGCCGCTTCTCCACGTACTGGATCTTCATCACCTAGTGAGGAGGAGGTGGAGGAGATTAGCTCCGCGGAAGTGCAGAATTCAAAATGACTAAACCGCTTAAAAAATAAAAAAAACATGTAATGACTAACCTGTTATTTGACCAGGTAGGCCTAAGTTAGCTGTGAATATTCTCTACAGAAACAACCTGGGCAAAAGTTTCAGGGTAGGGGACATGGGTTGAGATGGGGGGTGGTGAATATGTACCTGTAGGTGCCTGGTGTGCGTCAGCACGGGAACACACTGCAGGCTCTTGGTGTTGCAGCAGCCGGAGCATCGCTGTACTTCTACACAGGGAGGCCACAACATGAAGTTGGCGTTGCTGCGGTCCAACATGGCACGGGTCACCTCCATCACCTCTGTCCTCACCTTACATAACGCCTGCTGAGCCGGCTGGGCGTCTGAGACAACAAAGACAAACAGACCATTTAAAACGTTTTTTTTTTTAAAGTCACATATAACTTAAAGGTTTCATAAGATGGGACAGTGTACATTAATCAACATATCAGACACATAATTGTAAATGTGCTGGAGTTAGCCTCAGGCTTAATGTTAAAAGCATACCCTCTACACTGCTCAGTGCCTACAAAACAGCCAGCACATAGGCCTCAAAATGTAGAAAACATTTAGTTTACACTAATTATACTTACACTGTTTATATTACTTATGCTGTTTAAAGAAATCACATGCTATTGAAACAGTGAAACAGTGTATGCATGAGTCTCCATACTGTACTTGCTGCAGGTGAACTATTTGGAGTGTAACTTGGAGTTGCACGTCGTATTTGTGTTTGTTCAGCAAATAACTAATGAATCGGTGACATACTTTAGATGTTTCTTTACCAAAACATGCATTGCGCAACTCAGTTTGGATTAGATACAGCTGTCCAAAACCACCCAAGTCAACATGAGTGACGGAAATATATATTATAGCCTAGTGTCAGAGAAATATGAGGAAGGTGCAAACTCACCCAGACTCCTTGGTAGTCGGTTGCTAGTGTTGTTGGAGTGTTGTCCACTGGGCAAAAAATCTTCCGAAATATCCTCATCTGAGAAAAAAAACAATACACTCCAATATTAGTTTACAGATCGAATCAACTCATTACTTCAATTGTTTATTGTTATGACTTTTACTCCGTGTGTGCGTGTGTGTGCTCGCACGCGTCTGTGTATGGTGCGTTTATGAGAGATTTTGAAGCATTGTTTATGTTTAACTTCCCTGTAATATATGTCTGTGTGGGAATTTGTTTCTGTCATAACCTCATTGTTTGTATGTTTTTGTACCTTGAGACGTTGAATACTTCACTCTTTGTTTCTCTTATCTCGTTGAGTTTGTATATACTGTTTACTGTGTGTGATGTTCGCTATTCAATGATGGGAATCAAATCTGGGCAATATGTGTGTCTATTTAAGAAGTCTTTCTGCCCTCTGTGCCCCTGTGGGTCTGACGGTTTGTCTGTTAGTCAGTCTGTGAGATTCTGTTTGTAGTATTTTACTGTGTGTGATTTTCGCCTGTCCCTGTTGGGAATGAAATCTGGGCATCATGTGACAACGTTTTCATTATTTTTCCCTCAGTCTCTGTTGGTCGGGTTAGTTAGTCTGAGAGAGCCTCCATCTCTTGGCGTGACCAGTGTGTCTGGTTTGCTTGTGATCCTGTACAGCGCAGTTGATAGAGTATTAGGCTTCGGAAACCAGGATGTGGGTTTGAATCCCGGGGCAACCTGTACGTTAAAATATATGCATCTATGACAGTAGGTCTCTTTGTAAGCAAATTCTGCTAAATGGCATAGGCATGTTGATGAGTATCAGTATAGTACAACGTTAGAGATATTTACCTATGGAGTCACTGAGCAGCAGCAGCTGTAGGTCCTCTATGGAAGAGATAGGGTTGCTCCTAACCAGCTCCACCAAACCTGGAGGGAGAGGATCCCCCTGAGAGAAAGAGATAAGACAGGAATAAAATTAGATTCTCCCAAATCTGATATTTTCTCAGCTTCCCAATTTATTGTGTAGATACGGAATCAAAGGGACAACAGCAGTGGTACATGAAAGCTCCCAAGTGGCGCAGCGGTCTAAAGCACTGCATCTAAGTGCTAAAGGCGTCACTACAGACACCCTGGTTTGAATATAGGCTTTATCACAACCGGCCGTGATTGGGAGTCCCATAGTCGTCTGGGTTTGGCCGGTGTAGGCTGTCATTGTAAATAAGAATTTGTTCTTAACTGACTTGCCTAGTTAAATAAGTACTTTTTTTTATTTCAATTTTTTTTTAAAGTAAAAATACTTTAAAGTACTACTTAAGTAATTTGTGGGGGTATCTGTATTTTACTTTACCATTTCTGAAATGATTTACTTTTACTTCACTACATTCCTAAAGAAAATAATGTGTTTTTTACCCCATACATTTTCTCTGGTTAGGGGGTAACCCGACTTACCCCCCCTAATCATAAATTAAACAAGAGGATGAAGGAAATGGCTGCTTGGATTCACAATGGCCACTAAGAGGGGGTGAATGACTATTGGCCTTGTGTCACCTCATCTGCTAATACTTAGGGGTCACAGGAGTCAGGAAGGGTTCAGGAAGTAGTGGGGGATGGAGTGATTGAGAGGAGGAGGAGGAGAGGTGGATCAGAACAGAGAGATGGACATCAGGGGGAATAATGGAGGGGTGAATGAAGAAAGGAGAAGAAGTTGCATCGATGGAGATATTAACTCTTGCTAGCTGGGTCTACTGTTTGACCTATTGGGTTCGAATCCTGGGTCTCCTGCACACCACAAAACTGGGTTAGCCTGTTGAGCTAGTGTCTAGGCATTAATTCAGGGAGCTAACACAAGCCGAACGAGCTCTGTCTGTTGCATTAATTCATTCAGTTTCTTGTGAGAATAAGCCGAAGCCCTTTGGGGAGCGCTTTGAGGAGGAAGAAGCCATCTGTGAACGGCATTCACACACTATTCATGTACATACGATTGACTTTTCCCCATTGTTGTTGGGCATTGCACAAAGTCAAGTCATACCAAAGGAAAATGCCATGAGTTAAATTAACATCTCTATTTATGTAGTGATGCCCCTGAGGAGCCATCCCAGTGATTTCCTCTCCTTGGCCCCAGTCTAAGGCTGAGGCCCTAAAAGCACCTACTTCCTTAATGCACTACTTTTGACCAGAGCCATATGGGCCCTGGTCAAAAGTAGTGCCCTCTAAAGTGAATAGGGTGGCATTTGGGGCGCATTCAAATTGTGCTGGCTGCACACTATGGTCTGGGCCTTTGTTCATAGGGTGGCCACTGTCATGGCGATTTGTGTCTGAGCAGGAAAAATTAAATAAACACTTTACCCCGTGCAACTGCTAAACAAACCTGGCGTAAACAGAAAATCATAACATTTACCCTATAATACCAAAGGAGTCCAGGAGTTACTCTAAATCAAAACTCTAAATCACATGCACGCTCACACACACACACACACACACACACACACACACACACACACACACACACACACACACACACACACACACACACACACACACACAAATAAGCATCTGACTGAGTCACATGTGGAAGTTCTGGAACAGTCAGTGTCTTCTAAAATCTACGGTCATTCTGCTGATCACACAGGCTGAGACAGGCACTTATTTTAGAGCGTTCATACAGTAGATCTCCATCTCTGAACAGAGACAGGCCCAGGTTGCATCTCAACTGGTATCATACATACTGTAGTGCACTAATTTTGACCAGACCCCTATCGGACTTAAGTAGTGCACTAAACAGAGAATACAGTGCCATCTGGGAAAAGCCCTAGTGATGTTTCATGGGAAGTGGGTTGAGCTGAGGAATGCCAGGTACAGGCTATAGGAGTAGAGAGGTAAGGAGTAATGATACATAATTATGGGTCTAGTTTTTCTGCCTGCCAGCATGCAAGTGTATATACACACACACACATACAAATGCACAAACGCATGCACACACACACACATATGGGTGAACATGTGCACACTGCACATTCTCACATGCAATCCCTAAAACCATGCCTATGAGCACATGGTTTATACATATGTTTATAGGAACACACACAAACATATTCAGACATTACATTATACAGCTAGACTCCATTCTGTGGGATATATATAAATGACTGAGCGGTTTCCTTTCTCTCCGGCAAGTGAGTTAGGACACATGAATCTATTTCATTTCCGGGACACACTTGTGGACTTGTTTACGTGCTGCTATGCGGTTAGTTGTTTTTACTTTTTAATAATAGTTTAATATATATATTTTTTCCCTAGCTGGACATTTTTCAATCAACTTTTTCCCCCCGGATGCTTTATCTGGACATGGTTCTATACGACCTCCACCTGCCAAAGCTAAGTAGTAACATTAACATTATGCCTTCTAATTGTAGTCGCTGTGCTCATAATATACAGGATAACTATCGCCTTATGGTGAGGATAGCCGTGCTCCAAGCCCAGCTTCAGACGCAATCGTTAGGCAAGGGTAATTTAAGTGTAGGAAAGGATGAAACAGCATCTGTGCCACCAATAAGTACAGATAGTAGTATAAATCCCCTCACACAGTCCCTGCAGCTGGACAATTATCTCATGGCTTCTGGAGGGAAATGCTGTAGGAATGCTTAACCGGTGTCGCTCATTCAGCCGACAGAAACTTTCAACCGGTTCTCTATTAAGCAACGATCCGGAGTCATAGGCCGAGCCTTCTCTGGTCTCTCCTCCACCTGTTACAGGGTCTGAGACGCCAAAGCATCCCACCATTTAGCTCTGACAAATTGAAAACCCTAGTCATTGGAGACTCCATTATTACCTGCAGTATTAGACTTAAAAATAATCATCTAGTACACTGTTTACCAGGGGGCAGAGCTACCAACGTTAAGGCTAATCTGAAGATGGTGCTGGCTAAGGCTAAAACTGGTGTGTAGAGTGTAGAGAGTATAGGGATATTGTTATTCACGTCGGCACCAACGATGTTAGGATGAAACAGTCAGAGGTCACCAAGAGCAACATAGCTTCAGCGTGTAAATCAGCTAGAAAGATGTGTTGGCATCGAGTAATTGTCTCAGGCCCCCTCCCAGTTAGGGGAAGTGATGCGCTCTACAGCAGTCTCACAACTCAATCGTTGGTTGAAAACGTTTCTGCCCCTCCCAAAATATAGAATTTGTAGATAATTGTCCCTCTTTCTGGGACTCACCCACAAACAGGACCAAGCCTGGCCTGCTGAGGAGTGACGGACTCCATCCTAGCTGGAGGGGTGCTCTCATCTTATCTATGAACATAGAAAGGGCTCTAACTCCTCAAGCTCCACAATGAGAGAGTGCAGGTCAGGCTGTTAGCCAGCCTGCCAGCTTAGTGGAGTCTGCCACTAGCACAGTCAGTGTAGTCAGCTCAGCTATCCCTATTGAGACTGTGTCTGTGCCTCAATCTAGGATGGGCAAAACTAAACATGGCGGTGTTCGCTCTAGCAATCTCACTGGAACAAAGACCTCCTCCATTCCTCTCATTATTGAAAGAGATTGTGATATCTCACATCTCAAAATAGGGCTACTTAATGTTAGATCCCTCACTTCCAAGGCAGTTATAGTCAATGAACTAATCACTGATCATAATCTTGATGTGATTGGCCTGACTGAAACATGGCTTAAGACTGATGAATTTACTGTGTTTAAATGAGGCCTCTCCTCCTGGTTACACTAGTGACCATATCCCCTGCGCATCCCGCAAATGCTGAGGTGTTGCTAACATTTACGATAGTAAATTTCAATTTACAAAAACAAAATTACAGCATTTTTGTCTTTTGAGCTTCTAGTCATGAAATATATGCAGCCCACTCAATCACTTTTTATAGCTACTGTTTCCAGGGTTCCTGGGCCATATACAGCGTTCCGCACTGAGTTCCCTGAATTCTTATCGGACCTTGTAGTCATGGCAGATAACATTTACATTTTTGTTGACTTTAATATTCACGTGGAAAAGTCCACAGACCCACTTCAAAAGGCTTTGGTTTTGTCCAACATGTCTAGAGACCTACTCACTGCCACAGTCATACTCTGGACCTAGTTTTGTTCTGTGGAATAAATATTGTGGATCTTAATGTTGTTCCTCGTAATCCTGGGCTATCAGACCACCATTTTATTACGTTTGCAATCGCAAGAAATAATCTGCTCAGACCCCAAACAAGGATCATTAAAAGCCGTGCTATAAATTCTCAGACAACCCAAAGATTCCTAGATGCCCTTCCAGACTCCCTCCACCTACCGAAGGACGTCAGAGTATAAAAATCGGTTAACCACCTGACTGAGGAACTAAATTTAACCTTGCGTAATACCCTAGATGCAGTCGCACTCCTAAAAACAAAAAACATTTGTCATAAGAAACTAGCTCCCTGGTATACAGAAAATACCCGAGCCCTGAAGCAAGCTTCCAGAAAATTGGAAGGGAAATGGCGCTACAACAAACTGGAAGTCTTCCGATAGCTTGGAAAGAGAGTACCGTGCAGTATCAAAAAAGAGCCTTCACTGCTGCTCAATCATCCTATTTTTCCAACTTAATTGAGGAGAATAATAACAATCCAAAATGTATTTTTGATACTGTTGTAAAGCTAACTAAAAAGCAGCATTCCCCAAGAGAGGATGGCTTTCACTTCAGCAGTGATTCAATTCATGAACTTCTTTGACAAAAATATCATGATCATTAGAAAGCAAATTACGGACTCCTCTTTAAATTTGCGTATTTCTCCAACGCTCAGTTGTCCTGAGTCTGCACAACACTGCCAGGACCTAGGAACAAGACACTCAAGTTTTTTAATATTATATCTCTTGACACATTGATGAAAATAGTCATGGCCTCAAATCCTGCATACTGGACCCTATTCCAACTAAACTACTGAAAGAGCTGCTTCCTGTGCTTGGTCCTCCTATGTTGAACATAATAAACGGCTCTCTATCCACCGGATGTGTACCAAACTCACAAAAAGTGGTAGTAATAAAGCCTCTCTTGAAAAAGCCAAACCTTGAACCAGAAAAATATAAAAAACTATCGGCCTACATCGAATCTCCCATTCCTCTCAATTTAAAAAAAAAAGCTGTTGTGCAGCAAGTCACTGCCTTCCTGAAGACAAACAATGTTTACGGAATGCTTCAGTCTGGTTTTAGACCCCATCATAGCACTGAGACTGCATTCGTGAAGGTGGTAAATTACCTTTTAATGGTGTCAGATCAAGGCCATGCATCTGTCCTCATGCTCCTAGACCTTAGTGCTGCTTTTGATACCATTGATCACCACATTGTTTTGGAGAGATTGGAAACCCAAATTGGTCAACACGGACAAGTTCTGGCTTGGTTTAGATCTTATCTGTCGGAAAGATATCAGTTTGTCTCTGTGGATGGTTTGTCCTCTGACAAATCAACTGTAAATGTTGGTGTTCCTCAAGGTTCCGTTTTAGGACCACTATTGTTTTCACTATATATTTTACCTCTTGGTGATGACATTTGGAAACATAATGTTAACTTTCACTGCTCTGCAGACAATACACAGCTGTACATTTTGATGAAACATGGTGAAGCCCCAAAATTGCCCTCCCTGGAAGCCTGTGTTTCAGACATAAGGAAGTGGATGGCGGCAAATGTTTTACTTTTAAACTCAGACAAAACAGAGATGCTAGTTCTAAGTCCCAAGAAACAAAGAGATCTTCTGTTGGATCTGACAATTAATAATATTACCGGGGCTGAGTCTCAAATGAAACGGTGAAGGACCTCTGCGTTACTCTGGACGCTGATCTCTCTTTTGACGAACATATCAAGACATATCTGAACATATCCATCTATGTAACATTGCAAAAATCTGAAACTTTCAGTCCAAAAATTATGCAGAAAAATTAATCCATGCTTTTGTCACTTCTAGATTAGACTACTGCAATGCTCTACTTTCCGGCTACATGGATGAAGCACTAAATAACCTTCAGTTAGTGCTTAACACGGCTGCTAGAATCTTGACTAGAATCCAAAAATGTGATTATATTACTCCAGTGCTAGTCGCTCTACACTGGCTTCCTGTTAAGGCTAGGGCTGATTTCAAGATTTTACTGCTAACCTACAAAGCCTTACATGGGCTTGCTCCTACCTATCTTTCCGATTTGGTCCTGCCATACATACCTACATGTACGCTGCAGTCACAAGATGCAGGCGTCCTTACTGTCCCTAGAATTTCTGAGCAAGAGGATAAATAACAATATGGGGATGAGGTAGTTGGGTGTGCTATTTACAGATTGGCTGTATACAGGTACAAGCTGCTCTGACAGCTGATGCTTAAAGTTAGAGGGAGATATAAGACTCCAGTTTCAGTGATTTTTGCAATTCGTTCCAGTCATTGGCAGCAGAGAACTGTAAGGAAAGGCGGCCAAAGGAAGTGTTGGCTTTGGGGATGACCAGTGAAATATACCTGCTGGAGCGCGTGCTACGGGTGGGTGTTGCTATGCTGACCATTGAGCTGAGATAGGCGGGGCTTTACCTAGCAAAGACTTATAGATGACCTGGAGCCAGTGGGTTTGGCGACGAATATGTAATGAGAGCCAGCCAACGAGAGCACACTGGTCGCAGTGGTGGGTAGTAACCCACTTGAGTGGTGGATGGTAACCCACTCAACCCACTTGAGTGTCCGGGTTGGCGCCCCCCTTGAATTTGTGCCGTGGGGGAGATCTTTGTGGGTTATACTATCCCTTGTCTCAGGGTAGTAAGTTGGTGGTTTGAAGATATCCCTCTAGTGGTGTGGGGTGTGGCGGCTGTGCTTTGGCAAAGTGGGTGGGTTATATCCTGTCTGGTTGGCCCTGTCCGGGTGTATTTTCGGACGGGGCCACAGTGTCTCCCGAGCCCTCCTGTCTCAGCCTCCAGTATTTATGCTGCAATAGTTCGTGTTGGGTGGCTAAGATCAGTCTGTTATATCTGGAGTTATATCCGGTGTCCTGTGTGAATTCTTCTCTCTTCTCTCAGAGGACAGTGCCTCAGGACTACCTGGCCTGATGACTTCTTGCTGTCCACAGTCCACCTGCTGCTGCTCCTGTTTCAACTGTTCTGCCTGCGACTATGGAACCCTGACCTGTTCACCGGACTTGCTACTATGTCCCGGGCCTGCTGTTTTCGACTCTCTCTCTCTCTCTACCGCACCTGCTGTCTCTAACTCTGAATGATCGGTTATGAAAAGCCAACAGACATTTACTCCTGAAGTGCTGACCTGTTGCACCCTCTACAACCACTGTGAGTATTATTATTTGACCCTGCTGGTCATCTATGAACATTTGAACATCTTGGCGATGTGCTGTAATCTCCACCCAGCACAGCCAGAAGAGGACTGGCCACCCCTCAGAGCCTGGTTCCTCTCTAGGTTTCTTCCTAGGTTCCTACCTTTCTAGGGAGTTTTTCCTAGCCACCGTGCTTCTACATCTGCATTGCTTGCTGTTTGGGGTTTTAGCCTGGGTTTCTGTATATCACTTTGTGACATTGGCTGATGTAAAAAGGGCTTCATAAATACATTTGATTGATATAGATGATTGAGGGAATTCCCTGATGGTATACCTCAAAGACACCTCATATGATAACTAGCTATAGGCATGAACACTAATACACCACTGGATGGGAGGATGTATAGATGACAGAGAACTACTTCAACTATACGTAACAATACCTTCTAATCAATCCTTACTGACACCTCCAACAACCTGTCCTCTGGGCAATTCATATGATTTGGGATGTTTTTTTTGCGTCCCTCCGAGGCTGCCTCCAAAAGCCTAGTCTTTGACATGACAAATGTGGTGGACACCACACACCACTGGCAGCTCTGGGAAAAAGACACACTAGAGGAAGTCATAGATATGATAGCATGAAAGCAACTGAATTGCATTCAAGGAAACCCAGCAAAGCATTCATTTCCCATAACTGAAGACTGTGTGTGTATATTGTCATAGTCAGAGCTTCGTTTCACTACAGTCCCTTCCCACAGCCACTACTGCCAATTCCTGTGAATGTCCCAAAGATGGTCCAATGTAGCTCAGCTGGTAGAGTATAGTGCTTGCAATGCCAGGATAGTTGGTTAAATTCTTGGGACCAGTAGTATATCAAATGTATGCACGCATGACTGTAAATTGTTTTGGATAAAGGTGATCCACAAAATGGCATATATACTGAGTGTACAAAACATTAAGAACACCTTCCTAACATTGAGTTGCACCCCCTCACCCCCTCTCGTCTTTTGCTCTCAGAACAGCCTCAATTCGGTGGGACATGGACTCTACAATGTGTTGAAAGCGTTCCACGGGGATAATGGCCCATGTTGACTCCAATGCTTCCCACAGTTGTGAAGTTGGCTGGATGTCCTTGGGTGGGGGACCATTATTGATACACACTCTAAACTTGTGAAAAACTCAGCAGAGTTGCAGTTCTTGACACAAACCAGTGCTCCAGGCACCTACTAACATACCCCGTTCAAAGGCACTTACATATTTTGTATTGTCCATTCATCCTCTGAATGGCACATATATACAATCCAGGTCACAATTGTCTCAAGGCTTAAAAATCCTCCTTTAACCTGTTTCCTCCCCTTCATCGATACTGATTGAAATCGATTTAACAAAGTGACATCAATAAGGCATTATAGCTTTCACCTGGATTTGCCTGGTCAGTCTATGTAATGGAAAGAGCAGGTGTCCTTAGTGTTTTGTACACTCAGTGTATATTATTATATTAAAGTTATGGCCTTTTTGGCCTCTTCTCAAGCCTATCAAAATGAGACCCTCATACTTTAATTATATCGCCTCTCTTAAAGATAACCATAAGGGGACAGGACTCACCATGGTATAATTCACCATGCACTTGACATGTGTAATATGCAGGATGTATCCTGGGAAAGGAACTTGTAGGATACTTGCTGTGTATGCCACGATACAAAGTACATAGAATCGACTCTAGCAGTCAAGACGAAGCCCCTCTCTCCTTGAGTTAAATTTTTTTTTCCTATTCTTTTTAATGACTCAAGACAATAGTCAGCCATAGCATGATTAGAATGATTTATAGTTGTGTTGCTGTGACAAGCGCTCATCCTATTGCTAGCCTGTCGAATATCCTGTGGACACACACACACAAACACACACATTTGGTCTTGCTTAGCTCCCAGGCATACTTCAGGATGGGTCTGGTGAGATTTTACATGGCCTCCACCTTCCACTCATATGATGTTTATCGACAGGTTTATGAGTTTAGACATCTGGAGAGGGGCCCATGTTGATCATGAGCATGTGGACAAGCGTTGGGGAGTTATGGGGCCCAACGAATGAGCGCATCATCAGAGCATGTGCCCCAAGCGTACCACAGAAAATGCAGGTTAATGGAGAAAGATTGTTATTTTCACTTTGGGATTCTGGATGATAAGAAGTTTATGTTCTGTAGATGGGTCTGCCATGTGCTGTAACTGTTCTATGGTTACCTTGCCAAGCAGGGCCCAATCGGATGTCCTCGCCATGAGGCCCTCACAGCCTGAAGTGAAACTCAGGACCGTTTCAAACTATATTTTATATAGAAGCATTAAAGCCATGAGATGAGCTGGCATAAGGTGTGGTTTAGATGATGAGCAGTTTAACTTACAAGAAGCACCTTAATTGCTATATACTTCATAATTACTCAATAATTACAAGTGCACATGTGGTTGTAGGCCACAGCCATACACTAAGTGGAGGGGTGAGGGGCCTGGTTCACATTTATTTTGTACAAAACAATATTGAATGTAACACTTTGGTGCCTTTTGTTTAGAGAGCACACAAGCCCCAGTGCAAACGTTGTTAAAATTCAATGATCCTGAAATTCAACAATGTTCAATAATTGGGCCCTGGTATCAAATATGCTCAATAATGGTCCCTAATGTTAACATTCACAGTGAAATGAAACAAAGAAAATGAACTAAACAGAAAAACATATATTTGGCAACGAACCGTTGAATGGGCAATTAGACCTACATTTTTTATTAATTGACTTCGTCACATACCTCTGCGCTGCCCGTCCGCAGACATGTCGCAAACAACGCGAGCAGCTGAACCCAAACCCACGAGCTCATCTTGCTGCCCAGGCTGGATTCTCCGCGATAGACCAAGCATTTATGGAAACAGCACGAGTCTCTCCCTCAGCACTTAAGCGCAGGGACAGCGGCTCGCTCTGTGGAATTGGAACTCCTGGCGTTGCGAGCAGACGGACACCCACGCTTGTCTCAGCAAAGTATATCCAGTCAATTAGCAATTGTTGCCTACTCAATTATACGCTTCCCACTTAGAACGTCCACTGAGCTCGAAATTCCACTGTCAGGGGACTAGGGGAGTAAGGCGACTTTTTTAAAGATGATTTGGTCCATCTTGAATTGATGTATTAAATCCCCAAGGAACTTTTTTTGTGGTGTGTTCCAAACACAATCTCCTGCGGTCGGGATGATAGTCTCAGATAGTTTGGTATCACACAATTCGAGTCAGTAAAAGTCCTAGTGTGGAATTAAAACATCAAATGTTATAGCCGATGGCTTTAAAATAAACTTCAAACATTATCCTAAAAAAATAATCAATGTAATGAGGAAAAACATCTTCTGACCAATTTAAATGACTTGCATACATAAAACAAAGCTTCCAAACAATATTATAGACTAGATCAGTCAAATGTTATTTACACATTAGTATAGGCTAATGCTGCATCAACACTTTTCAAGTTGATTAAAATCCCTTTTTATGTTCCTTTTCCACGCGTTGTAGCCTTTCATGAGGTTATTCTCTCCTTATAACGCACGGTGCGCTTCTTAGCGCAGCACAAGTGTGGTAGCATACAATGAGAGTTTGCTGTCCGCTCCTTCGTCACAGGCTTATCAATAGCCAAAGCTCTCTGTGGCGCGGTGCGCGTCAGCCCTGTTCCCTCCTGATTACGCCGCTACCGCATGGGACAGGAGAGCTGATTTCCTAGAGTTTGTACAGTATCTCTCCCGCCCCCTGAAGGCAGGGCCTATATAAAAAGGACTGACTGGGCTACTGCGTCTTGACGGAAAGGTCTTAAAGGAGAAGTCTGGTATGAGTTATTGCAAGAGGTTATGTCTGCAATCATGTGTTAAAAGCTGCAATATGTATTTTTTTGGGGCAACCCAACCAAATTCACACAGAAATGTGTGTTATAGATCTGTCATTCTCATTGAAAGCAAGTTTAAGACGCAGTAGATATGTTCTACATGCCCCATTTCTAAGCTTTCCGTTCTTAAGTTTCGTTTTTGCATCTTTTACTTTCGGTTTTGTACACCAGCTTCAAACAGCTGAAAATATAATATTTTTGGTTATGGAAAATATGTTTCACAGCGGTTTAGATGGTACAAAGATTCTCTACACTACTCTACACTTGCTTGTTTGTCAAATAAACTGAAATTAGGTGAACTATTAGAATTTTAGCAACCAGGAAATGGCGATTTCAGCATACTTTTAATAGCCTATTAGCACAGATGTTTGTAAGTACTGTAAAACAAATCCTGTTAATGTCATGGTTAATTACTGTATAATCAGCAGTAACATACTTATAAACTGAATATAGTATATTACCATAAATTACATTGCAGTGTGGGAAAAATGTATACTTCGGGGAAATATTTTGTGTATTTTGGAATATTAATGTAAAAAATGCTGCATAACATACAGTAGCAGTTCACTTACTGTATTTGTGAATATTCAAATAAATAGGCCAGACTTAAAGCATACAGGCAACAAAATCAAAGCAAATCCTCTGAAGCAAGAGAGAACGTTTTTTCTAATTATTATTATAAATGCAATATTTATTCTTAAGTTAATCGGTACAACTCTGGCAGACTAAATATCCTGAAGCTTCTGCACATGTGCAGATCATGTTCTGCACATGTGTATGTTCTCTACTTTATGCGGTGAGAACAGGCTACTCAGGCGAATGGTGCTTGTTTAATAAAGTTAGATCAAAGCTGAATCCATGTCTGCACGATCACATAATGATAGTATTCTACATAACAGAACTGAATGTAATAGCACAGTATAACTTTGCTGTAAGACAAAAACACCACCTCATTCAAAAGATGTGAAAGATAATTCTTCAAGTTTTACCATGAAACATCCATGCAGAATCTGCATACCAATCAGTTGATCTCTATCAGTTTCATGGGGATATGAACTTAGAACTTCTTGAGTTATACACTGTTGTTTCAAAGTAGCCTACAATGTTGTTTGGAATCATGTACTGTACCGTGGGTGAATTTTAGAGCCGGTGGTGATAACAAACTGCAGTGGTGGAAAAATTACCCAATTGTCATACTTGAGTAAAAGTAAAGATACCTTTAACAGAAAATGACTCAAGTAAAAGTGAAAGTCACCCAGTAAAATGCTACTTGAATATTTGATTTTAAATATACTTAGGTATAAAAAATATATATTAGACAAACCAGATGCATGATTTTCTTGTTTTTTAAATGAACGGATAGTCAGAGGCACACTCCAACACTGACATCATTTACAAATTAAGCATTTGTGTTTAGTGAGTCTGCCAAATCAGAGGCAGTAGGGATGAGCAGGGATGTTCTCTTGATAAGTGCATGCATTTGACAATTTTCCTGTCCAGCTAAGCATTCAAAATGTAACAAGTACTTTTGGGTGTCAGGGAAAGTGTAAAGAGTAAAAAGTACATTATTTTCTTTATGAATGTATTAAAGTAAAAGTAATCAAAAATATAAATAGTAAAGTAAAGTACAGATACCCCAAAAAACTACTTAAGAAGTACTCTAAAGTATTTTTACTTAAGTACTTTACACCACTGACACTGTAGCATAGCCTACTTTTGGCGACATGAAAGAAAATTGCGGTGGTGTTTTTGTCTTACAGTAACGTTATACTATGCTATTATATTTGGTTATGTTATGTATAATACTATCATTATGTGACCTTGCATACATTGATTCAACTTTGGTCTAACTTCATTAAATGAGCACCATTCATCTGAGTAGCCTGTTCTCCACGGGTAAAAGTTTTCCTCAAGGATTTTCATGTGCCTAACTCTTTTCCGTTCATTTTTATCCTAAAATCCTCCCTAGACCTTGTCGATGACAAGCATATCCACAACATGATGCAGCATCCAATATGCTTGAAAATATGAAGAGTGGTACTCAGGGATGTGTTGCCTTTGCCCAAACATAACGCTTTGTATTCAGGACATAAAGTTAAGTTCTTTGCCACATTTTTTGCAGGTCTACTTTAGTGCTTTATTTAAACAGGATGCATGTTTTGGAATATTTTTATTCTGTACAGGATTCCTTCTTTTCACTCTGTCATTTCAGTTCATATTGTGGAGTAACTACAATGTTGTTGATACATCCTCAGTTTTATCCTGTCACAGAGTAGTAAAGTCACCATTGCCCTCATGATGAAATCCCCGAGCAGTGTCCTTCCTCTCAGGCAACTGAGTTAGGAAGGACGCCTGTATCTTTGTAGTGACTGGGTGTATTGATTCACAATCCAAAGTGTAATTAAAAACTTTTACCATGCTCAAAGGGATATTCAATGTCTGCTTTTTATTTTATTTTTACCCATCTACCAATAGGTGCCATTCTTTGTGAGCCATTGGAAAACCTCCCTGGTCTTTGTGGTTGAATCTGTGTTTGAAATTCACTGCTTGACTGAGGGACATTACAGATAATTGTATGTGTGGGGTACAGAGATGAGGTAGTCATTCAAAAATAATGTTAAACACTATTATGGCATACAGAGTGAGTCCATGCAACTTATTATGTGACTTGTTAAGTACATTTTTACTCCTGAACTTATTTAGGCTTGCTATAACAAAGGGGTTGAATACTCAAGACATTTCATCCTTTCATTTTTAAATAATTTGTAAAAAATGTCTAAAAACACAACTCCATTTTGACATTATGGGCTATATTATGGGGTGTCTCAGATATGATAACCTTTCCTTACAGTATCTGCTCATGTTTATGGAACATTTCTGGGCAATACTGCCTGTGACTCAGCAAACGTAGACTCACTTAGACTTAAACCCCAAAATAGCGAGCCAACATTATGGACTGGATGCAATGCTTACAAGTTGATTCGATTTGTTGATACATCTCTATTATTGCAAATTAAAACATGTGTCACTTGTTTTATAGTTTTCGTTATACTGTAGAAAGGGAAAGCGGAAAAAAGAGGAGAGAAAAAGAAAAGGGAGAAAAGAGAGAGGAAGAAGTCACAGCCAAAAGAACTAGATCACAGAGTGAGCTTCAGCAACGGGGTTGAGAAACACCACATCACTTGTTAGCAGATAAGTATGTCATAAATATAATGGGAAAATAATACAGTGCTTTGCTGTAAATTGCCAGGGACAAAACCACATTGCGGTCAGGGAGGAAATGTTCATTGCTCAAAGACAGAGATGTGACTGTGTTTGGCATTTTGCGCTGAGGCTCATAGAAGCTGTGTGTGGGTGTTAGAGGAATCAGTCCCGATTGAAAAACTGTTCAGTGAAACATTGTGGTTTTAAAGAGAGGGCCAGAGGTGAAGTTTGGATGAGCTAGTTTGGATGAGCTAAACTGTGTCAAGGCTGAACTCTATTCCCTGTCCAGCCTCTTTCAGGCTCTCTGCCTTTATGGACATTTGCTCTCGTATCACATCGTGATCATTGTCCTTAAACATGAGCCCAGGACAAACTTATATGAGCTTTATAATTATGTTATATTTAAATTCAGTTTTATACAGTATGTAGGGAGTCACCTTATACTTCCTCAGAAAGAAAGCATGCCAAACTCCAGACAGCACCACACTCCATACTTACAATGAAAACACACTCCATAATATGTGGTGCCTGCAGTTATGGCCAAGTTCTCCATTTGCTTTGGAGGTTGCGTTGAAAGAATATAGACTAGTTCCATAGTCTCTGCTGACCACACATGACCACCAGTAGGGCTGCTGCCGGAAGGTGCCTAATTAAAGCCTGATGAATAATATGATGCCATTGTTTCTGTTCTGCCTGCAATCGATGGAGGAAACTGAGCTGTTGAGCTATATATATATGTATATGTACATAACGTTCACACATTTATCCAAGGCCACGAGCTGTATGGCATATCCATTATGAGTCAAGTCACTGGTGGAAGTATTAGTCATGATAATGACGGAACGAACAAAAGACAAAGAGAGAGAGAGATAAAGAGAAAGGACGAGTGCGTTAGAGAGAGCGAGTGAGGGAGAGAGAGAAAGAAGAGTGTAAAATAGAGAGAGAAATAAGAGAGACAAGATAACCACGATAGTCATTTAATTACTGAACCGTATCATACAGTAACAGCTGTAACATCTGTTAACATCTGTTTGTGTAGACCATCTCGTCTGAGAGGGAGGACATCATCCTTTGACCCTCAAAAGTCTCCGTCGGGGAAGAAGTAGTATTTGGGTTCTAGTGGGGGGTCAGAGTAGAGGTTTAAGAGGGGAATGGGGGGACTGAAGTGGAATACGAGTCGAGGCCTATGTTAGGGCTGGAGGTAAGAACAACACCAAAGGTTAATGGACCATAATTAGGAAGGAGGACTGACCTTAACTCAACTCTGAACTGGCCCAAGGCTCCACTGCCAACAACAATCTACACCAACCTCCCCGCTTTTAATGCTTAGCAACATTCATATTTATGTTGATATTAAGGACATTTATATTGAGGCGTTTTAATACAGTGTGCTAGCTATTTAACCACTCTAGCCACGATGGGAAAAAGGGAATTAAAGTAAATACCAAGAGCAATGAAAGGTTAGCCCGGGAACCCTTGACCCCCTTTGGATCTCGGAAAAAGCCCTCAAATATTTTAGCGAGTGCTGTCATTTCTCAATGGCCGATAAAGCTCTCTCTGTTTGGAGGAAATGGGATCTAGACAAGGCCAGTGAGTGTGAGTGTGCGAAGGTGTTCAACATTGCAGATTTAATGTAGCTGAATGCTGTTCATTTATCTGCTGTGTATAAAACTATCCCTCTGATAAAACGATCCATCGTTGTGTGTATGCGTGCATGAAACGTCCACCTTTCTGTTTTATGTCATGTATGTTACGTATCTGTATGTGGCAAGAGGTATAAGAATGTACGATACGTGTATGTTGGTATGAACGTGTGTGTGTGTGTTTTGTAGGAATATGTGTGTCCATGCTCCATACAGTATGAATGTGATGTGGTTATTAAGTTGTCACTTCTGTGGAGGATGATTTATGCCTCTCTCTCCCCTTCATGGTTTGATGTGAGTTGTTATGGTCCCAGGTGTCTCTGTGACGCGGGCAGATGTAGGATCCTCTGTTTGATCTGAGTGCTGGTCTTGTCTGTGGGGAAATCCCTCTCTCATCAGATGCATATTATACTGTACCTGCTCCTCCATTTCCATGTCTATCCCTCCCTGGAAACCAAATACAGGCACACACTCCACTCAAGCTGCAAGATGAGAGGCTATAGCTTAAGATTTGTCTCATCAGGATTGTACAGTATGATTATTTTCTGTATTGCCAGCATTGCAGCCATCTACTAAGTATTCTACTAAACCCTGGCCTACATGTACTCCCCCTCATCTACAATGTTCCCCCCTTGAGAGATGAAAGATATACAGTGGGGCAAAAAAGTATTTAGTCAGCCACCAATTGTGCAAGTTCTCCCACTTACAAAGATGAGAGAGGCCTGTAATTTTCATCATAGGTACACTTCAACTATGACAGACAAAATGAGAAAAAAATCCAGAAAATCACATTGTAGGATTTTTAATGAATTTATTTGCAAATTATGGTGTAAAATAAGTATTTGGTCACTTACAAACAAGCAAGATTTCTGGCTCTCACAGACCTGTAACTTCTTCTTTAAGAGGCTCCTCTGTCCTCCACTCGTTACCTGTATTAATGGCACCTGTTTGAACTTGTTATCAGTATAAAAGACACCTGTCCATAACCTCAAACAGTCACACTCCAAACTCCACTATGGCCAAGACCAAAGAGCTGTCAAAGGACACCAGAAACAAAATTGTAGACCTGCACCAGGCTGGGAAGACTGAATCTGCAATAGGTAAGCAGCTTGGTTTTAAGAAATCAACTGTGGGAGCAATTATTAGGAAATGGAAGACATACAAGACCACTGATAATCTCCCTCGATCTGGGGCTCCACGCAAGATCTCACCCCGTGGGGTCAAAATGATCACAAGAACGGTGAGCAAAAATCCCAGAACCACACGGAGGGAGTTGAAAGTCCGTGTTGCCCAGCAACAGCTCCAGCACCACTGCTCTAGAAGAGATCTGCATGGAGGAATGGGCCAAAATACCAGCAACAGTGTGTGAAAACCTTGTGAAGACTTACAGAAAACATTTGACCTCTGTTATATACCCTTTGTTGGCAATGACAAAGTATTGAGATAAACTTTTGTTATTGACCAAATACTTATTTTCCACCATAATTTGCAAATAAATAAATAAAAAATCCTACAATGTGATTTTCTGGATTTTTTTCTCTCATTTTGTCTGTCATAGTTGAAGTGTACCTATGATGAAAATTACAGGCCTCGCTCATCTTTTTAAGTGGGAGAACTTGCACAGTTGGTGGCTGACTAAATACTTTTTTACCCCACTGTACCTTTCCACATTGCAAATTATCCAGTGTTAAATCAAAACTGAGTGTTAAATTTAACACTGATCCAGTGTCTATACAGGTCCACACTTTTTATTATTAAATTAACACACTGCTTAGTGTATAGCCTAATTTTAATATTTCCCAGAGTGCCTGGCCTTTTGAGTGAACTGTAGATTTAACACCATGACTGTATTTGTTAGTGACAAAGACAATGTTTTCATTTGCAGGCCTGTGTCCACCAATTGAGATCCTAAGTGAATATGTTATCATTAAAAGTGTATTATTTAAAACAATAAAACACATATTTAATTAGGCCTTATTTTGAGGGCCTAGTTTTACCCAAATACAGTTGCCTGAAACTCATGGTTTATAGGCAATATCAGGCCTGCAACATTTGGAATTTGTATTCACCCACAACCTGCATTCAGAATGACTGAATATATGAGACTACCTAAAGCATTTAAAAATAAGTCCAAGTAACAGATTGGATTAGTTTAGAAAAATGTATGTTATTTATATTTGAGTAGTATACGATTAATTAATCGATCAATGTGCATGCAAAAACATAGATACGGGAACAAACAATTCTAAAAATCAAACTGCAATGCTGGGAAATAATAGCACTTGTTATTAACAGTTAAAAAAACAAACACATTAGTGTTAATTTAACACATTCAGAATTCATTTAACACCCGAATCAACACTAGAAATGCTGCACTGAGCTCAGATGAATATAAAGGACAGGGTGTGAAGGCTGTGGCACTGTTCACAAATTGGAGCCTATTTTCGATGTTGGTGTAAAAAATGAAGCAGTTCACTGACACAAGTATCAGCAGCACCTGACCCCTTCAATATATTCAGAAATGTGGACTACAATGCCACTTTGGGATAACGCCTTGTTCCATGTGTTATCTATATCCACATGGAAAACTTGTTCATATCTTGTTTATTCCATGCCTATTCCAGGCCATATCATTCATTTTGGGGCTCCCGAGTGGCACAGCAGTCTCAGGCACTTCATCTCAGTGCTAGAGGTGTCACTACAGACCCTGGTTCGATTCCAGGCTATGACCACCGGCCTTGATTGGGAGTCCCATAGGGCGGCGCACAATTGGCCCAGCATCGCCCGGGTTAGGGTTTGGCCGGGTTAAGCCGTCATTGTAAATAAGAATTTGTTCTTAACTGACTTGCCTAGTTAAATAAAGGTTAGATAAAGCATTTAAAAATCGATTCTAGGTGATATCTGGCCTATTCCATGCTTATGCTGTTCCATCTTGCCCTCTCGACCAGTCCAGCTCCAACTGACAGAATGTCTCAGTAGGGAGCCTTGTGGACCTCCACAGACGGATCCTCCATTAGTTTTGGGGCTAGGTTTACCACAGCACGTGCCTAGCCTGCTGATAACAGAGTATCAAATACACCAAATGGAAGGCGGGGATTCATTAGCTCAACCTTTTATGTTAGCACCACCATTACCGTTCACATGGCTCAGGTTCCCTCGCTGGATGGAGGAATGTGGCTATCTTGATAAAAACGAGAATAAACAATTATTCGGCTAGAATCCCCGGCTGAGACAAAACCAATTCTTATGTGGATGTGTTTTCTGTACACGTTGAGAGAAGATGGGCAGGTTGTCAATTGAGCCCAAGCCAAAGCCTTATTTGCATCCAAGTAGAAATATTCCAAGTCTAGAGCTCTTTAGGATAGTGCACAGATTACTTTGGCAGGCAATAGTTTGCGTCTCGCCCCAGGTGAGTTAACTACTGCTATAGACGAATGTGGTCTACATGCATGATTCTTATGAAACAGACAAAATGCTCATATGATTAAGTATTACTGCACAGCAGCAGTAGGCAGCCAACAGCAGAACTACAGTTCCTTCATAAAGAATTCATAGCCCTTGATTTACTCCACATTTTGTTGTGTTACAGCCTAAATTCAAAATGGATTAACTGGATTTTTTTTGTCTTACCCATCTACACACGATACCCCATAATGACAATGTGAAAACATGTTTTTAGACATTTTTGCAAATGTCATGAAAATGAAATACAGAAATACAGTGCATCCGGAAAGTATTCAGATCCCTGGACTTTTTCCACATTATTTAATCAATTGATTAAATAAAAATGTTTCCTACACACACTGACAAAGCTCTAGAGTTCCTTTGTGGAGATGGGAGATCCTTCCAGAAGGACAAACATCTCTGCAGCACTCCACCAATCAGGCCTTTATGGTAGAGTGGCCAGACAGACAGAAGCCACTCCTCAGTAAAAGGCACAGCCTGCTTGGAGTTTGCCAAAAGGCACCTAAAGACTCTCAGAAACAAGATCCTCTGGTCTGATGAAACCAACTCTTTGGCCTGAATGCGAAGCGTCACGTCTGGAGGAAACCTGGCACCATCCCTTCGGTGAAGCATGGTGCTGGCAGCATCATGCTGTGGGGATGTTTTTCAGCGGCAGGGACTGAAAGACTAGTCAGGATTGAGGATGATGATGATGATCGGAGCAAAATACAAAGAGATCCTTAATGAAAACCTGCTCCGGAGCGCTCAGAACTGGGTCAAAGGTTCACATTCCAACAGGACAATTTTGTATTTAACCTTTATTTAACTAGGCAAATCAGTTAAGAACAAATTCTTATTTTCAATGACAGCCTAGGAACAGAGGGTTAACTGCTTTGTTCAGGGGCAGAGCAACAGATTTTTACCTTGTCAGCTCAGGGATTCGATCTTGCTACCTTCTGGTTACTAGTCCAACGCTCTAACCACTAGGCTACCTGCCGCCCCTACAATGATCCTAAGCACACAGCCAGACAACGCAGGAGAAACTCCCCAAATACAGGTGTGCCCACTTGTACCGTCATACCCAAGAAGACTCAAGGCTGTAATCGCTGTCAAAGGTGCTTCAACAAAGTACTGAGTAAAGGGTCTGAATACCTATGTACTAGTGATATTTCAGTTTTTTATAAATTTGCAAAAAATTCAAAAAAACTGTTTTTGCTTTGTTATTATGGGGTAATGTGTAGATTGATGAGGGAAAAAACGATTTAATCAATTTTAGAATAAGGCTGTAACGTAACAAAATGTGGAAACGTTAAAGGGGTCTGAATGCTTTCCGAATGCACTGTATCCAATTTACATAAGTATTCACACCACTGAGTCAATACATGTTAGCATCACTTTTGGCAGTGATTACTGCTGTGTGTCATTCTAGGTAAGTCTCTAAGAGCATTGCACACCTGGATTGTGCAATATTTGCACATTATTCTTTAAAAAAGTCTTCAAGCTCTGTCAAGTTGGTTGTTGATCATTGCTAGACAGCCATTTTCAGGTCTTGTATTTTAGGTTATTGTCCTGCAGAAAGGGGAATTTGTCTCCCAGTGTCTGTTGGAAAGCAGACTGAACCAGGTTTTCCTCTAGGATTTTTCCAATGCACTAGCTCTATTCCGTTTCCTTTTTATCTTAAACAACTCCCTAGTCCTTGCCGATGACAAGCATTCCCACAACATGATTTAGCCACCAATATGCTTGAATATCTGAAGAGTGGTACTCAGTGATGTGTTGCATTGGATTTGCCTCAAACATAACACTTTGTATTCAGGACATAAAGGTAATTTGTTTCCAACATTTTTTGCAGTTTTACTTTAGTGCCTAATTGCAAACAGGATGCATGTTTTGGAATATTTTTTATTCTGTACAGGCTTCCTCCTTTTCTTTCACTTTATTTCCTTCCTTACCGGCAACTGAGTATGAGGATGCCTGTATCTTTGTAGTGACTAGGTGCATTGATACGCCATCCAAAGTCTAGTTAATTACTGCTCAAAGGGATATTAAATGTTTTTTAAATGTTTACCCATTTACTTATAGGCGCCTTTCTTTGCGAGGCATTGGAAAACCTTTCTGGTCTTTGTGGGTGAATGAGTGTTTGAAATTCACTGCTCGATTGAGGAACCTTACAGATAATTGAGGTGCAGAGATGAGATAGTCACTCCAAAATCACGTTAAACACTCTTATTACACACAGAGTGAGTCCACGCAACTCATTATGTGACTTGTTAAGCACATTTTTTACTCCTGAACTTATTTAGGATTGCCATTTTAAAGAGGTTGAATACATATGGACTCAAGACACTTCAGCTTTAACCATTTGATTAATTTCAAAAACTTTTCTCAAAACATAACTCCACTTTGACATTGTGGGGTATTGTGTGTATGCCAGTGACACAACATCTACACGTGTAATCCATTTTAAATGAATGCTGTAATTCAACAACGTGGAAAAGTCAAGGGGTGTGAATACTTTCTGAAGACACTGTATATGTATTCCGTCACTCTTCAGAGGCCTTGGCAAACTGAACTTTACATTATGGTGAATTCACTTGTCCATGAACGTTAAACATGGATGCACCTACATGTACTGTCGTTTACAGAAATGTTTAGCACTACTAAATAGCAAAACACTCAGATACTATTTTTTCTTTAACAAGCACCAGTAAAGGATTTCAGGGTGTCTAACAGTCATTCATTTGACTGAGTATGTTCTCCTGGTCAGCGATAGAGAGGTGAAGTTGCTGTGTGTGCTGATGTGAAGAGTGTGACGGAGCGGGTAGACTACCGAGTTAATGTGGCACACATTACATTTTTGACGGTCCAGGTAGTCATGTTTCTGCAGAACACTGTAAAGTAGAGCCAAGAGAACGACTGAGTCTAGGAGAGGGAGTGAGAGATAGAGAAAGGGAAAGAGAGGGAGAAAGATAAAGAGAGTGAGAAAGAAAGAAAGAGCGCAAAAGAGGGGGGGGGGGGGTGAGAGATAGAGAGTGGGGGGAGAGAGAGAGAGAGAGAAGAGAGGGAGGCATTACTGGAATGTACAGTGTGTGGTAATGCATAGAGGAGAAGGAGTGAAGGATTAGGCTACCCAGACAGGCAAATAGAGAGGGATAATAAGAACAAAAAAAAGACAAAGAGAGAGACAGTAAAGGATATATTTGCAGAAATGAGACAGGAACTCAAACAGATGCTCGCAGACCGGAAGGTATGCATGTTATTTCGACACAAGTCTCCCCTTTCCAAATTCATTATTCTGGATACGAACCAAGAGTCAAGCTCCTCTAATATTTGCAGGCTTAATTGCCCAAAGTGATTAGCAACTTTTTAATCTCCTGAACGTTTTTCTATCTTCATGCCTACCTGTATGCTGGCTAATGTACAGTGGGGCAAAAACGTATTTAGTCAGCCACCATTTGTGCAAGTTCTGCCACTTAAAAAGATGAGAGAGGCCTGTAATTTTCATCATAGGTACACTTCAACTATGACAGACAAAATGAGAAAAAAAATCTAGAAAATCACATTGTAGGATTTTTAATGAATTTATTTGCAAATTATGGTGGAAAATAAGTATTTGGTCACCTACAAACAAGCAAGATTTCTGGCTCTCACAGACCTGTAACTTATTCTTTAAGAGGCTCTTCTGTCCTCCACTCGTTACCTGTATTAATGGCATTATTAGGAAATGGAAGACATACAAGACCACTGATAATCTCCCTCGATCTGGGGCTCCATGCAAGATCTCACCCCGTGGGGTCAAAATTATCACAAGAACGGTGAGCAAAAATCCCAGAACCACACGGGGGGACCTAATGAATGACCTGCAGAGAGCTGGGACCAAAGTAACAAAGCCTACCATCAGTAACACACTACGCCGCCAGGGACTCAAATCCTGCAGTGCCAGACATGTACCCCTGCTTAAGCCAGTACATGTCCAGGCCCGTCTGAAGTTTGCTAGAGAGCATTTGGATGATCCAGAAGAAGATTGGGAGAATGTCATATGGATGAAACCAAAATATAACTTTTTGGTAAAAACTCAACTTGTCGTGTTTGGACGACAAAGAATGCTGAGTTGCATCCAAAGAACACCATACCTACTGTGAAGCATGGGGGTGGAAACATCATGCTTTGGGGCTGTTTTTCTGCAAAGGGACCAGGACGACTGATCCGTGTAAAGGAAAGAATGAATGGGGCCATGTATCGTGAGATTTTGAGTGAAAACCTCCTTCCATCAGCAAGGGCATTGAAGATGAAACGTGGCTGGGTCTTTCAGCATGACAATGATCCCAAACACACCGCCTGGGCAACTTCGTAAGAAGCATTTCAAGGTCCTGGAGTGGCCTAGCCAGTCTCCAGATCTCAACCCCATAGAAAATCTTTGGAGGGAGTTGAAAGTCCGTGTTGCCCAGCAACAGCCCCAAAACATCACTGCTCTAGAGGACATCTGCATGGAGGAATGGGCCAAAATACCAGCAACAGTGTGTGAAAACCTTGTGAAGACTTACAGAAAATGTTTGACCTCTATCATTGCCAACAAAGGGTATATAACAAAGTATTGAGATAAACTTCCACCATAATTTGCAAATAATTTCATTACAAATCCTACAATGTGATTTTCTGGATTTTCTTCCCCTCATTTTGTCTGTCATAGTTGAAGTGTACCTATGATGAAAATTACAGGCCTCTCTCATCTTTTTAAGTGGGAGAACTTGCACTGTTGGTGGCTGACTAAATTCTTTTTTGCCCCACTGTAAATGGCATTTTCCCAACCTACACGTATGCCTGCACTATGGTCCTGTGGTCTTGCACATGCCCGCACTCCACCCACCATACATTGAACTGATCATTGGGTCCTTAGGAAAGGAAGGAAATGACAAGGAAATGATGCCAATACTTGTTATCCACATTTTCCTGCTCAACATATTAAGCCTCAATGATCTGCAGGGTAAATGACAGTCATGGCTGTCTCAGTATGTCAACGTGCTCTGTTTGCTGATGGTGTCCACTTTCCTCCCTATACTGATGTCAACACTGGTTTTGGATTAGATCATGCCTTACTAAGGACTGACATTTAATCTATGCAATAGGGACTGTTACTGTATTGGGTTTCTAAATACAGAATTATACAGAAATACAGAATGGACCACAACAATGTAATAATTTTATATTGTACATATATCAGCCTCCTTTGACTACCTGTCCTCAGTACTTGTACAGTGTGCAGTCGTGGCCAAACGTTTTGAGAATGACACAAATATGAATTTCCACAACGTTTGCTGCTTCAGTGTCTTTAGATATTTTTGTCATATGTTACTATGGAATACTGAAGTATAATTACAAGCATTTCAGAAGTGTCAAGGCTTTTATTGACAATTTACTTGAAGTTGAAGTAAAGAGTCAATATTTGTAGTGACCCTTCTTTTTTAAGACCTCTGCAATCCGCCCTGGCATGCTGTCAATTAACTTCTGGGCAGCCCATTCTTGCATAATCAACGCTTGGAGTTTGTCAGAATTTGTGGGAATTTGTTTGTCTACCCGCCTCTTGAGAATTGATAACAAGTTCTCAACGGGATTAAGGTCTGGGGAATTTCCTGGCCATGGACCCAGAATATTGATGTTTTGTTCCCCGAGCCACTTAGTTATCACTTTTGCCTTATGGCAAGGTGCTCCATCAAGCTGGAAAAGGCATGTTCGTCACCAAACTGTTCCTGGATGGTTGGGAGAAGTTGCTCTCGGAGGATGTGTTGGTACCATTCTTTATTTCTTTGCTGTGTACTTAGGTAAAATTGTGAGTGAGCCCACTCCCTTGGCTGAGAAGCAACCCCACACATGAATGGTCTCAGGATGCTTTACTGTTGGCATGACACAGGACTGATGGTAGCGCTCACCTTGTCTTCTCCGGACAAGCTTTTTTCCGGATGCCCCAAACAATCGGAAAGGGGATTCATCAGAGAAAATGACTTTACCCCAGTCTTCAGCAGTCCAATCCCTGTACTTTTTTGCAGAATATCAGTCGGTCCCTGATGTTTTTCCTGGAGAGAAGTGGCTTCTTTGCTGCCCTTCTTGACACCAGGCCATCCTCCAAAAGTATTCGCCTCACTGTGCGTGCAGATGCACTCACACCTGCCTGCTGCCATTCCTGAGCAAGCTCTGTACTGGTGGTGCCCCGATCCCGCAGCTGAATCGACTTTCTTGGGCACCCTGAAGCCTTCTTCACAACAATTGAACCGCTCTCCTTGAAGTTCTTGATGATCCGATAAATGGTTGATTTAGGTGCAATCTTACTGGCAGCAATATCCTTGCATGTGAAGCACTTTTTGTGCAAAGCAATGATGACAGCACTTATTTCCTTGTCGGTAACCATGATTGACAGAGGAAGAACAATGATTCCAAGCACCACCCTCCTTCTGAAGCTTCCAGTCTGTTATTCGAACTCAATCAGCATGACAGAGTGATCTCCAGCCTTGTCCTCATCAACACTCACACCTGTGTTAATGAGAGAATCACTGACATGATGTCAGTTGGTCCTTTTGTGGCAGGGCTGTAATGCAGTGGAAATGTTTTTGGGGGATTCAGTTCATTTACATGGCAAAGAGGGACTTTGCAATTAATTTCAATTCATCTGATCACTCTTCATAACATTCGGGAGTATATGCAAATTGCCATCATACAAACTGAGGCAGCAAACTTTGTGAAAATTAATATTTGTGTCATTCTCAAAACTTTTGGACACGACTGTACAGTATATCCTCTGACTGCCTCTCCTCCCTATCCTGGTTGGGGGGGAGGACTTCCACAATGTACCACAGTATATTAATATCCTATACAGACTTTTCCTTTGACAGGAAACACATTACCTCACTGCACCCCCCCCCCCCCCCCCCCCCATCTCCCAAACAAAATCCCTCCAACATTATTTCAACCTATCATCAACCTCCTTTTCAACATTCCCTAAAGCTCCACTCAACCTCCCATTGACCTCCTCCCAACCTTCCCCCTACTTACGATCAACCTTCACCCAACCTCCCAGGTCTGAGCAACATACAGGCGTTGTCGGAGATAAACACAAACCTCAATAAATGTAAATGTACATAAAAACTACCCAAACAGTTAAAGAGAGAGAGTGTGGAGAGGAGACCAGGAGACAGCCTGACTGGGAGGGACCGCCACATCCACCACAGAAATAGAAACAGGGACGGTCACAGGTGTGTATTCTACTGGTCAGTCTGAAGGCTCTTCCCTTACACCCCCCCCCCCCCCCCCCCCCCCCACCTCCACTCTCCCCACCGCTGTCCTTCCTGTTTAGAGTGCAGCTTCCTGATGACACTGTCAGTGTCATAGTCCCTCATCTGGTATTCCTTTCAGATGAGAGATCACTCTCAGGCCGGAGGTCTAGGCATAGAAATATCATTATTGGAACAGACATTCTCACTTGAGTCAATGTTCTGTGGTGTACCGGTAATACTATTTCTATTGGTCTAGATTCCTGGAGGCTGGGTCTGTGATTACGTTGAAACCAATTACAAACTGAAAGCCTACCAAGTTTCAATATATTGTTCATTTTTATTTAGCAATATAATCATATGCATTCTCACAGCCCAAGATGAATGTTGTGTTTTTTATTTTTCGATGAAAAATTTCACCTTTATTTAACCATGTAGGCAAGTTGAGAACAAGTTCTCATTTACAATTGTGACCTGGCCAAGATAAAGCGAAGCAGTTCGACACATACAACAACACAGAGTTACAAATGGAGTAAAACAAACATACAGTCAATAATATAGTAGAAAAATAAGTCTATATACGATGTGAGCAAATGAGGTGAGATAAGGGAGGTAAAGGCAAAAAAAAGGCCATGGTGGCGAAGTAAATACAATATAGCAAGTAAAACACTGGAATGGTAGATTTGCAGATGAAAAATGAGCAAAGTAGAAATAAAAACAACGGGGTGCAAAGGAGCTAAATAAATAAATACAGTAGGGGAAGAGGTAGATGGTTGGGCTAAATTATAGACGGGCTATGTACAGGTGCAGTAATCTGTGAGCTGCTCTGACAGCTGGTGCTTAAAGCTAGTGAGGGAGATAAGTGTTTCCAGTTTCAGAGATTTTTGTAGTTCGTTCCAGTCATTGGCAGCAGAGAACTGGAAGGAGAGACGGCCAAAGGAAGAATTGGTTTTCGGGGTGACCAGAGAGATATGCTTGCTACAGCTGGGTGCTGCTATGGTGACCAGCGAGCTGAGATAAGGGGGGACTTTACCTAGTAGGGTCTTGTAGATGACCTGGAGCCAGTGGGTTTGGCGATGTGTATGAAGCGAGGGCCAGCCAACGAGAGCGTACAGGTCGCAGTGGTGGGTAGTATATGGGGCTTTGGTGACAAAACGGATGGCACTGTGATAGACTGCATCCAATTTATTGAGTAGGGTATTGGAGGCTATTTTGTAAATGACATCGCCGAAGTCGAGGATCGATAGGATGGTCAGTTTTACGAGGGTATGTTTGGCAACATGAGTGAAGGATGCTTTGTTGCGAAGTAGGAAGCCAATTCTAGATTTAACTTTGGATTGGAGATGTTTGATGAGTCTGGAAGGAGAGTTTACAGCCTAACCAGACACCTAGGTATTTGTAGTTGTCCACATATTCTAAGTCAGAACCGTCCAGAGTAGTAATGCTGGACGGGCGGGCAGGTGCAGGCAGCGATCGGTTGAAGAGCATGCATTTAGTTTTACTTGTATTTAAGAGCAGTTGGAGGCCACGGAAGGAGAGTTGTATGGCATTGAAGTTCGTCTGGAGGGTTGTTAACACAGTGTCCAAAGAAGGGCCAGAAGTACACAGAATGGTGTCGTCTGCGTAGAGGTGGATCAGAGAATCACCAGAGAGACTTGTTTTTAGAGAGTTGGATTTTTAAACGTAGGGTACAGACCTGGATAGTAGGACAGAACTCTGCAGGCTATCTCTGCAGTAGATTGCAACACTGCCCCCTTTGGCCGTTCTATCTTGTCTGAAAATGCTGTAGTTAGGGATGGAGATTTTAGAGTTTTTGGTGGTCTTCCTAAGCCAGGATTCAGACACGGCTAGAACATCCGGGTTGGCAGAGTGTGCTAAAGCAGTGAATAAAACAAACGTAGGGAGGAGGCTTCTAATGTTAACATGCATGAAACCAAGGCTATTACAGTTACAGAAGTCATCAAAAGAGAGCTCCTGGGGAATAGAAGTGGAGCTAGGCACTGCAGGGCCTGGATTCACCTTTACATCACCAGAGGAACAGAGGAGGAGTAGGATAAGGGTACGGCTAAAAGCCTTGAGAATTGGTCGTCTAGGACGTCCGGAACAGAGAGTAAAAGGAGGTTTCTGGGGCGATATAAATAGCTTCAAGGTATAATGTACAGACAAAGGTATGGTAGGATGTGAATACAGTGGAGGTAAACCTGGGCATTGAGTGATGATGAGAGAGATATTGTCTCTAGAAACATCATTGGAACCAGGTGATGTCATTGCATGTGTGGGTGGTGGAACTGAAAGGTTGGATAGGGTATAATGAGCAGGGCTAGAGGCTCTACAGTGAAATAAGCCAATAAACACTAACCAGAACAGCAATGGACAAGGCATATTGACATTAAGTAGAGGCATGCTTAGCCGAGTGATCAAAAGGGTCCAGTGAGTAGTGAGGTTGGTTGGGGTCACGGCGATTCAGACAGCTAGCCGGGCCATCGGTAGCAAGCTAGCATAGGATGGAGGTCTGTTTTTAGCCACCTTGTGCGTTTCCGTAGGTAGATTAGTGGGGTTCCGTGTGGTAGAGGGGACCAATCCAATTGGCAAAATAGATATAGTTATAGTGACCCAAGAAAATTGTCCGATAGACCTATTCAGATAGCAGCCGATAAGAAAGCTAACGATTAGCGGGCCGCAGATGGGCGTTCAGGTAACGTCGTGACGGAGGGGCCAGTTGGATAACTCCCTCGGGCAGATAACGTCGGTAATCCAGTCATAAAGGCCCGGTGGGGCTCCGCGTCGGCAGTAAAACGGGTCCGGATAGGTGATTGTACCCCAGGAGTGGCTGATGGAACTCTTCAGCTGGCTAGCTCCGGAATAATTGATGTTTGCTCCGGGATCGACGTAAGCAATAGTCACTCGGATAGCAGCTAGCTAGCGGCAAGATCCAGGTGTAAATGTCCAGAGCTTGCGGTTGAAATCCGGGGATATGGAGAGAAAATAGGTCCGATACGCTCTGGTCTGAGTCGTGTTGTACAAAACTGGCGATAGCTTTTCAAGCAAAAGGATAGCCGATGACCACCAACCGTCGTTAGCTGAATACTAACATTAGCCAGTAAACTGGCTAGCTTCTGGCTAGCTTCTGGCTAGCTTCTATTGTGGATTTGAGGTGAATAATACTTTTTACATTTTTTTATTGGTGAGGCGGGTTGCAGGAGAGTGTTTTGAAGTTGAGATTTTTAGAAAAAAATATATATAAAAAGATGTGCGAAGAAAATACGGGACACGACAAGACGAGGACAAAGGACGTCTGACTGCTATGCCATCTTAGGGCCCCAAGTTCAAGCCCAAAGCACGTTATTGGGTGTTACATGGTTGTATGCATTTACATTACATGGTCAAGTGAGAAACAAGTAACATGGACACAGGTAAGAGAGTAAGGTACACAAGACGGAGAAGGTTGAAAAACAGAGATAATTCATTGGTCCCAATGCCTAACCCAAAACCTTTATAGTGTTGCCATGCAGCTGCACAACTAAAGTGAAAATCCTTATAGGATCTCATAAATTAAAGACGTCAGATCAACTGGGATTCTTGGAAGACATTTATACACAGCAAGTCGCATCTGCACTTACATCAACACACACACACGTACTGTGTATACACACACCATGCAAACACACAGTGGAGAAGGAGGTGTTGACTGGTTCACCTCAGGACCCAACAATCAAAGCAAATAATCAGACAGGCCCAGACAGCACTGAGCCACTGTGGAATAATCACGAGACAAAAAGCAGTAACCGCATCCGAATATCTGCCATGTTTATACGCCTGTGTCTATATACACCTCATTATATATAAGTGAAATGATCGTTTATTAAATCGTTTTGGGGGAGACAGCTGCCGGTAAAGAGATGATGATGATCATTGACTGAGGTCCATGGGCAAGCCAGACCTGGGTTCAAATAGTATACAACATTTTTCAAATACTTTGTGTTTTGGTTGAGCCTGCCTGGAGTGAAGATACCACAGAGTCCCAGTGTTTGGGCTTGTGGGACCATTCCATTGGTCCCATTGCACTAAGATCAATCAAGGGCATCTTAAGTAGTTGAACGCAAACACTTACAGACAACACAGGTGTCTACACTGTAAAACGGTGACCTCCCTGCCAGTGACCTCCCTGCCTAGAGCAGAGGAATGGTAAAGAAGCAAGAGGAGGAAGAACCTCATGAAATAAAACACATTATGTTTTACCAGCGAGGAAAGGAAATGAGAGGGTAGGAGTGAGCGTTAGTGGTTAAAGAGGGAGAGAGGGAAAGAGAGAGAGAGAGAAAGAGGGGAAATCCACATCTCACCTCTAAGGAGGAGAGGGAGAGGGTGCGCCACCTGTTAGGTATGAAGCCAAAAGGCTTGACTACATTCCTAGCCAGCTGCTCTCCTCTCCTGCAGGGCTTTCCATTGGGTTGCTCCCTCTTGGCACTCCAAATACAATGAAAATTGTGTCGGAAAACAATGTGAGCTCTCGGCATTGTGTAAAGAAAAGGTTTGGAGTGGCCTACTTTGACAGGGGTAGCAGAGAACTGTGTCAAGGATGTGATGCTTGACTGCATGCACAACAGAGCAGGGGACTGACTATGTTTTATAATGTAGGGCCTTGCTATTTAACCTCAGATCTTAAAGTTTCTTCCTTCACAGTGGTAACACCTCACCATAAAGTTAGCTGTCAATGCAACACCATGGCAAACTCACCTTGTGCATTTTGCTAGCCCGTACAAACGGAAACATTTGTGAAGTCAACATTTTCAGGTTGGTGTTCTGGGTTCATGAATCAATGCAGGCATGATGCGATTGATTCCAAATTGACCTTTGATCCCTGGATGATAGTCAAATTAACACGTTTGAGCTACGATAAGAACTATTTCCATCGTTGGTCTGCTTTCATACATTACAGAGCAGCCAAATCCTGCCCCACCCTTCCGCGCTACTCACAGCTCCATATGGCTTTCACATCAGCTCTCCTCTCGCCTCTTCCTCTCCTCTCGCCTCTCCTCCTTCAGCTTCCTCTCCTGTGTTTGTTTGTCCTCCGTTCAGGTCCCAGGTGTTTTCCATCGCTGGCTGGATCTGCGTTCTGTAACGGAAAGAGTTGGTTAAGCCCGTCATCCTCTGACTCAGGTACAAGTGGTTCCCCTCCCTCTCCTTCGCTTCTCTTCTCCTCCTTCACCGCCGTGGTCCTACACCTCCCGTATCCGCCCCGGGACCCTGCTCCCGGCTTCCTCACTCTTTCCCCGCATCCAACAATAACACAACAAACTCCACTTCCTGTCAGAACGGGAACAATAGTAGGATAGCTTTGATGGCGTGTGGTAGGTTGTTGTAGGTGCTGGCTTATCAACCCTGAAATCACAACCTGAGTCATAGATCTGGAGTCAAACTCAATCTTGGTTGCTCTTACGTTCCTAATATCTTTGAAATAAATAGTTTTTTTCATATGATGTGGTCATTTTACTGTAGCAGACATTATTATTCAGTCAACACATATATCCAGTGTATAAGGGATGAAACCCACAACTGTGCCCTAGCAACAGCTGTACAGATTAGTTGGAGTTGTGTATGTGTTATGAAACAAACCCCAGCGAAGCACAAAGAGGTGTATGTGTTATGATACAAACAGCAGCTAGGCAGGTGCTGCAGATGACAGAGGTAGTCATTAAGAAATGCATCAGGAGACGACTGTGTAAACACTGAATACTGCATCAGCTCTCTCCCTCTGCCATATGGTGCCTTCAGCCTCCGGCCTCCAGTGCTGAGCCTTCAGCCTTCAGTCCCACTAGAGCCACTAGAGCCTGGACATTACCTCTCCTGGACTTTACCTAATAAAACAGCTATGCGTGTCTAAAATGGCACCCTATTCCCTATACAGTGAACCACTTTTGTCCAAAGCCCTAAGGGCCGTGGTAAAAAGTAGTGCACTACATAGGGAATAGGGTGCCATTTCAGACACAGGTCCTGGACAGCCAGTGGACTCAGTTCACTCATTGAGCCTCTCTGATGTGTTAGTCATAAAAATCTTTCTTTCTCTCTCTCTCTCTCTCTCTTTCTCTCTCTCTCTTTCTCCCTCCATCTCATTCTCTCTCTCTCTCTCTCTCTCAGTCTCTTTCTCCCTCCCTCCATCTCTCTCTCTCTCTCTCTCTCTCTCTCTCTCTCTCCCTCCCTCCGACTCATTCTCTCCATCTATCAATGCCTCCATTTATTCGATTAGGCCCGAGTCCTCCCAGGGTCATCCTTGTGTTAGGATTCCGAGTTGCCCGTGGCAACAATTTGATCATCCCGCCTCCGCAACCAAGTCCCTGTCCCTTTTGTCCACACACACAGTGGACGGACGGAGGGAGTGGTGGTTTGGGGGGTGTTTGGGAAGGTTAGAGAGGGGAGGGAGGCGATGACTCATGTCACATACCAACCTGCAGGGCACAACAGCACCCCCTGTTGATGGTTAGGGGAAACCCCGCGGCGTGGGTGTATTGTCTCTAGAGAGTGCAGACATGTCATCACATAACAGGATATCTCCCACTCACCTCTTTGGTTTATGTGGCTGGGGTGGGAGTGGGGGGGGGGGGGGGCACAGGTGGGAACTAGTGTGTTGTTCTTTCTTTCTACTGTACCCACGGCGATAGGCTACTCTTACTCGATCAATGCCCTCCATTGTTTAATTTCATGAGCATTTAGCAGGATTAACATTGCACAGCATTGGTGGATATATACTGTATAATTGCACAAACAGATATTCTGACAGACGGTACACATTGAGGAGTGTGAGGCCGCTACTGTAACATTCGCCTTGGAAATCAGAATCCTTGGCAGACTCATTATGCAACTAGCTGTTCTGTGATGTGGCCGCATGTCTTGACGTTTTGACGACGTCATAATAATAATGGACTATTATCATCGTCATGTGTTACGATGTGTTGCTACGTGTTACTATGCACTACTTGTTGTTTTGTTATTTTTGTTATTTTTGTAACAGTTCTGTTAGGCATTGACGTCATCCCTCGGTCTGACCATCTGTGCCCTCATACAGGAAACGGAGTGTTTATTGAGTTGTGAGAACGATGGATTGTCTTGTCAACAGGTGTACCTCGGGTCTCGTCTGAAACATGTGCTAAGTGAGTGTGAGTACCCTCCCTCTCTGCCGTCACACTAGCCCTGTCCTATCTTCCCTTAAACACACACACACATGTGCACAGACACACACACACAAACGCATGCCAGCACGCACATACACACACACACACACACACCCACCAAGACACGCACACACTCGCGGCGCGGCAGGGAGAGGAAACTGCAACACAATGATAAGGTCTCAGAACACAATGGGTCCAGCAGAGCTCACACAGAGCCAGGACCAGTTTAGCTCTGAAAGGTCAACAAGCCTCTCCAGGCTTTCATTCGGTTCCCGACGTTATTATTGTTCACGTTCTAATGATTACTCTGATGGTCTTTATTTTGCAAATGTGGAACCATCCGGAAATACCAATGAAATATGAAAATGCAAGGCCAGACAAAAAAGAGAGACGGCGAATGTGTTTGACGTCGAGCTTCCCGTTGCCTGCGAGTTGTTCAGCTCTGTGGCTGCTGCTGCTGGGATCGCTGGTGAGCTGCCAGGCCAACAGCCCTTAGTCCTTTTGTCTTTGTCTGGGCAGCTAACGGAACAATACCCATCACTGGACAATGCATGGGGCAGTTTTGGAGGTTTGGGTTGTGTTTTAGGAGTTTTCCACTATTCAGACTGAATACGGCACAGTAGAATGTCTTGTGTGGTGATGCTGAATGTCAGGAGAAGGTTATGAATTGTGTCCATATTTTAACCTCTGATATTTTAGAGTAGCTTCAGTGTATTACAAAATCCAACTTTTTCAAGGTACTATATAAAGATACTATAAATGGAGCGTTTGCCTCTGGGGGTGCTCATGAGCCAAAAAGGGGTGCCTAAATAGAGGAGTACAACTTTCCCTTTAGATTAGTCATGAATCACCCTATAGACAGAACACAGAGAGAGGACCCGTCTTAACTTCGGTAAGACCGGATCGAGAAAGACAGCAATTCCTCTCGACAACAGTGGCCATGTAGCAGCATCTGTCTGCTCTATCCTCAAAGGAGAGGGGAGCAGGAGCACGTCAGCCCACCCAAATGTCATCCCCGGCTGTTACACAAGCCAGCACTGTATTCTATTCTCCAATATGGCACATATGCAACTAACATTCTCCATTCTGAACACTCCCAATGCAGCGGAAAAGGTCACGGTATAAAAAAAAGAAGGTATTGTCGCTGACCACTGGCATCAGGCAAAGGTTAGGCGTGGAGAGATGACGACTGGGGTGCGTTTTTGGAGGCTGTTTACCCCCCTGGTGTTATGTCTGTGATTCATAAATGATGTTTTATCTGCCACGAATGGATTGCACTCATTTATCAATACCATAATACGGGTTAACCGTTAACGTGAGCCGTAGGGACATAAGGCCATTGTTGACCATTATATCTCAATCATCGGTTATTTGTCATTAAAGGATAACTGCAATAGAATTTGTAAAACTACCCTCTGGGTTAGTTTGAAACGTTCCAGGTCCATGAAGATGGCATTCTTTAGAACGCGGGTAATGACTGCAATTTCACATTGCACACAAAGACAGTGTGCAGTGCATCACAATAAAAACGTCAGAAGAACAAATATAACCCCAACTGGTGGTTATGAATTCATCATTGTTTTTTTGTGTTTTTTTTTAAAGCCCGCTTTTGATGAGCCCCAGAAAACAACTGAACCTATACTCTTACTCCTGCTGCTACTGGGGAGGCTGGCACTCAGAGAAATCCGACCTAAAGACACTCTTTCTTGGAGCCTCTTTAGTTCTAATTACATGGTGATAAGACAACAACAATGACACATTACCAGAGGAATAAAATAAGAACAGTGTAGGAGATAAAGTGTTGGCTCCAATCTTTCTCATCTCCACCCTTTCTTTCTCTCATGATCTCCCTCCCTCTCTCTCTCTGTCTGTCTCTGTCTCTCTCTCTCTCTCATGATCTCTCTCTCTCCCTCTCTCTCTGTCTCTCTCTCTCTCTCATGATCTCTCTCTCTCTCTCTTTCTCTCTCATGATCTCTCTCTCTGTGTCTCTCTCTCTGTCTCTTTCTCTCTCTCTCTCTCTCTCTGTCTGTCTCTCTCTCTCTCTTTCTCTCTCATGATCTCTCTCTCTCTCCCTCTCTCTGTCTCTCTCTCTATGTCTCTCTGTCTCTCTCTCACGATCTCTCTCTCTCTCTCTCTCTCTCATGATCTCTCTCTCTCATGATCTCTCTCTCTCTCTCTCTCTCTCTCATTATCTATCTCTCTCACGCACGTACACTCACACACACGCACTCATCAAGCTTCTCATTAGATCAAACAACTGTCTTTGTGTGAACTATGGTGAGGTGTGGAATTCAGCCTCTGTTTGACTGTCAGCTTGTCACAACAGAGCTAAGTCAAGACTGAGACGGAGAGGGAGATTTGTGTGAATGAGAAGAGAAGTAGAGAAATTGATACAGTATGATATCTGACCAGAGCAGAATATAGGATTATTAAAATGTCAGTGTTTCTTAATCCTGATTGTTAATTTTGCCCTGGCACTACACACCTGATTCCACTAAAGGTAGGAGGATGAGTTGATTAGTGGAATCAGGTGTGTAGTGCTAGTGAAAAAACTAAAATGTGCACCCATTTGCATCCCCAGGACCAGGACTAAGGAGCACTGGGTTAAATGCTTCCCCAGGTATTGGAAAGATTTGTCGATCTACTTACACCTGCAAAGAATCTGTGCCTCTCAAACCCGCACATTTGTTGTGGGATGACAACGGGAGGGGACAGAAGGCAGAGAGATGGATGGGAGAGGTACATTGTCCAAATAGCAAGGTTGGCAAGAAGACGAGGCAGTGAAGGACACAGAACGAGGACTTCAATATAGTACTCAGGGATGGACATGTGAATAACAGTGTCAGAGAAGAGAGTCAAGCCAATTTAAAGGAACAAGCACGTTCATTGTCTCTCCATTACTCTTGCCTTCCACTCTCCTCCTAATGCATCAGTGTGCAACCTGTGTGTGTGTGTTTGTGTTTGTTTTGCACACACTACAAGAAGGGGGAAGTTCTGCATTGTCTAAGATCTCCACTCAGTCAGCTCTCCCCACCATCATCAGCCTACCCCCTTCCCCCCCGATCCCTGTCTTGTGCATATTAACAATAGTCTATTCTGTGGCGCCCCGTGCAAGAAGGGACACACCCAACCCAAGGCCGTGCTGCAGGGAGAGAGAGTTGGGAGGTGGCCAGTCATCAGGGACAGTAGCTCAATTCTCGTCTGGGAGCGGGGACAGGGGGCGGTGGTCTGTCTTAACTGTCACATGCTGATTCTCATGGTGTGTTTGAGTGAGAGAGCGAGCGAGAGAGATAGTGAGAGATAGTGTGTGTGTTTATGCGTGCCTATGTGCATGCGTGTGTGTGTGTGTCATTATTATGTCTCAGTCTGTTCATATCAGCCCAGTACATCTATAGCATGGGGCATTTTTGATTCACTGTGAACTAACTTGGTTTCTCTCTCTCTCTCTCTTTCTCAATCCCTCCCTTTCTCCTTCTCTCTCAATCCCTCCCTTTCTCTCTCTCGCTCACTCTCTCTCTCAGTTCAATTCAATTCAAAGGTATTTTTTGGCATGGGAAACATATGTTTACATTGCCAAAGCAAATGGAATAGGCAATAAACACAATGGAAATAAACAAGGGAAACATTAGTGAACATTACACACACAAAAGTTAAAGAATATAGACATTTCAAATGTGCCACAAATCTTTCTGCTTTGATTGCACACTGTGGGATTTCGCCTAACAGATATGGGAGTTCATCAATGTTTGATTTGTTTTCAAATTCTTTGTGGGTCTGTGTGATCTGTGGGTATTTTATGTCTCTAATGTGGTCTCTCTCTCTCAATCCCTTCCTTTCTCTCTTTTTGTACATTACATGGGCCCCCGTGTCCAGCAGCTAGTGCCGATTGCCCAATCCGCTGACCCAAAAAAAGTCCCCACCCGCGTTACATAGAATCACAATGCACCCCATTACAGGGGGACAGACCAGACAGAAGGTCACTCCCTCGCCCTCATGCTCCGACACGACAATCTCCCTCCCTAACTACACAGACCACAGTCTTTTGAGCTAGACTTCCTCCATTGTCACATAGGCAAATATACAGTTTCTGAGTGTCTGGGTCTGCACACTAGTGCAATTATATAATTATGTGATTGTCGCGCGGGGGGAAAAAGAAAGAGACGAGGGCTTTTGTGTGCCGGTGGATGGAATGTGGTGCGCATGGCATTTTTATGCAAAAGGGCAGTTTTCTGGAACCTTGTGCCAAGGAGAGGAGGGTGAGATCACAGCTGGTAGTGCCCACTCTGTATCTCTCTCTCTCTTACTCTCCCGACCCCCCCATTCCATTTTCTCTCTCTCTCTCTCTCTCTTCATACAGTATATCCCTCTATCTGTCCCGTAGAGTTCCAGGTTCGTGCTGCTGCTCTTGGACAGATCTGGCCTTTCGCTGGGTCTGGAGCAGTATTTTGGGAGTCAGAAGATAAGGGTTAGGGCGCACTGTGAGACCACGGTCCGAGGGCCTGGGGCGAGTGCTCCGTTCTGCGATAGTGGAGCAGCACTATTGTTGCTGGTCAAGAGCTGTTAGTGGGATAAGAGCCATTTGAGCCGAGGCAGGTGTTTATTGAGATTACAGTAGGCTGCAGCACGGCGGCCTATTGAATCAAAGTCGAGACTAACAAATCGGGCATTTCATCAGCTGTTCTCTTTTACTGGAAGAGAATGTCTCACTCTCAATCGTTGCAAGATTTTCATCGATGACCTCTCTATTTGAATTCTGTTTTTTTTATTAGGTGTTATTGCTTTATCAGGGGGCCTCCTTTGCCATTTAATGAAAACAGCAGGACCCAAGGTTCTGTGGCACCAGGACTAGTTTAGGAATTCCTCCTCATTAGATGTACCGTAACACAATTTCAATCCCGTCTAGTGAAAATATCTATTAGTCTCTGCTACTTAATCCAAGTTATGTTCCCACTCTACTTGCAATGGTTCACAGTACTAGGCCTGCAGTGGCCCCAATGTCTTACTTAGCACACTATAAACAATAAACCAAGTTTGAAACGAAACCAAAAATAAAAAAACGGGTACTTGGGGGAAAATTCCCATCGAATTCCAGCATGTCTGATCCCCTCGCCTCTCGTCAAAGGCCCCGTCTCGAGATCACACAGCGTGTAGTATGTGAAAGAATGCCAAAGGGGGACGGGGGGGCAAGAAGAGCTAGGGGGCTTGAGATTCCCCGTCTAAAACCGATTACGCCGCATTCAAATGGACGCCAAAGGTATTTTATAGCGGCAGTAAAAGTTGTGAAGTACAAAGAAGTAGAATCAAAGGTCATTTAATATCATCCTCTTGTCCACACAGACTGAACTGCATCAACGTGGAGATGAGTCAAGGACTGGACCCCTGCGATCACCATGGCTGGCCCTGTAATCAGCCAAGATACTCAGTTCATCTTAAAATACCCCTAACAGATTGTTTGCGAATGCAGAATGTCTGGCTCGACCAGGGGTATCTTCCAAAATGTTTTGACATGTCACCAGAATGACATTTTCCCATCAGTATGATCATGCAATGCAGCTCAATGGTGCTCCATAGTGCAGTGCCTCCGGTGGCCATGTCTGTCCCTACAGGGCTGACGGAGAACATCTATAGAGTGGAGTAGAAGGTGCTAAACTAACATTAGACGAGGGGGTGCAACCTAAAATCATGAGCGCATTTGAAGGGGATATGCGCAACTCTTTCTCACATTTTAAAAACGTTGTGTTTCATTCGCTGCTTGAAATAGCTCACAGAATATATTGTACCCACAGAAGTAAAGGACATGGGAGATAGGACCACAACTCCGTGTTGTATTAACCTTGACATTTTTTGTAATACTTGATATAAACGCAACATTCTGTATTTCTACGTTATGACAAAATTGTCCCTTGCTGCTAAAGAAAATGTGACATTACATTTATTTAACAGTGACATTTCACATTACATCATTGTGAACTTTTCCTTTCCTGCAGGCTCAAGCCTCCCTCCAGTCTCCCTCCATCCTCTCTTTCTCTCTCTCATTCATTGTTAGCCAGCTGACAGGTGGAGAGATAGACAAAGGCCAGACTTTTCCTGACAAAATGCTACTGCCACGGGTTCAATACACACGTAACACAACATTAGACAAACACACTATTGCTCCATAAATAAGGTTGCAGAACATCCAAACCATCCAATCTGTAAGACATGTTATATTTAATGAGTTTACTTGATTTTTGTGACACCGAAAGATATGTCGTATACTGTGAAGCTTCAAAAGCGTTCAGTGCGCTGAAGTGAGTATAGGTCAGTCGACGTAAATGGCTTGGTGGCGCCACCATGTGGTAGAATGAACTGAATACAGTCCAGCACCTCTACGTCATCCTCACATAATTAAATATGTAGATAAATAACAATTACACATGACACTCTCCATGATGCATCGTATATTGAATATGAATCAGGGGTCATTTTCCCCATTACCGTCCTGCTAGCTGTGCTACCATACATTCTAACATACATTCTTACCACAGGAGGCTGCTGAGGGGACGACGGCTCATAATAATGGCGTCCTCCCCTTCAGGGTGTATAGAATGGAGTGAATAGAATGGGAAACCATGTGTTTGATAATATTCCATTTAATTCCATTCCAGCAATGAGCCCGTCCTCCTCAATTAAGGTGCCGCCGGCCGCCTGCGACTCTGATGAGACCGTCGGTGCTCTGGGTCTCGCTGAGACCTTGCTTCTGCATAGTGAGCTGGTGACAGTCGATTGTGACGGCGCTCGGAGCAAAACAGGTCAAACAGGCCAAAGAAGGACATGACCAGAGCCCACTCAGAAATGGCCGCTCCAGAGCAGAAGGGCACATGAGAGAGTATGCCTACAGACACTAAAGAAGGGAAAGGGGAGTCAAGGTATTGGTTTCCGTGTTGACAGTACGTGACCTTCCTCATTCTGTATAGACAGATTCTGATTGGATTGTGCTGCCATGGAATCATATACACTTCACCATACAAAACAGCTAGGCAACAGCATATTTAACTCGACAGAGTAAACAGTTGAGAAAATCGAATCAAATCAAATGTTATTTGTCACATGCGCCGAATATGTTTACTTTACAAGCCCTTAACCAACAAAGCAGTTAAGAAAAATAATATTTACTAAATAAACTAAAGAAAACATTTAATCAAAGAGCAACAATAAAATAACAATAATGAGTCTAAATATAGGGGGTATCGGTACTGAGTCAATGTGTGGGGGTACATGTTAGTCGAGTTAATTGAGATTATATGTACATGTAGGTAGGGGTAAAGTGACTTTGCATTGATAATATACAACGAGTAGCAGCAGTATAAAAGGGGGGGGGATCAATGCAAATAGTCCTGGTAGCCATGGTGCTCCGGTACCGCTTGCCATGCGGCAGCAGAGAACAGTCTATGACTAGGGTGGCTTGAGTCTTTGACAATTTTCAGGGCCTTCCTCTGACACAGCCTGGTATAGAGGTCCTGGATGGCAGGAGGCTTGGCCCCAGTGATGTACTGGGCTGTACGCACTACCCTCTGTAGTGCCTTGCGTTCGGAGGCCGAGCAGTTGCCATACTAGGCGGTGATGCAACCAGTCAGGATGCTCTCGATGGTGCAGCTGTAGAACCTTTTGAAGATCTGAGGACCCATGCCAAATCTGTTCACATCTCCTGAGGGGAAATAGGCTTTGTCGTGCCCTCTTCACGACTGTCTTGGTGTGTTTTGACCATAATAGTTTGTTGGTGATGTGGGCACCAAGGAACATGAATCTCTCATCTTGCTCTACTACAGCCCGATGAGAATGGGGACGTGCGCCTCACAAGTCCTCAACTGGCAGTTTCATTAAATAGTACCCGCAAAACACCAGTCTCAACTTCAACAGTGAAGTGGCGACTCCGGGATACTGGCCTTCTAGGCAGAGTTGCAAAGGAAAAGCCATATCTCAGACTGGCCAATGAAAAGAAAAGATTATGATGGGCAAAATAACTCAGACACTGGGCAGAGGACATCTGTCAAGAAGGCCAGCATCCCGGAGTCACCTCTTCACTGTTGACAGTGAGAGTGGTGTTTTCCAGGTACTATTTAATGAAGCTGCCAGTTGAGGACTTGTGAGGCGTCTGTTTCTCAAACTAGACACTCTAATGTACTTGTCCTCTTGCTCAGTTGTGCACCGGGGCCTCCCACTCCTCTTTCTATTCTGGTTAGTGCCAGTTTGCACTGTTCTGTGAAGGGAGTAATACACAGCTTTGTACGAGATCTTCAGTTTCTTGGCAATTTCTTGTATGGAATAGCCTTCATTTCTCAGAACAAGAATATACTGATGAGTTTCAGAAGAAAGTTATTTGTTTCTGGCAATTTTGATCCTGTAATCGAACCCGCAAATTCTGATGCTCCAGATACTCAACTAGTCTAAAGAAGGCCAGTTTTATTGCTTCTTTTTTCAAAACAGTTTCACTACTTGGTACACCACATAAAATAAGATTTAAAAAAAGAGAAGTATTGCCATTGTACTTTTCCTCTCTATGCCCAGTCATAGAATTCATAAACTTGATCTCCATTTAAATTGGATTATTTGTGGCAACATGATTTGTGTACTGTAGGTCTGCGTTACTCTGGAGTCGTTTAAACCCTTTACAGTGTTGTAAAGACCAGTGTGACTCCTACCTGATGTAGGGGAATCTCTCTGATATTAGAAGTCTCAGCGATACCCGGCAAGAACAAGAACTGTGTTTAGTATTTCAACACTTCGGTGAAAATAAAACTTTTTTCAGAACATACTGTGGAGTTTGACACCAACAGAATGTAGCTATTCAGTTCATGTATTTTGTTTCTCGCTCTCAGAATGTACGTTTCCTGTGTCTATTACTTTGCACCAACAGTACTTTTTTAAAATTATAGACACCATTTCATTGTACATTGGTGACCACAGCAAACCAGCCGGTCAGATACTCGCACCGTCCATACGCCCACAGTGCCAAACACCGCCAAGCCGATCGGAAGCAGCACACAGGACCACATTATGATCCAGTTAGGTCACCTGGGAGAAATTAAACTAGACACCCATTTTAAAGTCATTTAAATGATCCTCTTTGCCCTTCTAATGAGTATCTAATCCCATATAGACACAAGCTATGGGCTAAATATGGCATATGTTCTCTACTCTGTTTTGGAACACAAAGTTGCAGTATAATGTACTTTAAAAGTTCAAAATTGTAAGCTGAAAAATATTTGCCACTCAGTTCATATGATTACGTTCGTAAATGTGAAACACTCCATTTAGTATGGTATATTTAGGTTCCGTTATTAATTAGGTTAGGTCACATTATGAATGGAATAACGCTTATCATCTAAATTAGAGGATGCATAGTATCATATGTCTTACCCAGTCGCACAATAGCATATGAATTGGATGGGAAACTAACTACAAAGGTTAGGTTAGGATTATTTACATGAAGGTTAGGAGAACTAAAATGACAAAGGTTAGGTGATTTTAAGTAGCAGGTTAGTTTTCAAGCTATGTAACTTTCAAAATACATAAATCATCCCTGTAAGGATGCAAAATGCATCACACGGGGAAGATTTCCTGACAAGCAAAACATTGTGGGTCTATAATGTACTAATAAAACAAATACCAAAATATACTTTTTGGGGTGGAGTTTTCCTTCAAGTTTTGAATAAGGGTTAGGGGACGGGTTAACTCAAATGTATCAGTTGTCCCCTACTCAACTCGAACACGCAACCTTTGGATCGCTAGATGGTGGTGGATTACACCCCCCACCCAACTGACCTCCCTCTCTCCTTTTGTTTCTGATTTAGTAGGTATCATACGTCTTGGAGGTGCTAAGAAATACATTAAGTATGTTTCATATGGCTCTGAGGCCAGGCTGACTTACATGGCCTGATTGTGCTCCCATGTTGTAGAATGGACTAACTACAGTGTAGCGCCTCTCTCACCCTCACCCGACAGATTCCTGTCACAGTGAAAGCAATACCATGAGACAACCTACAGAGAGAGGAAACATAGCAGCCACCACTGCTGTAGTCAAAAGATGAACAAAGATCAGGAAAATCTCATCAATATTTCCCTTAAACTCAACAGAAACCAAACAGAGAGG